>NC_140166.1:16916036-17296036 GCF_963971535.1 Notolepis coatsorum | reverse complement strand
ACCATGTCCTCCCTCCTCACTCCCCCCCCCACCCCCTCCTCCCTCATCTTTTTCTGCCGAAGACTTTGCGATCTTCTTTGAGGAAAAAGTGGAGAACATCCGCAGCTCCTTCTCCCAACCCCCACCCATTCCAAACGCTGAATCGAGAACCTCATCCTTCACTCTGTCATCTTTCTCTCCCATTACAGAAGCCGAGACCCTGACACTGGTAACGTCGAACCGTCCGACTACATGCCAGCTGGACCAGCTACCCTCCCCACTCCTCCAGACCATAGCACCGGACATCCTCCCATTCCTAACTGCAACCATCAACTCCTCACTCAACTTGGGGGTGGTCCCCACCTCCCTAAAACAAGCCAGAGTCACGCCCCTCGTAAAAAAACCAACCCTGAACCCCACCGTCATAGCCAACTATCGTCCTGTCTCTCCTTTCTTTCTAAAACACTTGAACGTGCTGTATCCAACCAACTTACTGCTTATCTCTTACAGAATGACCTCCTAGACCCCAATCAGTCTGGCTTCCGGACTGGCCACTCCACAGAAACGGCCCTCATTGCGGTCACAGAGGCACTTCACTTAGCAAAAGCGAAAGGCCTCTCCTCTGTCCTGATTCTCCTAGATCTATCTGCAGCCTTCGACACGGTCAACCATCAGATCCTCCTCGCAGCCCTCGCAGGAATGGGAGTGGCTGGATCTGCGCTGACATGGCTGACATCATACCTCAACGACCGCTCCTACCAAGTGTCATGGAGAGGGACTCTGTCGGCCACCCGCCCCCTCCGGACGGGTGTCCCCCAGGGCTCGGTCCTAGGACCCCTTCTCTTCTCCCTCTACACTAAATCACTGGGTAACATTATCACGTCTCATGGCTTCTCATATCATTGTTATGCCGATGATACTCAACTCTTCCTCTCCTTCCCTCCCTCAGATATCCACGTCTCTGAGCGGATCTCGGCCTGTCTGTCCGACATCTCCGCCTGGATGATGACCAACCACCTCAAACTGAACCTAAGCAAAACAGAATCGCTCCACCTGCCGGCCAAATCCTCCCCCCTGACCGACCTCTCCATCACAGTCGAGAATGCAGCTGTGACCGCGTCCCCGACCGCCAAGAACCTTGGTGTTGTCCTCGACGACCAGTTGAACTTCTCTGCTCACATCGCAGCGACAACCAGAACCTGCAGATTCCTCCTGAGCAACGTCAGAAGGATACGCCCCTTCCTGACAAAAGAAGCCACCCAACTCCTCGTCCAATCAACAGTCATCTCCCGCCTCGACTACTGCAACGCACTGCTAGCTGGCCTCCCGGCCACTGCCACCAAGCCTCTTCAACTCATTCAAAACGCAGCGGCCCGCCTGATCTCAAACCTACCGAAGTCGGCCCATGTCACCCCACTTCTTAGGGACCTGCACTGGCTCCCCCTTGCTGCACGTATCCGCTTCAAGGCCCTCGACCTAGCATACCGTGCGGCAAAGGGAACCGCTCCCGCCTACCTCCGGTCAATGGTCTCTAACTACACACCCTCAAGACCCCTACGCTCTGCATCTTCTGGCCGCCTCAGACCTACTCCTATCCAAGCTCCCGGAGGGTCATCAAAGAGAAGCCGCCTATTCTCAGTCCTTGCCCCACAATGGTGGAATTGTGTTAGGACAGCCGAATCGCGTCCAATCTTTCGCTGTCGACTAAAGACTCACTTCTTCAACCATTATCTGAAATGATTAAAAAAAAAAAAAAAAAACCTAACCTAATCTAACCCTGACTAACCTTACTGTCATGCACTTGTCCTAATAAACTAACCTACACTGTAACACGCAACAATTTGATGAACATTGTTACTCAGCTGATAGAGTTGTACCCTTCTTGCTGTCTTGTCGTACAGAACTTGTAAGTCGCTTTGGATAAAAGCGTCAGCTAAATGACTAAATGTAAATGTAAATGTAAATGTACTGGACTGCCCAGTAGAAATAAAGCCATAAAACGCCAAAAATAAATCTTTAAAAAAAAAAGCCACATTGCTAATAGGACTCCATAAAAACATGGTATCTCATGTATAAACCCACCCCTACCATAATCTTATTGGACCTCATGCCCACATGAGATACCACATTGTTAGTGAGTCACAGTGCTAAAACTATGACTGCCCCCACTACATGAATGCATTGGAGCTGATGGCATCCGTGGACTTGCTAAGCTGTTTTTAAGCTTTTTGTTTTTTTTAACTGCCACTTCAAAATTGACAATCTGAGGTTTCCCTCATTTACAGAAACAACGATTGTACAAATGTAAACAGTACATAATAAAAGCAATATTCACAGAAAATTCAACACAACAGAGTACAAATAAAAAACGTTTTAAATTATTTAAAGAAATCTGCTAAAACAGTTACAGGTCACACAATGGTCTGAAATCATACGTTTAAACATACCAAGGGAAGGGAGAAGCTCCAACTTCAGAGAAATCTGGAGGACATCCCTAGATCAAAACAAACTTGAGGGACCCTAAGAACCATCCAGTCATTTGATCAAGTTGAATAGGTTCCAATATTCCAATTGGGGGACCCTGCTTTTCTTTATCATAAATCGATCAATAGAGACCATATTATATCCCCAATTATCATATCATCGGGTATCATTGGAAAGCCACACTCATTGGCTACAACCCTGTCTAAAGATTTCCGAGATCGCCAAATGATTGACGGAGCTAGAGCCCCGGGAGTCGGGGGTGGTAAGGTAATGTGTACTTTTGCATACTTTGGCGAACGCCTCATATCGGCATGTAACTCGAGAACCGTTGAACGGATTCTGTCACATGAAAGGGCAATCGACAGGCAACAAATAGGGCTTTAATTATATCTATATATTGTATTAAAAGAAATGCACACCCGAGCCGCTAGAGGTCGGCAAAGTGGCATCATGAATCGTCCTCATGAGGGCCCACATGTGGGCCCTTGGATGTTAAGAGGTAAATGTATTTTTTATAATTTTTTTGTAGGTAAGAGTAAAGACCATAACCCTATCAAAACAGTAGTCAAAGTGTATATTTTCATTTTTACTGATGTTTTATACGATTGACCGAAAATAAGAATTTATACAAAAAATGCTAATTATATCTCTTTTACCGTAAAACCGCAAGGAAATGACTAAATCCAGATTTAACCCTGCCATTGATTTGGCCATAATAAGGTCAAGGTCAAGTTCAAGGTCAAATATGAATTTATAATAAAAAATCGATTATCATTTATTACTGTATCTACAAATCCTTCTGTTTAATCATCTTCCATTTATTCATTTGCTTAGATTTTCTTTACACTTGATCTCAAGAAGGTGCTGAATGAGCTCAGTGAGCGAGCTCGGCTTGCTCACAATTGTAACATGGTGTTATTCCCCGGCACAAATGCAAAAATAAATCATAATTTATCTTCTCCCTTTTTTCATTACAATTTACTCAAGCCAGTAACAGACACAATATTTCTGACACTGGAAATACATACCCCCAGTCCCAGGTCCCTAGATGTTCCTAGATACCAAGAACATGCAAATTGGCCTTGTAGAAGTGGAGCAATCTTCCATTTATTTAGGCATGTACCTTTAGGCGAGATTTCTGAAAATAGGGCTACAGCTGAGCTTAACAGGTTAAGAACCAATTTAAGACTGGCAAGGGCATCCTGATGAGCATAAAAGGAAAGTTGCAATTTCTCAATGGCCAACTGTACAGAGTCAGCAATGCAGTACACAATTGTGTCATCAGCATACAAATGGGAATGACATCCGTACAAAGAAGAAACAATATCATTAATGTAAATTGTAAAAAGGACAGCACCCAAAACTGAACCTTGTGTTGTGGCACACCTTTAGTTATGGACAAAAATTCAGATTGGGCTTGACCTAACTTCACACACTGCCGCTTAGAAGATATATAAATCAAAATTAGAACAATATGAAACCAATTATTATCTCGTTCAAGGTAAAGAGCTGCTGTGATGTGAAGCACAGTCAAAGCTAGTTTAATAATTCAGTTTCCTATAGGATAAGGTGGGAACCCCCATATTTGGACATACGCATGAGGATATGATTCTGCATGGAGTTCAACCATCATCACATGCACTGCTCAACAGCTGAAACCCTCCCAGGTGCTCTCCCATTGGTGAGTCGAGCGAATTTACAGATGAATGTTTCTGGTGGGTCTGAGAGGCCGTTTCCCTGGTAGTGGTCTCCCAGAGTCAGGTCAGCCACCTGGTGGGTCTGAGAGGCCGTTTCCCTGGTAGTGGGCTCCCAGAGTCAGGTCAGCCACCTGGTGGGTCTGAGAGGCCGTTTCCCTGGTAGTGGTCTCCCAGAGTCAGGTCAGCCACCTGGTGGGTCTGAGAGGCCGTTTCCCTGGTAGTGGTCTCCCAGAGTCAGGTCAGCCACCTGGTGGGTCTGAGAGGCCGTTTCCCTGGTAGTGGTCTCCCAGAGTCAGGTCAGCCACCTGGTGGGTCTGAGAGGCCGTTTCCCTGGTAGTGGGCTCCCAGAGGGAGGAAGCTCAGCTCATAGACAAGTTTATATGTGTGAAACGGCCAGAGTTACAGACATAGACAACTATTGGGGTAGGTGACAGTAGCCATTCGATTTATCACTGGTGATAGTTATGGTTCTTACCATTGTGTATAGTAGGGTTGGCTGGTTCTCCCATAGCAGAGCGGTAAGAGCTGCATTGGCATCTGTTTCTATATAAAGCCATAATTAGAGATTGCCCAATTTACCTCGCTTCTCTGTTGGAGTGGACGTCTGGACCCTATAGTACACGATCCAATGATTGGCTCACACTTAAAGGAACACGCCAACATTTTGGGAAATTAGCTTACCGTCTTCTCCAGAGAGAGAGACAAGAAGATAGATACCAGTTTCCTCTCTATGCGTTCAGTAGAAAGCTAACTGGCTGCACATTAGCCTAGCTTAGCACCAGTGATGCGTTCTTCATGGGACGGGGTTGCACGCAGTGCAGCCAAAGTTTTGTGAACAGAAGCGCGTACACACACAACCAGTGTTGATATGACGAACGCAACACTGCTTAACACAATGAATGGAAGCGAACAGTGCCGGTTAGCCTTCGGGAGAGGTGTTAGTTGGACAATGCCTAGGCTAACCGGCACTGTCTGCTTCCATTCATTGTGCTAAGCTAGGCTAACGTTACGTGCAGCCAGATAGCTTTCTACTGAACGCACAAAACATGCAATGTCTCGCGTTCTAGGAAATGAGCATGGATTATTTTTAAGGCTGTCAAAGTTAACACGTTATTAACGCAAAAATATTTTAACGCCACTATTTTCTTTATAGCGAGATTGCATGAAGGTCATCCTTTTGTGTTAAAAGGCTACTTAAACTTAAAAATGGGGATGAATAGTTCAAGTGTAAAGTTCAACACACTACTGTGTTAGTAATCAATACCATAGTCCCCTCCAAACTCATAGCCAAGCTCAGGGACCTGGGCTTGAACTATGACCTCTGCCAGTGGGTCTTGGACTTCCTGACGGGCAGACCCCAGGTGGTGAGAGCAGGCAACTGCACCTCCTCATCCATCACTCTCAACATAGGGGCCCCCCAGGGCTGTGTTCTGAGTCCCCTCCTCTACTCCCTGTACACACATGACTGTGTGGCACAGCGGAACAACAACACAATCATCAAATTAGCTGACGACACAGTAGTGGTGGGCCTGATCTCTGCAAATGACGAGAGGGCCTACCTGGAGGAGGTTAAGGTTCTAGCGGGATGGTGTCAAGAGAACTGCCTCTCCTTGAACGTCAGCAAAACAAAGGAGATGATTGTGGACTTTAGGAGGTCGGGGGTCAGGGACTACAGCCCCCTCAGCATCGATGGGGCACCAGTTGAGAGAGTGAGCAGTTTTAAGTACCTCGGAGTCCACATATCCGAGGACTTGACATGGACCACACACATTGACAGTGTTATCAAGAAGGCACAACAACGCCTCTACTTCCTTAGGCGCTTAAGGAAGTTCAACGTGAGTCAGAAGATCCTCAAGAACTTCTACTCATGCACAATAGAGAGCATCCTGACTGGCAATATCACCTCCTGGTTTGGGAATAGCACTGCACAAGACCGTAGCAGACTACAGAGAGTGGCCCGTTCAGCCGAACGCACAATTGGAGGGGGGCTTCCCACTCTCCAAGGCATTTACAACAAGCGGTGCATGGGCAAGGCAAAGAGAATAATCAAAGACTCCAGCCACCCAAACAACTGCCTCTTTGAACTGTTGCGGTCAGGCAAGCGATACCGGAGTCTCATGGCAAGCACAGAGAGACTCAGAAGGAGCTTCTATCCCCAGGCCATCAGGATGCTCAATGAACAATGATTGCTCAATGAACAAGGTTGAACAATGAACAATTGTAACAACCACCAAATGCACTCACAGCACACACATCCACACGCACTAGGGTGACCAGACGTCACGCATTGCTGCACTGGGGGGGGGGGGGGTGTCCCACATTGTCCCTCACAAACATACCCTTTGTCCCACATTTGGTTTATTGGGATCTGGTCACCCTAACATGCACACACTCACTTTAAACAAACAACTCACTGCTGCACCCACTTTACCCACTTTAGAACACCTAAACACACTTTATATTTATTGGCAAAGAATTTGCACTACAACCCATACCTCATTACACCTTACTGTAAATTGTACCTAAATTGTACCTCATCCCATTTCTGCATTGTACTGTATAGTATATAGTATATTGTATTGTAACTCAGTTACTTTTCTACTCTGCATTGTACATATTGAACACTTTTTGTCTACGTACGTGACTCTATTTTATACTTACTATACTTTCTATACTTATCTATTTTTATCTAGCACAATCTCTGGGACAAAACAGAAAGAAGCATTTTATATAAAAGTATTCTGTACTTCTGTATGACAACTAATAAAGAAACTTGAACTTGAATCATTACTATGTAATGTTACAGTTAGTAAATTGGTATGCCCCTCTGCTATTTCTTTATTAAATTTTTTTACAATGCAGTTTGCACATCTTAGTTACTTGAAGATTCTGGACAGTATTTCTCATTGTGGCAAGCATTTGTCGACTTGAAAAAGATCAGTTTAAGGTAGATTTAGAACAGATAAGAAATATGCAATTAATTTGCGATTAATCGCGAATTAACTATGGACAATGATGTGATTAATCAGATAAAATATTTTAATCGATTGACAGCCTTAATTATTTTGAAACGGGAAGCTTTTTAGCCTGGGATTGCGCAGGAACGAAGGTATGTAGAAATAAACGGTTTGTTCCCTGTTGGAGTATAAATATTGCCTTTCAAATGAGCCATACTATTGTCTCCATAGCTATAATATAGAATATACGATGGGTCTGCAAACATCGTCAAAATGGTCTGAAACGCTGGAGCCAGATATTAAAGATGGAAAAACAGCGTGGCAGTCAATGAGTTAAGGGGGTTAAGTGTCTCACTCAAGGACACTTCGACACGCTGCCGGGAAGAGCCAGAATCGAGTCAGGAACCATCTGATTACCAGACGACCGCTCTACCTCTTGAACCACAGTCGCCCCCATGCATGGGGTATGTATGTGTGTGTGTGTGTGTGTGTGTGTGTGTGTGTGTAGGTGTGTGTGTGTGTGTGTGTGTGTGTGTGTGTGTGTGTGTGTGTGTGTGTGTGTGTGTGTGTGTGTGTGTATGTATGTATGTATGTATGTATGTATGTGTAGAATATAATAGAGTTGGCCTGCTGGGAGCAGCTGACTAGGAGGTGACCTGATCACGACCCGGCTGTGGGGATTTGAAAGCAGCTGCAGGGGAGTGTGTGTGTGTGTGTGTGTGTGTGTGTGTGTGTGTGTGTGTGTGTGTGTGTGTGTGTGTGTGTGTGTGTGTGTGTGTGTGTGTGTGTGTGTGTGTGCGTGTGTGTGTGTGTGTGTGTGTCTCACTGGGGGTGCAGGGTAAGGGCTATAACCTAGGAGTTAGAACATTTATAAAACACACACACACACACACACACACACACACACACACACACACACACACACACACACACACACACACACACACACACACACACACACACACACACACACACACACACACACACACCACACACACACACACATACAGTAAGTCTTCATGTTCATCTATCCTTCCCTCTTTCTCTACCCCCTTATCTCTCTATTCTATCTTTCCCTCCATGTTTCTACCTCTCGCTCTGCTATGTCTATCCTTCCCTCTTTCTACCTCTCTCTCCTATATATATCCTTCCCTCTTTCTCTACCTCTCTTCTATATCTATCCTTCCCTCTTTCATACCTCTCCCTCTACTATATATCCTTCCCTCTTTCTCTATACCTCTCTCTCTCCTATATGTATCCTTCCCTCTTTCGACCTCTCTCTCTCCTATATCTATCCTTCCCTCTTTCTCTACCTCTCTCCTATATCTATCCTTCCCTCTTTCTCTACCTCTCTCTCCTATATCTATCCTTCCCTCTTTCATACCTCTCCCTCTACTATATATCCATCCCTCTTTCTCTACCTCTCTCTCTCCTATATCTATATCCTTCCCTCTTTCGACCTCTATCTCTCTCCTATATCTATCCTTCCCTCTTTCTCTACCTCTCTCCTATATCTATCCTTCCCTCTTTCTCTACCTCTCTCTCCTATATCTATCCTTCCCTCTTTCATACCTCTCCCTCTACTATATATCCTTCCCTCTTTCTCTACCTCTCTCTCTCCTATATCTATCCTTCCCTCTTTCTCTACCTCTCTCCTATATCTATCCTTCCCTCTTTCTCTACCTCTCTCTTCTATGTCTATCCTTCCCTCTTTCTCTACCTCTCTCTCCTATATCTATCCTTCCCTCCTTATACCTCTCTCCTATATCCTTCCCCTTTCTCTACCTCTCTCTCTCCTATATCTATCCTTCCCTCTTTCTCTACCTCTCTCTCCTATCTATCCTTCCTTCTTTCTCTACCTCTCTCTCCTATATCTACCCTTCCCTCTGTCATACCTATCTCTCTCCTATATCTATCCTTCCCTCTTTCTCTACCTCTCTCTCCTATCTATCCTTCCCTCTTTCTCTACCTCTCTCTCCTATATCTCCCTTCCCTCTGTCATACCTATATCTCTCCTATATCTATCCTTCCCTCTTTCTCTACCTCTCTCTCTCTCTCTCTCCTATCTATCCTTCCCTCTTTCTCTACCTCTCTCTCCTATATCTACCATTCCCTCTTTCTCTACCTCTCTCTCCTATGTCTATCCTTCCCTCTTTCTATACATCTCTCTCTCCTATATCTATCCTTCCCTCTTTCTCTACCTCTCTCCTATATCTATCCTTCCCTCTTTCTCTACCTCTCTCTCTCTCCTATATCTATCCTTCCCTCTTTCTCTACCTCTCTCTCTCCTATATCTATCCTCACTCTTCCTCTACCTCTCTCTCTCCTATACTGTATCGATCCTTCCATCTCTTTCTCTACCTCTCTCTCTCCTATATCTATCCTTCCATCTCTTTCTCTACCTCTCTCTCTCCTATATCAATCCTTCCCTCTTTCTCTACCTCTCTCTCTCCTATATCTATCCTTCAATCTATTTCTCTACCTCTCTCTCCTATATACTGTATAATATCCTTCTCTCTCCTTCTACCCAACTATTCTACATCTATCCTATGATCTCTCATATCTTTACCCCTCCCTCTCTGTACCTCTGCCCCCTCTCATCTCTCCCTCCCTCTCTCTCCCAGGTGACCAGTTATAGTAGAGTACAGTAATTACAGGAGAAGTCTTAATGCCGGATGACATCACACCATCACCACCAGTTACATTACGAGCCATCTGGCTGTGTCTGGACCATAGAGTAATTACCAGTAGCATCAATAAATCATAGGCACAGCACTACTGAGCTCAACCGATTTTCAATTCAGCCGAGAGAGTGGAAGCTCTTCATAATTCCTATGTTAAAGGTGTTATGGATACCATTTGTATGTAGAGTAATCATCTAAAGGTGCTATAGATACCATTTGTATGTAGAGTAATCATTTAAAGGTGCTAGATACCATTTGTATGTAGAGTAATCATTTAAAGGTGCTATAGAGTATAGATAACATGTATATGTAGAGTAAACATTTAAAGGTGCTATAGATACCATTTATATGTAGAGTAATTATTTAAAGGTGCTATAGATAACATTTATATGTAGAGTAATCATTTAAAGGTGCTATAGATAGCATTTATATGTAGAGGAACCATTTAAAGGTGCTAGATAACATTTTATGTAGAGTAATCATTTAAAGGTGCTATAGATACAACTTTTATGTAGAGTAATAATTAAAAAAAAATACAGATATTTAAAAAAGTTGTGGAATAAAAGTATTGCTTTCCACCAAAAATATTTGATTATTGAATTTATAAAAATGTTCATGGGTCCAAAAGGAATGTTGTTGTTTACATGTTGTGTGCATGTATCCCCTCCCTACTTCCCATTTCCTCATGTGGAATGCACCTGATTGGATAACTGACATTCTCGTGATCTAGACATCTAGTGGCTGAATGTTATCTATCTATCTATATCTATATGTTATATATATGTTATGTTATCTATATACAGACTATTAAAAATAAAATATATGAAGGTAGGGGGCATTGTGGATAATGCAGCTAGATAATGAACACATTATGCATTAAAGCATACACCACCCACATTAATAATTATAAGATTTCCATGGCAGAGGAAAGTTCAATCAATAGTGTTATGGAAAATATTAAAGGACAAAAGTTGAGCCGTTGTATAAATCATTCTGAGTCGAGTTATAAAAAAATAGAAAGCATAGTTTAATTATTTCTCTGTGACCACAGCAGAAAGTTCAGTTTACAATCAGAGACCTCATGTTCTTACACAGAGTCTGACCAGCAAAGTGACAAAGAGGCAGGCGTGTAAAGTACTTGAGTAATTGTACTTTGTTACAATACTTAAGTACTGTTTTGGGGGATTTGTACTTTACTCAAGTATTATTAGGTTTGTATACTTCTACTTTTACTCAATTACATTTCAGAGAAAAAAAACATACTTTTTACTCCTTACATTTAAAATGCAGACCTAGTACAAAGTAGAAATCTTGCAGGTCCAACTACTTTAATTAGTATAATATACTGGTCCTTGTGAAAGACTAGGAAGCGGGGATCTTTCATTAAACACCTGCTATCAGAAGAATAGACAGTCAGAGTGACAAGCTACAGAAGATGGCCACAAACAATAGTACGAGTGATGAAGAGGATGAAACAACATTTCATCGCCCCGGAATTAAAAAAAGTTTTTACTTTTACTTTTTAGTACTTAAAAAACCTGTTCCACCCCATGGGGTCGGTACCAACCCAAAAAATGACATCTGGTCATAAATCCATATTTTTTAAAATATTGCATATAAGTTGCGATTTTTTTATCAAACGTTTTCAAGTATTAACATCACTAACACGTCACAAAAGAATGTATAATGTATATTATCATCAATACGTTAGTTTAGCAATAGGTTAAAAGTGCCATTAGATAGTTTTAAGTTTTCGATTTTCTGAAGTCTATTCCAAGACGGAAACGGAAATGGACATTTTGAACCATGGGAATTGTAGTCTTTTTGTGGCCATTTTGTAGAGGACATGCATAGCTGTCGACCAGCGTTGGAATTTTTCCGAACTAAGATAAGATAAGATAAGATAAGATATTCCTTTATTGATCCCCTTGGGGAAATTCAGGCATCATAGCAGCATGGGGGGGAGGGGGGGGGGGGGTACAGGTAGTAAAACAACACAGTATACAGGTAGTAAAAAACAACACAGGCAGTGTAAACAATTTGATCAATATGGTCAATATAATTTACTATCTGACTAGCTGAGGAATATTCACATTATTCACAGTGTCACATAAGGTGCAGTATGCATGAGGTAGTGTTATAATTTACTATCTACTGAGTATACATTATTCACAGTATCACTGTATCCACTGAAATATACATTATTCACAGTATCACAGTATCCACATAGGGTGCAGTAAGCCTAAGGTAGTGTAGGTTGTCCTCCTTGGGTTCCTATAAGTCCCAGGTCAATGTCTGGTAGCAGTCGCTGTCGCTGCCCCCTGTTGTGGAGCCTGGAGGCTGCTAGTCGCTGCCCACTGTTGTGGAGCCTGATGGCCGCTGGTATGAAGGACTGTCCGAGGCGGTTAGTTGAGTGTCGGGGGGGAATGAGTCTGTGGCTGAACGAGCTGGGGTGGTAGGGGTTCTCCATGATGGCATCCAGCTTCCTTATCATCCCCCTCTCTACCATCACCTCAAGTCTAGGTAGCTCGACTCCCACCACGGAGCTAGCCTTCCTCACCAGCTTGTTGAGCTTGTTGGTGTCCCTTGAGTTGATGTAGCCTCCCCAGCATGCCACAGCATAGAAGAGGATGCTGGCCACAACAGACTGGTAAAAAGACTGCAGCAGTTTGTTGCACACATTGAAGGACCTGAGTCTCCTCAGGAAGAACAGCCTGCTCTGTCCCTTCCTGTAGAGGGCCTCTGTGTTGTCCGACCAGTCCAGTTTATTGTTCAGGTGTACCCCAAGGAACTTGTATGAGTCCACCATCTCCACATCCACCCCTCGGATGGAGATGGGAATCGGGGGGGGCCTCTTCTTGCCCCTCCGGAAGTCCACCACCAGCTCCTTGGTCTTACTGGTGTTGAGTTGGAGGTGGTTGCTGTCGCTCCACCCCACGAAGCTCTCCACCAGGGCTCTGTACTCCTCCTCATCATCGTCGGTGATGTAGCTTACAATGGAGGAGTCGTCTGAGAACTTCTGCAGGTGGCACCCGCTTGAGTTGCGGCAGAAGTCTGAGGTGTAGAGGGTGAAGAGGAAGGGTGACAGCACAGTTCCTTGGGGGGCGCCGGTGTTGCTCACCAGTACGTCAGACTGACTGTCCTTTAGTCTGACGTACTGTGGCCTCTCAGTGAGATAGTCCTTGATCCAGGCCACCAAGCCGTGCTCCAGCTGCATCGCAGAGAGCTTCTCCGCTAGCAGTGACGGCTGGATGGTGTTGAAGGCGCTGGAGAAATCAAAGAACATAATCCTCACTGAGCTGCGCGGCTTCTCCAGGTGCATGTACGCTCTGTGGAGCATGTAGATGATGGCATCCTCCACCCCGATGTTTGCCTGGTATGCAAACTGCAGGGGGTCGAGGGAGTCACGCACCAGGGGCTTGAGGTGTTGCAGGACCAGTCTCTCAAACGTCTTCATGACGTGTGACGTCAGAGCGACTGGCCTGTAGTCGTTGAGGGTGCTGGGACGTCCCTTCTTGGGCACCGGGACAATGCAGGAGGTCTTCCAGAGCTGGGGCACCCTCTCCAGCCTCAGGGAGAGGTTGAAAAGATGCTGGAGCGATGCTGCCAGCTGCTCTGCACATACCTTGAGCACCCTGGGATTGGTGTTGTCCGGTCCTCTGGCCTTGTTTACATTAATACTGGAGAGCTGCCTACTGACCTGACTGGTTGTGATCGTCAGGGTTGGGGGTGGTGGGCAGTCTGCTGGTGTTGGCGGTGGGGTGCCGTTGCTGATGGGTGGGGGTGGGTGGGTGGTGGGGGGGCTGCTTTGTAGGTGTGATCTGGTGCTGGTGTCGATGGGTGGGGGGAGGGGTGTGGGGAGGCCACTCTGGTCAAAGCGGTTGAAAAACGAGTTGAACTCGTTTGCACGCTCTGGCGGGCCCTCAACAGCTGTGCCCTGCTGTTTGAAACCAGTGATCTTCCTGACCCCCGCCTACACCTCCCTGGTGTTGTTGGCCTGTAGTCTGCCCTCCAGCCTGTCCTTGTAGCTGACCTTGGCTGCCCTTAGCTCTTTTTTGAGCTCCCTTTGGACAGCCCTGGCCTGCTCAGTGTCCCCTGCCATGAAGGTTCTCTTTTTCCTGTTTAGCAGGTGTTTAATGTCCTTGCTAATCCAGGGTTTATTGTTTGAAAAGCAGCGTACCTTCTTTGTGGGTACGATGCTCTCCTCACAGAACCTGATGTAGTCTGTGATGCAGTGGGATAGTCCATCAATGTCATCACCATGGGCCCTCTCAAACATATCCCAGTCTGTCGACCTGAAACACTCCTGTAGCTCCTCCTCGACGTCATCAGACCACTGTGGGACAGACATGGTGGTCGGAGGCTGTCTCTCATGAGAGGCGTGTATGTGGATACAAGCCTCACAAGGTTGTGGTCTGACTGGCCGAGGGGGGGCAGGGAAGTCGCACTGAAAGCCTCCTTCACGTTAGCATACAGGAGGTCCAGAGTTTTGTCTCCCCTGGTTTTGCAGGTGACATACTGGGTGAAGTTTGTCAGATACTGTGGGGTTTCAAAGTTCAGCGTTCTGAATGAATCATATCAACTGTTATGATTCGCGATAATAAGCCACAAAAGGTAACGTTTTTGATAAATATTGAAACGCAGTTAGTTTCTCCTCCCTATTGTTAGCATGTAGGAACAATTAGATCTGAAATTTCAAAACGGTTGCACTGTGGGGAAAATTTAAAAGTACACTAGATTACAGTAGATTTCATTATCTGTTCTTATGCACGCCTGGTGATACTAAATCCAAATTGAACTCTGGCATTTGAAAGATAATATATGTATATATATATAAATGTGTGAATTGGCTATAATAAGGTAATGTATACGCATCATATTCTATATTCTATAATAATATTTTAAATTGCATTGGTCCGGATGGGAGAATTCAGTACTGTATCTACAGAACCTTCTGTTTACTCATCTTCCCTTTATTAATTTCCTTAGATTTTTTGTACACACGATCTCAAGAGGGTACTGAACGAGATCAGTGGCAGTTTTTTAAGTTTGGTCATTATTATCATGGTGTTATTCACTGTCAAAGATGCAAAGAAAAATCATAATTCATATTCTCATTTGTTTCATCACAATTTAAGCAAGCCTAGTAATAGACACAATATTTCTGACACTGTGAATACATTCCCTGAGGTCCATAGATGGTCCTAGATACCAAGAATATGCAAATAGCCCTTGTAGAAGTGGAGCAATATTCCATTTACCTAGGTATATATTTTAGGCGGATTTTCACATTGTGTGGAACAGCCAGATACTCTGACTTTTACTTGAGTATGATTTTGAGACGGTACCCATACTTTCACTTAAGTATAATTTCTGGGTACTTTTTACACCCCTGAAAAGAGGTCTGGTCAGAACGTACATTATACACACTTGCAAGACGTAACATTATACATCAGATATGATGATGAATAGTAAATAAAAATGGTTCCCAGTTACGGGAAGTAATAACACAACCTTGCTTTGGCTGGCTGGGAAGATAACCTTGGTACTTTGGAGTCTTTTAAAGAGACACACACACATTATACTAGCTTGTCATATTGAACCAGTCAAGCTGTACAAAGATAAAATTATATCTCAACACAGATCTATAATGACATGATAATATTTTCTACGACACTCCACCCTATTGATAATATAGATTCATAATCACTTATCACAACAACTATAAAATATTATCATTCTTTAACCTCTAAACGCTGTCTAAAATATTAACGGAAAAAAATGCCAAACCAACAAAGAAAATAAAAAAAAAACAGAAAGGGAGAAAGAAGGAAAAAAATATATATATAATAACTTTATTACATCAAACAGTCAAAAAAAACTTGGTACTGTTAGCGTTGTTATCCTCCGGACAGTCGATCACCCCTTAGATGAGTAGGGGCGTTGGCATGCCACTTGTCGGAGAGAGGCGCTAATCTCACCCTCATCTCATCTCGATGAGCAATGCGTCATTATGACGTTCGTGTCTCTTTGCAAATGTTCAATGTATCTTATGTGTGGTAAGAAGACTTACACACAATCCTCAAAAAAAGACCATGGATTCTATACTACCAGATGACAGGTGCCCCAGTTGACAGGTGACTATCTCTGGTGGTCAAAGGATTCAGAATACAGTGTCCAGTCTCTGGTTGGTCAAAGGTGGATCAGCTGCAAGATAGAATCACAAAAAAAAACAGCCAGTACCTTGCCGAACAATAACAATTCCTCGTCACAGAGGCCAAGGTTGCTACACTCCCTCAGAGCAGAGAGATAGCAAATTTAATTTTTTTAAATACTTGAAAACACGTGACTACACAGCTTCTCTGCTATGAAACAGTGTTTGGAATCAGTTTGGCAGGAAAAACACTTTACAAAGAATGAAATATAATCTCAGGGAGGTCACATATAAACTAAGTCTTCCATTGTAATGTACAGTACATGTGTTCAAAAACATTTTCATTCCGACAGCTCCAATCAAAGTTCAGTATATATTACCTAATATTCTTTAGATGATACTGTAATATCTGTAGTGTGTGGTTCAAACTTGCCTCCAATCATCTGTAGAATCTTGAGTGGCATAGGGTCTCTCCCTCCTCCTCCCGTCCATCCAAACACCCCCGTCTGCAGCAGTCCATGCTGGGTCTCTCACTCAGGTGGTCACTGATGAAACAGGCCTGCTGGAAACTGTCTCATAGATCTTTGTCTTCGGCTGATGCTCAAGGAGATTCGGTCAAAAGCCTGCTGGAACTGTCTCTTAGATCTTTATCTCTGGACCAGTGATACTATCAGGCTGGGGTCAGCTGTTGGCTGATGGTCTTAGCGTCCCATAGCTGGGTGTTGGCGTTCTGTAGTTGCAGAGTGGAGCATTAGCTGATAGGCCCTCTGCCTCCTAGTTCTGGAGCAGATAGGGTCAGCTTCCTCTCTCAGTGGTCAGCTGTTGGCAGTATCTGATGGTCTTAGCTGCGTCCCATAGCTGGGTTGGTGGTGTCCAGCTGTAGTGGAGCAGGCCCGCATGGTCATTAGGGCCGGCTCTGGAGCAGCAGATCAGCTAGCACCTGCAGTTTCCCCTCTTCTCGGGCAGCGGCGGGCATTTGGACCGGCAGGAGACGGAAGAAGACACCCGTCCACAGAGAACCCACAAAAGAGAGAGAGAGAGTGAGAGAGAGAGAGAGAGAGAGAGAGAGAGATAGAGAGAGAGAGATAGAGAGAGAGAAATATGCTGTAGTGAGTACATCACTGGAAACATATGTTTACAATGCAGCAGAATTCTTCTGAATTACTGTCCAACAGGTCAAAGCCGTCCGGTACCACAGTTCAAAAACATGACAGTCTTCTCTCATGACAGTCTCGATACACACACAGTACAATACCCGACAGTTCTGAACCTGTAATAAACAATAGACAGAATAAAAACCTAATATAGTGTAATAAAAAACCATTTTCTCATATTTTCCCCTTATCTGTTTACACACTAATAAGCAATAGACAGAACTCTTTTTCTCGTATTTACCCCCTTTCTGTTTAGTACACGTAAAATGGTAGAAAGGGTTGACTTCGCCTGAAGTCAGGTCATTCTAAACCCTCAAACCTAGCTCCAATGAAGGCGGCTGGGTGGCGTCTATTCGAAGCCCAAACAACTCGTGCTTCCGTGTTCGCCTTTTGCGCTCTGATTGGCCACTGACCTACGCTATTACGCCCCCCTTATCTACGCCAGTTATCAGGGCAGCAGGGGGCTCTGAGAGTCACAGGGCGCGTAGTGGCAGGAAGCAGAGAGCCTTGCTACTTCACCTAACACTATTGCTCCGTGATCATGTTTCACCTAACACTATTGCTCCGTGATCAT
The DNA here is from genome assembly GCF_963971535.1 of Notolepis coatsorum. NCBI lineage: Eukaryota > Metazoa > Chordata > Actinopteri > Aulopiformes > Paralepididae > Notolepis > Notolepis coatsorum. The sequence goes on along the minus strand of NC_140166.1, from coordinate 17,278,353 downwards.
AGCCATTCATTCATCTCTAAAGCTAACCACTATTTGTAAAAGCCACAACCACGTTACCATATTTGTGTAGCTAAGTTAGCTAACGTAGCTTAGCTTAGCTTGGTAGCCAGCATTCTCGAAAATCCTAACAATGCCCAATTTAAAATGGTTCTCTCCTCTTTGTATACCTTTGTCCTCACAAGTATTCTGCCAGGGAACTTATGGACACGACAATAGTAGTAGTTATAAGGTGTTTGAGCTTGTAACGTTAACGTTAGTTAGCTATTAGCTATCGTGGTAGCCCGTTTCGTGACTGATGCACCGAGTGGGGCTAAAGGGGCTACTATCGTATCAACAATAGCTATTAGCTAACTAACGTTAACGTTACAAGCTCAAACACCTTATTACTTATTACTATTGTCATGTCCATAAGTTCCCTGGCAGAATACTTGTGAGGACAAAGGTATACAAAGAGGAGAGAACCATTTTAAATCGGGGCTAGTAGTAGCAAGTTTCGAGAATGCTGGCTACCAAGCTAGCTAACTTAGCTACTAACGTTATATACACAATATTAGGGCTGACCCCTATTAGTCGATTAGTCGACTAATCGGTCGAAAGGAGCCGTAGTCGACTAACCAACCTCTTATTCGAATTTTTTTAATATTATACTTTTTTTTTGTCGACCAATAGTCGACTAACGGCAAATTTTGGCCAATCATAGTCGACCATCCAAATCCTTAGTCGGGGACAGCCCTACACAATATGTACAACGACACAATGATTTACATTATTACAAATAGGGTAACGTGGTTGTGGCTTTTACAAATAGTGGTTAGCTTTAGAGATGAATGGCTATGATCACGGAGCAATAGTGTTAGGTGAAACATGATCACGGAGCAATAGTGTTAGGTGAAACAGAGACTAGCTTCTCGGCGTAGATAAGGGGGGCGTAATAGCGTAGGTCAGTGGCCAATCAGAGCGCAACAGGCGAACGCGGAAGCACGAGTTGTTTGGGCTTCGAATAGACGCGGCTGGGTGGCGCAGCGGACATTGCGCTTGTCACCAACGCAAGAGACACCGGGTTCGAAAAAAAAACCTAGCTCCAACGAGCAGGGTAGTTTCCTAAGTCACAACAAGCAAAAAACAGCTGTCTCTTAGAGTCTCGTCTGCAAACAGGTCACAATGATGACTCTCAGGTCACATGAAGTTAGGTGATCGCTACTAACCATATGAGTACTGAACAGGTCAAATAGACACTGAATGGCAAATGACGGTAGGTCTGAAAAACAACAGGTACATTTCTCCGACGCACAGTCCCTCATTCCAGCCTCCTTGTGAGAAAAAAATCCCTTGTAGTACAGGGAAAAAAATGGAATCAACCCTTAGAGCAGTGCCTTCCTCGCCCATGAACCCCATGAAGTACCCCCATACCCTAGTTTTCTGCAGAAAACACTATAGATTGACCAGGTACGATAATTAAGATAATTAAACCTGTGAAACTACTGTCTCTGGTCCCAACGTCACCTCAAACTTCAATGCCCCGAGTGGGAGTCGAACCCCGGTCTCCCACACCGCAGGCAGCAACACAGACCGCTATACCAAGAGGTGAATCCACTACTTCGCAACGTGTCTATCTGTCTTTTGAGGATGTGAGAGTGAGTTTAACCCATAGCACCGCTACTCACCCCAGCCCTTCTTGACTGCGCTTCACGATACCATCCGTTACATATAATTTTGAAGCCCAAAAACCCCCACCCCACCCTCCGTAGGGACGCAGATTTGAACAAACAACTTTAGTATACTCGTGGTAGCCCCCGCACCCCGCTTCCTTACTTACTTACTTGAAGAGCGCTATATAAATCCAATCCATTATTATTATTATTATAGGGCACAAGTCTAATCCTCGCCTTTCTTTTGGGACGTACCAAGATTGAGAAACTAGAAAAAACCATCGGCAGTCTACCAAGCACACAACAATAATACCAATACAATGAAAAAATAACCACTGCAGAGCACATAGTAATAATATACACAAAACAAATAGCTCTGACAGGCACCATGTTCTAGTTTAGACCTCTAATTTTAAATTTGAAAACAAAATGCTCACACTACCCCTGTCATTTCCTGTCTCTGCTGTGCAGGCGTCCCCCAACCGACCTGTAGGAGTCGCTGTCCACCATCCTTCCTCACTTTATACACTGTAATAATCCTGTCATCCTTCCTCACTTTATACACTGTAATAATCCTGTCATCCTTCACTTTTTTTTTTGATCCACTTTTTCTCCCATTTTCTATATTTTTCTCCCATCCCAATTTCGTATCATCCAATTCAACCCTCCCCTGTCACGAACGCTGTTTCTTGCCTCCCATAAGCCGGCTGCAATGTGGACTAAGTCATACATAGCACAAGTCCCCTCCGGTACTTGAGGTAACAGCAGTCGCATCTTTTCACAGCAATGTGGAGCGCTGGGCTCGAACAGGCGAGCCCAGCGTCTCCGCATTCGTGGCGAGCGCCTTGCCTACTACGCCACGTAGCCGCCCCTGTCATCCTTCACTTTATACACTGTAATAATGCTGTCATCCTTCCTCACTTTATACACTGTAATAATCCTGTCATCCTTCCTCACTTTATACACTGTAATAATCCTGTCATCCTTCCTCACTTTATACACTGTAATAATGCTGTCATCCTTTCTCACTTTATACACAACGGTGGGCAGACGCTTGGCTACAACGGTGGTCAATAATTTTTGCCATCAGCTGTGATTGGTCAGTTCGGGACCGTATACAGTCGGATACACTTTATACACTGTAATAATCCTGTCATCCTTCCTCACTTTATATACTGTAATAATCCTGTCATCCTTCCTCACTTTATACACTGTAATAATCCTGTCATCCTTCCTCACTCTATACACTGTAATAATCCTGTCATCCTTCACTTTATACACTGTAATAATCCTGTCATCCTTCCTCACTTTATACACTGTAATAATCCTGTCATCCTTCACTTTATACACTGTAATAATCCTGTCATCCTTCACTTTATACACTGTAATAATCCTGTCATCCTTCCTCACTTTATACACTGTAATAATCCTGTCATCCTTCACTTTATACACTGTAATAATCCTGTCATCCTTCCTCACTTTATACACTGTAATAATCCTGTCATCCTTCCTCACTTTATACACTAATAATGCTGTCATCCTTCCTCACTTTATACACTAATAATGCTGTCATCCTTCCTCACTTTATACACTAATAATGCTGTCATCCTTCCTCACTTTATACACTAATAATCCTGTCATCCTTCACTTTATATACTGTAATAATCCTGTCATCCTTCCTCACTCTATACACTGTAATAATCCTGTCATCCTTCACTTTATACACTGTAATAATGCTGTCATCCTTCATTTATAATCTGTAATAATCCTGTCGTCCTTCCTCACTTTATACACTGTAATAATCCTGTCATCCTTCACTTTATACACTGTAATAATCCTGTCATCCTTCACATTATACACTGTAATAATCCTGTCATCCTTCCTCACTTTATACACTGTAATAATCCTGTCATCCTTCACTTTATACACTGTAACAATCCTGTCATCCTTCACTTTATACACTGTAACAATCCTGTCATCCTTCACTTTATACACTGTAATAATCCTGTCATCCTTCACATTATACACTGTAACAATCCTGTCATCCTTCACTTTATACACTGTAACAATCCTGTCATCCTTCACTTTATACACTGTAATAATCATGTCATCCTTCCTCACTTTATACACTGTAATAATCCTGTCATCCTTCCTCACTTTATACACTGTAATAATCCTGTCATCCTTCACTTTATACACTAATAATCATGTCATCCTTCCTCACTTTATACACTGTAATAATCCTGTCATCCTTCCTCGCTTTATACACTGTAATAATCCTGTCATCCTTCACATTATACACTGTAATAATCCTGTCATCCTTCCTCACTTTATACACTGTAATAATCCTATCATCCTTCACATTATACACTGTAATAATCCTGTCATCCTTCCTCACTTTATACACTGTAATAATGCTGTCATCCTTCATTTATAATCTGTAATAATCCTGTCATCCTTCCTCACTTTATACACTGTAATAATCCTGTAAAACGTTACCTCACCTTTAAGAACCAATGCTTTAAAGCAGTCTTTTATTTATAGGTGCATAACACTCTGGAACAACCTACCTAGTTATCTCTACACTTTTAGTCAATTGATTTTTAAAAAGAAACTCAAATCTCACTTTCAGCTGTTGCCTTAATGTGTGTATCGTGTAAAAAAAAATGATAATCGTGTAAAACTTTACCTAACCTCATATATACAGTAATACTCCTGTAAAACTTTACCTAACCTCATATATACTGTAACTGAGGGGTACAATTCCCTGACTGTATTAAAGAGTATGATATATTAAACCACTACTAGTTATGTACTTTAATTACTGGCCATACAGTACATGAATATATATGGTGAACACCCACACAAGAATACGGCATTGACACATAAAGTTCTATTTGGAGGGTATTTATTATTATTAAGCAACGTTAGGTTACAGATTGAGAATTAGGCTCGCGCTTGTATGGCGAAGAACATGCGTAAAGTCAGTCAAGAGCGTAAGTCAATGAGAATAGTATGAATACTAGGATGGGTCTAAACTGACGCCACCTGTGGTATAGCAATTACATAGGGCACACTAGTACCAGCTGGAGACACTGGGGGGTTCCCTCCGGGTGTAAGGCCGGCAGGGGTAGAGGAATGTTCGGGTACAAAGTCTGGGTCAACGAGGAATAACGAGGCTCCAGATACAGGAGCCAGTGCATGTACTCCCTTGATCAGCAGACAAAGCAGCAGTTGTAATCCAAGTATGCTCGACAGCATGGAAGACAGCTAGCCAGCCTCTTCCTAGAGGCGGGCTCGAGTGATGATCCTCACGGGGGTAGATCCCAAACGACAGTGGGATCGAAGGTTCTCTGCTCCAGCGGTCACGGTCCCAAAGCAATATAATCCAACCAGAAATGGTTCTGCAGTCGCCGGTGTAGGTTCTCCGGTAAACATATCCAACGGTTCTCGTCTAGGACTCCTCGGGTGGGGGCACGAGTTTAGGCCGCCCAGCCTGGATAAGTGCACTAGCTATATACACGACGAACCGGTGGTAATGCTGGTCACTGAAGAACTGTAGCCGCACGATACACTATAAATGATAGACTACTACTTCACATTAGATTAAGTCGCACTCAACGTTACTGCGTTAAACTCTGACACTTTAGCAATCTATTCGCACGCGGTTCTCAAGGCTCTATTTAGAGGCAAAGTGGCTCACTTCACTGCACGTTGTCTCGTGGTGAAGGCATCAAGGTTTGAACTGAACAAGTGCTGCTGTGTACACCTGTGCCGTATTTATACGTAAGGTGAATTATCTAGTGCCAACCTCAGTTCTGTCTCGTATTACTGCGCAGACTCTGGACATGTTGAGACATGCCCGGAGTTGCCTTTGAACTTGCCGTTGGGGGCTTGGCCGTTGGCGCCTAGGGGTCGCTGTCCAATAGGAGAGCGAATATTACTCTGGTTTGTACACAGGTAAAGGGATATTCCGTGTATATATACAAATAATATACAAGGGATATCAAACGATATACAAATATTATACAAGGGATATCAAGCAATAAATATATATATTCGGTTTAATCTGACCCTTTGTAACAGCCGCCTCCTAATTAGTCCGCACCTAATTAGTTAAAGCAAAGACAGATTAATCGTCCTGTCAACTACTCAATGTCTGTTGTGGGGAGTAGGGCAATCTACAAAGTCAGTGGGTCATGATCGTCATCAAGGGAGTCAGGGAGCCTTGGCAACTCTATCAGCCTCGCCACGGGTCGGGTGTGGCGGTGAGGCAGGTCGGCCCTCCTGGGTATACTGGGCTGTGCTCGCCACTGGCGACAGTCTGGTCGAGTCCGCTGGAAGTGACGTACTGCTTCTCTTCCATTCAGTATCCAATAGCGACGTCGGATCTCAGCGAAGACTCTTTCTGCCCCAGCGTGGTGCACATCCTCGTCGTATTTCTTTATGATGAGCTCGGTGATGTCGGCTGTTGAGGACTATAGGAAACTTGACGTCATCCGTTAAGTCCGGGGCTCGTCTCAGACGACCACCCACCCTGATGAGGTCATGGGCGTCGCGCTCAGGGGCCAAGTGGAGCAGTCTGCTGTCTGACGGGACTGGCTTTGATCCCTGCAGACAGTCTAGCTCCTCGGGGAACGAGTCTCTTTGGGCCCGCTGTAGCAGAAGGAGTTCTGCTTCTTCGTAGTTAGCTGCATTAATGTCAGTAGTGGAGGGAACCTCAGGGTGGTGCCACAGGAATGTCTTTAACTGCGCACTCTCAAGGGTGGGGCAGTCATCTATGTTAGGGTCGGTGGGAACTGGTATGTGCGTCAACCCACAGAACATAGATTTCTTGATCTCTGCCTCCTCTTGACTAGCCTCCCGTGGGGTGGGGTTAGGCCACTCTTCTTCCGGGAGCTTGAGGAACTCAGGACCGTCACTGTAGATATTGTGACGTGTGAGGTCATCTAGGGACATCCCCCGTGTGATGACATCTGCTGGGTTCTGTTTCGTGTCCACGTACCTCCAGCATGCTGATTCTGTTAAGTCTTGGATCTCTGTGATTCTGACTCCCACGAAGACCTTGTATCTACACGAATCGGACTGGATCCATGTGAGTACGGTCATGGAGTCTGACCACAAGATTGTTCTTTGCACCGGGATGGTGAGTTCACGTTGGATTAACGTGGCGAGTTGCGCGCCTACCAGGGCTGCGCAGAGCTCTAGACGCGGGATCGATTGTTGCTTGCGGGGGGCTATCCTTGAGCGAGCCAGGATGAAGGCTGTGTGTATTTCTCCTCCCTCCTCTCGGGCCCGCAAGTAAGCCACCGAGCCGTAGGCCACTTCTGAGGCGTCGCTGAAGACGTGCAGGTCCATCTGGCACGTCTCCAGCCGCACTGTGGGTGGGAAGTAGCTTCGGCGTATGTTCACATTTTGGAGCGAGTTGAGTTCTTTCTCCCACTCTCTCCAGGTGGAAGCGAGGTGGTCGGGTATGGGGTCGTCCCAGCCCTGTTCCTTGTCCCACAGCTCTCGTACAATCATTTTCGCCCTGGTGGTGTAAGGTAGGATACACCCCAGCGGGTCATATTGCCTTGCGAGTGTTCTGTATACGCTCCGTCTGGTGGTCGGTAGAGGGGTCGACCTTCCCTGCTCCGTGGTCAGGGGTGTGTATCTGTAATGGAGCGAGTCTGTTTTGAAGCGCCAGACTAGGCCTAATGTCATTTCTTGGGCTTCACCTGGGATGGTCGCCATCCAGGTCTCGCTGCTTGCTGCCTTTGTCTCTGGGGAGAGGCTGCGAAGTACTTGAGGGTCGCTGCTGGCCCACTGCCGGAGATCAAAGCCGCCTTTGATCAGTGAGGCGCGGAGCTTGAGTAGGAGGGCTTCGGCTTCTTCTGGCGTCGAGACGCTTTGCAGACAGTTGTCCACGTAGAAACTCCTCTCTACACTTTGTCTGACCTCCTCGTCAGCTTCAGGGTCTTCTGTGACATGTTTTTGCAGTGCGAACGTAGCACAGTATGGGCTGCATGTGGTTCCGAAGGGGAGGACCTCCCATTGGTAGATGGATGGTTGCTCATCCCCGATCCTCGCTCTCCATAAGAACCGCAGCAAGGGCTTGTCCTCTTCCACTAGTCGCACCTGCAGGAACATCCCTTTGATGTCGCCGCTGATGGCCACCTTGTCTTGGCGGAAACGTAGCAACACGCCTAGTAGAGAGGGGCCGAGTGTTGGGCCGGGCAAGAGTTCTTTATTCAGATTCTGTAGTCCGATCTGGTAGCTGCAGTTGAACACAATACGATCCTTGCCGTTGTGGTGGACCTTGTGGTGGGGCACGTACCATGATTCGGTCGTCTGGTCGGCCTCTTGAATGTCAATTTTCTTTATGTGTCCCGCTGTGATTAGCTTGTCAATCTCAGCGCGGTACACCGTGGCTTGAGTGGGGTCTTTGGCTAGACGCCGCTCGGTGTTCAGTAGATATTGCTCCGTCGCTTCTTTTAGGGCGTGGAGGGTGGGCATACCCTCTCGCCTCAAGAGTGGAGTTGCGTATCTCATCACTCCATTGACCTCGACTCTCTTTGTCCTCTGCTCGAGGAGGGTTATGGCATAAGTGTCTTCCTTTGATCGAACGAGTTTCTTTTCATTCTTAAAGGGCATCGCGTCTAATGTCCATAGCCTCTCGACGTGCTGTAAGAGGGTGGTGTCTTCTTCTTTTATTCTTGAGTGGAGGCAGCGAGTGGCTGCTGGTCGGTTGGAAGACCTGGAGAGGGGGCCTTGTAGTGTCCAACCTAGGCGGGTCTCGACTGCTGCTGGACAGCCTCTGGGCCCGATGTGGACCCGGTCCGTTGGGACGATGAGGTGTGCGTGGTCGGATCCTATGAGCAGGGTCGGGGTGGCGCTGTCGATGAGCGGTATAGGTAGTTGACGTAGGTGCACGTATTTTTCCATCAGCTTGGGGATGTGGTAGGTGTACTGTGACAGGCCTATGTCTTGGCTGGTGAAGGCGTTAGTAATCCTATACTGCTTCTCGGGCTGCCCGACTGCTGCTATCGTGAAGGAGACATTTTCACCCTTTATGGTCTTCAGGTCTCTTCTTATAGTACGGATTGTCATTGTTTCTTCGCTCCCCCGCAGACCCAGCCGGGCTGCGGCGGATGCGAGGAGGAGAGTCTTTTCTGACCCATCGTCCAGGACGGCGTAAGTGTCCATGACCTTGTCCTCGTAGCTTAATATCACTCGGACCACTTTCAAGAGCACTCGGGAGCTCCCGCTGCTGGCGGGGTCGATATACATGACGTTCACTCTCGAGCTGCTTGGGTGTACGTGTTTCTTCTTGTTGCTGTCATGTAAGACATCCAAGTGGGCGCCGTCACACTTGCTGCATTTCTTCTTTAAACGGCACTCGGCTGCCATATGGCTGCGCGCGCAGCGGAAGCAGCGGCGGTTGGCTTTGATCCACTGACTCACCTCGTCAGCGGTCATCTTCTTGAAAGTGTCACATTGAGACAGCCAATGTTCCTTTTCACAGTACTGGCATACAATCTTCCACTTCCCTTTCGTCGGGGGGGTGCTGTGGTTCTTGTGCTGCGGTACTGACTCGGCTTGGTGCATAACGGTCACCGACCGGCGGTTATCATTAGATCTCCGAGGTCCATCTCTTGGGCTTGGTCCACTCCACACGAACGTATCCAGTCGTAGGCTGCTGACTTCCCTCGCGAGGAAGGCGGCCAGGTCTAGGAGGGATGGCTCGGGACCGTCGGGATCACGGTGGAAAGCGCTCTTGGCGGGCTGGAGGGAGCTTCTCTAGTATTCGTTCCACATTAGAGTTAGCATATAGTTCATGTCTCCCTTTCTCCTTTTGGGACCCCAGCATCCCTACCAGGGATTGTACCTTGATAGAGAGGTCATCTAATGCTCTATTGTCTTTGGCTGGGGGGAGGCGGTCGATATCTCTTATTTCCTGTATCACGTAGTCCCATATGCGTCCATAACGCTGGTCGAGGGCCACTAGAGCCGCGGAGTATGGGGTGCTTGAGTTGGAATATGCCAGCGCTATATTATGCGCTCTGGGCACCTTGAGATGCTTGAGGAGGATGGCATATTTGTACGACTCATCAGGGACGTCGGACATCATAGTCTCCAAGCACATCCGTAATTCCGTGTACTGTGCTCTGTCCTCGTGCGTAAAGTCTGGGAACGTCGGTGTGCCAAGGTACGATGCCATGGATGGCTGGCACATTGGTGAGCGTAGGGGAAGAGGCCTCCTGGGCGAGTCTCCCCGTACGTGTTGTCGTGGGCTGGTACTTGGTGGGTACCAGAGGCCGGGTACCCAGGTGCTGTTCCTCGGTGCTGACTGTGCGTCAAACTCACCCGTGAGTTGAGTCGGGGGTTTGTAGCGCAGTGACTCGGGGCTGAAGTCTGGGCTGTACTGGGCCTCCTGGTCCTGAGTACGTTGCTGCTGGTGGGCTTGACTTTCCTCCTCTTCCTCTTCCTCTTCTAGGTCCTGAAGTCTTCTATTCAGTCTCTCGGCGGCGTAGGCCGGTTCTTCCCGGTAGCTGGGTCTCGTATGGACCGGTCGGGGAGGGGGTTCGGAGACGTAGATAGGATCCTTCTGTTGGCCGGGTTCCGGGTCACTTGGTCGGGTAGGGGAAGGTGCCCTAGACCCTTGTCGTGATGATGTCCTGGAGCTCCGTGCGGAGAGAGGGGGTGTCGCCCTGGCAATCAATTGTTCTATCATCTGCGCCTGCAGTCGGTCGCGCTCTGCTTCGCGCTGGGCATGGGCGGCGTCGCGCTCTGCTTCGCGCTGGGCATGGGCGGCGTCGCGCTGTGCATTGGCGGCGTCGCGCTGTGCATTGGCGGCGGCGCGCTGTGCATCGGCGCGGCCTCTTTCAATGTTCTCTTCCGTCTGAAGGCGGCTGGTCTCCAGTCTTATGCGGTCGTCTTCACTCCTTCGTTGCGCCTGGAAGCGCTCTCGCTCGGTTGCAGAGTGTTCGCGTTCACTAAGGGCTTGCGCTTGGAGTTGCGCGTGAAGGCGCTCTCGTTGGTCTGCAGATTGTTCGCGCTCGCTCGTCTGTTGAGCCTGCAGGCGCTCTCTTTCCATGGTAGAGTGTTCGCGCTCACTTAATTGTTGCGCCCGGAGGCGCTCTTGTTCCATGGAAGAATGTTCGCGCTCACTAAGCGTCTGTGCTTGAAGTCGATCGCGTTCACCCTGAAGTCGATCGCGTTCGGTGGAGGCTGTCAGGGTGGCGATGAAGGCTTGTGCCAGTATCTGGTCCGCCTCGCTGGGGGATGACACTGACGGAGGTGATCGGCTTCTGACAGTGCTCGTTGGAGATCTGTTCTCCTGGCGCGCCTCGAGGTCCATCTCCTGGGCGCGCTTCTCTTCTGGTGGTGTGTCGGGTTCTGTCCCTGGAGCGCTTTCTTTATCCTGGAAGGACCAATTGTAAGGACCAATTGTAACTGAGGGGTACAATTCCCTGACTGTATTAAAGAGTATGATATATTAAACCACTACTAGTTATGTACTTTAATTACTGGCCATACAGTACATGAATATATATGGTGAACACCCACACAAGAATACGGCATTGACACATAAAGTTCTATTTGGAGGGTATTTATTATTATTAAGCAACGTTAGGTTACAGATTGAGAATTAGGCTTGCGCTTGTATGGCGAAGAACATGCGTAAAGTCAGTCAAGAGCGTAAGTCAATGAGAATAGTATGAATACTAGGATGGGTCTAAACTGACGCCACCTGTGGTATAGCAATTACATAGGGCACACTAGTACCAGCTGGAGACACTGGGGGGTTCCCTCCGGGTGTAAGGCCGGCAGGGGTAGAGGAATGTTCGGGTACAAAGTCTGGGTCAACGAGGAATAACGAGGCTCCAGATACAGGAGCCAGTGCATGTACTCCCTTGATCAGCAGACAAAGCAGCAGTTGTAATCCAAGTATGCTCGACAGCATGGAAGACAGCTAGCCAGCCTCTTCCTAGAGGCGGCTCGAGTGATGATCCTCACGGGGGTAGATCCCAAACGACAGTGGGATCGACGGTTCTCTGCTCCAGCGGTCACGGTCCCAAAGCAATATAATCCAACCAGAAATGGTTCTGCAGTCGCCGGTGTAGGTTCTCCGGTGTACATATCCAACGGTTCTCGTCTAGGACTCCTCGGGTGGGGGCACGAGTTTAGGCCGCCCAGCCTGGATAAGTGCACTAGCTATATACACTACGAACCGGTGGTAATGCTGGTCACTGAAGAACTGTAGCCGCACGATACACTATAAATGATAGACTATTACTTCACATTAGATTAAGTCGAACTCAACGTTACTGCGTTAAACTCTGACACTTTAGCAATCTATTCGCACGCGGTTCTCAAGGCTCTATTTAGAGGCAAAGTGGCTCACTTAGATGCACGTTGTCTCGTGGTGAAGGCATCAAGGTTTGAACTGAACAAGTGCTGCTGTGTACACCTGCGCCGTATTTATACGTAAGGTGAATTATCTAGTGCCAACCTCAGTTCTGTCTCGTATTACTGCGCAGACTCTGGACATGTTGAGACATGCCCGGAGTTGCCTTTGAACTTGCCGTTGGGGGCTTGGCCGTTGGCGCCTAGGGGTCGCTGTCCAATAGGAGAGCGAATATTACTCTGGTTTGTACACAGGTAAAGGGATATTCCGTGTATATATACAAATAATATACAAGGGATATCAAACGATATACAAATATTATACAAGGGATATCAAGCAATAAATATATATATTCGGTTTAATCTGACCCTTTGTAACATATACAGTAATAATCCTGTAAAACTTTACCTAACCTCATACAGTAATAATCCTGTAAAACTTTACCTAACCTCATCGTGTAAAACTTTACCTCACACCAAAATAATCCTGTAAAACATTACCTCACACACTGTAATAATAATCCCCCCAAAAAACTTTACCTCACACACTGTAATAATAATCCTCCTATAAATCTTTACCTCACACCCCATATGCACCGTGAAGGACAACATTACTGGTAAACAGGCATGTTTTGAGTGCTCGACTCTGTTGAGATCTACATATAACACTGTTTGTTGTTGCGACGACAAGCTGGTGTACAACATGGGACTGGTAGATGGGCTTATAGACAGGAGGTGTAGACAGACAGGAATGCATGAGAAAGAGGGAGACATTTGCAGTATCATTTGGTAACCATAGATCTGCATTCTGCCTGAAACTGGTGTTCAAATAGATAAGAGAAAAGGATGTCTGTTACCTTGGGTTAAGGAATTCAGTAACTAATCAAAATCATGTGTTCTAGTCTTATAGAAGCAGTGAAAGTGTAACAATTGGCAATCAAATATAGTTTAAACCTGATTTGACTGGAGTGACTTAGCTTAGAGATTGTGTGTGTCTACAGAGACTTGGGCTCACAACAGGAGGTAGATTTGCATACAACTGTTGGCAACAAGAAGACAATAGGTCAAAAGTCACATATCGGTGGTATCTGTTAAACTGGCCCTGTGGCACGACAGGTTGGGACAGCTGCAGTAGGAGGGACTAGGATTCACTATCTCAGTAACTCAAGTACACTTTCAAATGTCAGTTTCTATACTTAAATTAGCTTAAAATGAACTGCAAATATTCCTGTTAGGTTGTGGTAATAATCCTGAATCTAATGATATGAAAAATGCAATGTTTATGAATAAGAATCACAGAGTTTGAAATTAAGCCACTTCTGAAACTACATAGGAAAATACTAAAAGTGCTGAATAATAACTGTATAAAATAGATATTGATTTAAGTTAAAAGAAGATGATTAGAAAACTATAGAAGTGGGCTTAATGATAAAACTACTGTGATTCTCATTTAGCATCAAGAGAAACTATTCAAAAATGATATCTCTGTGTGTATGAAATCAATCTCAATTCGAATATATATATCTTGGGTTTAATAACCAAAGTATTAAGTTAGTTTAGACGGTATCTATTTCTCTGAGTTGAAACAAAGGAGAGAGAATTGGACTACTGAGGACAACATTCTATTTCAAATTCAAACTTAGAGAGGCCGTGATTGGAGGAAAACATCTGCTTGACGTCACTCCTGTGACATCACGCAGACACTCCCGGCTCATTGATAAAAAGGGGGGTGTTGTGACTGTGGAGACACACTGAAACGGAACCAACACAGGAACACACCCACCTTCACACAGAGGACGGCGCGAGCAGAGGAGAACACGCTTTTGGAGGGAGAAAAGACTTTCTTTGTTTGACAGCAGAGAACAAAGACAACTCAACAACTACCATTCTTTAATCTACTTTCTTAGTCTAGTTTGGATCGCAGACGGCATAGTGTCTAGTGATCCGACTATAGCGTTCTTTATTTTAATTGAAACAGATCATTTTTGTATAACTTTGTGGATTTTAATAAAACCACTACTTTTGAAATAACTACATTCTCCTCCTTCATTCTCCTGCATAGCCGCCGTGAAGCAAGGCCAGTTTCATGGTCTTTGAAAGTAGTACAAGGGAAGTAGGACGGACAATTCACAACGCAGAGTGCTGGTTCGGATCTCATCAGAACAGAACATAGAACCCTTGTGTACTTCACATTCTAACAGCATGAGTCAGAAAGAGAGACAATCTAACAAGTGTTCAGCATAAAATAAAAAACACTAAACTTCTTTTTGCACTTGTGCGAGATGCAACGTCTGATTTAACACGATAACAAAATCCAATTTTAAACTGACGAGATATAAAAGTCCATTATTAAACGACCGACCAGAAGAGTCTTAATTCACATACAATTATTCTATTATTCCATAACAACTTCTTATCGGACAGACATACTTAAATATCTCTGTACAGGACAAATGATCATTATCATAATCATAATAAACCCTTCAATCAAATAAATGCAACTCTCTCCCTCTAAAGGGAAGCCTTAATAACAGCCTTATCTCTCTCTCTTTTCAAGATTCAAGATTCAAGATTCAAGAGTTTTAATTGTCACGGCATACAGGTATACAATGAAATGCGGCTGGTCTTGCCCGCGACGATGTGCAATACAGTGGTACAACATATAATAGAATCCAATAAAATACAGTGGTACAACATATTAATAGAATCCAATAAACAGTGCAATAAACAGGTACATGGTGTGCCATCTCGGTATCTGTACATTAGTATTTACAGAGCATATGGAACATGCTAGTTAGCTTTAGTAGTGCAATACACTGTTCCTGATGTTATACTATTTTAAGTGGCCTTTCCTCTGGCCATAAGTGTGCGTGTGTGCGGCATGAGTGTTAAAGTGGCTGCTAGTGTGTGAGCGTGCTCAGCGTGCGTGTCGTGTATGTACTTGTGTGTGGATAGGGAAGCCGTAATAACGGAAGCAGGGGAGGAAACTAACTTTTTGGCTTACCAGCCAACTGGCGAGTATCTGATATTTTTTACCAGACAAACTGATTTTTTACCAGCCAAAAAAAATCGCTAATTGTGATAATTACTTCTTTGTATGTCTTCGTCTAAATTGATTTTCAATCATAGTAAAAATCACACCGTGTCTCTACTCTTTAAAATATTTATTAGCATAAAACATTAATAACAGTCTCTACTCTTCACAATATTAGCATACAACATGTATTAATCACACTGTCTCTACTCTTCAAAATATTAGGATATCACATATTAACATGAAAGAGGGAACTATTCTGGACTGGGTTGGGCTGAACTAGGCAGTGAAAGATGCTGGGCTGGACTAGGTTGGACTGGGTTGGGCTGGTCTAGGTTGGACTGAGTTGGGCAGTGAAAAAACCAAGCATTTCACTGTAATGTAATAGCTAAATAAAACAACTTGACTTGTTACATTTGCACTCTGGTTGTATGCCAAATGTATTCTGGTTGTACTGTACTTGTGCTGTAAGATGACAATACATTGGAACCGAATCGACAACGCTAGGGGTTCAGCAGGTGTATTCTGAATGCCAAGTATGACAACATCACCGTTGTGAAGGGCATATGGGCGAGTGGTGATATGGGGGGAAACCCGGTAATAATAAAATGTCACTCGGCTGCATTTAAGCAAAGCCGCTCAGTATAGTCCACTATGTTGAACGCGCGTTATGGTAGCTTGTTACATGCTAGGTAGCTAGCCGGCTAATGCTGGTTGACTTGTCATTCTCATCCGACTCGAAGGAGACGTGTCGCATGCTGTTGTTCGCCCCCATGTCAGACCGCACTGATATCCGAAAGCGACGACTCTACATGCAATTATTTTCATCCACTGATGTGTTTTTGTCTAAGTTTGTCTACGTTGTCAAGCCGGTGGCAGGAGTCTGTAGGTCCGCACGCAGTGATCTGTCCACTTCCCCTAGATGGGCGGCATCTTCTAGAAAATGAGTGTTCATTGGAGGAGCTTAGAGCGCATCTGTACAACGATGATGTTCATTGGTTATGGTTGGATTATTATGAGGCGCAAATGGGAGGAATCAAGGGGGGAGTCAGAGTTCGGTTTGTGCCAGTGAGCGAATCAGCAGATTGCAGAATGATTTTTTTGTTTTGTTTTGTAATTACTAGTACTCGCCAGACTGGCGAGTGCTCTTCATGAATTACTCGCCAAACGTAAAAAATACTCGCATTTGGCGAGTAAAGTGGCCTAATTTCCTCCCCTGAACGGAAGGTTATGTATATAACCTAGTTCTATGAGTTAAATGGTGCGCTCAGCACCTGTTCTGCACTGTACTTCACTTCGTGCACGTGCACTAAATAAAAAATTCCACCATGTACCTTTACATCCCAACATCCGTCTGACCACACCCCCTTCCGCTTACCTTCATAAGCAGGTGTGTGGTCACCTACTCGCCTCCTTCCCAAACGTTCACCACAAGGCGAGATCAAGGGCCGCAGCGGCGTCCAGGTGCTGAGCGCACCATTTAACTCATAGAACTAGGTTATATACATAACCTTCCGTTCTATGACGTTAATGGATTGCTCAGCACCTGTTCTGCAACAGGGGCTGAGCGGGAGCCATAGCCCGACCAATGTACCCCGCTGAGGCCCCCCACAACCATCAGACCGGGGAGGACCGAGCCCCCCCGACCCTCTTGGTTCACGGGAGGGCGACGGATCCGACCGTGCGAAGAGGCACTCAAGCAACTCAACGCACAGGGTGAGCAGACCGTGGCTTGACCCCATGACTACACACACGCACAACCCGCATGCCACCCGGGAACGAACGGAAGGAACAACCTCGTTACTGCCCCCAGAAATCACTGGGTTAGGAGCAAACCCAACCCCGTGGCAAGGCCATAGCAGCGGAGCACGAAGGAAGACCCAGACCCACTGAAGGGACTGGATCCCCTGGAAAACGGGGGCCCGGAGAGGTCAATGACGCCAGGCATCAAGACCCCACCAGGTGGTCACTTAGTGACACCGCCCCCCACATCGCCAGCATATTCGGATAAGGCCCCTCCAAGAGCGGGCCCTTTCCCCCCAATAGCACACCGCCTGGCACACTGACCCTGCAGAACAGGCAGTCAGCATGGCCGTAAGCACACAAAAAGGTTAACCAACGGAAGCAAGCAGCGCACCGGGGAAACCAGGCAACAGGCTGTAACCTGAGCCTGGAGCACTGCGGACGAGACAGGCGCCAAAGGAGTCAGCTAAAAACAGCCGCCCCGGCAGAAGGGGCGTATGCTGGCGTTGTTGATCACCATGACAAAGCCTCCATTAAAAAAAATCCACCCAGAGGGGTTGAGGCAGAGAAGGCTGACATGATTGGCAGACGTCATGAACGTGCAGGGGCACACTCAACCGGTAACCCGGGAGTTGACTCTGCTCCAACACACCAGGGAATCAACCACCCGCTCGGTACAGACTGTGGTTGTTCCTATAACCCCCCAAGAAAAAACTCCAAAACACACCTGCGGGTATACACTGGCTATACCGCAGTAGAAGTGTTTCAGTTTTCAAAAAAGGGTTATCCCAGGCCTCCGGTATCAACGAAACTTTACTTCGGACCGGGCCCGGTTGCACGGGATTACCAGAGGAGGTCCAAGACCACCCCAACAGCCCTCTCTTCGCCACGCATGAGAGAGGAGCGAAAAGAATGGAGAACCAGCCCTAAGCACACCGCACTTGGTATTCCCAGGCGGTCTCCCAACCAAGTACTAACCAGGACCGAACCTGCTCTAGCTACCGAGATCGGACGAGATCGGGCGTGGACAGGTTGGTATGGCCGTAAGCCATTACGATAGTGCAGAGTACAACATGTACCCAACATAGGGTCTCCATAACGCCTAACCCTGTGACACCCGGACCGACCCGGCATTTTTCCCCCCGAAAAAAGCACAAGTCCCTCAGGGTACCAGAACAGCAGATGCTGCATCCCCGGCGGACAACGGGTTAACTGACCTGGACCAGCGTGACCAGACCAATCCCGTGTCCTAACCACGCCGACATGCCCACTCCAGGAGAGGGGGTAGGTATGCGTGTCGATCTAAAACATGAAAAGAGGGCGCCACCCAGACGGTCCCATTAGGACCGTGCTCAGTGGCCCACCCCAAGGGCGTGAGACCCCTCTACCTATGTTCTGATCTATTCCGTTAACATCCCCCAGATATGAACGAGAATTCATCGAGACAACCTAGTAACTGGCGCTCGGAAGAGACAAAACTCCATCCCAGTTGCCCTATAAAAACGCTGTTTTAACAAGCAACCAAGGCGCGCTTAGCCCCTGTGTGATTCTGTAACAGAAAACACACCGAGCCAGCACTATGTATGCGTCGAGACCCAAACACATCAATGGATAGTCTAGCAAGACACCAAACATTGTTCCTCCAAGTCGCCTGGGAGAACGACAGGGAGCCATCGTGCTTCATGTACCTTCCCCTTTTTATTCAAAAAAGAAAGAACACAGACTGACATGAATCCCTCGTGACGCAGCTGAGGGTAATTTTTTTTTACATTTTTACATCCCACCACCCTCCCATAGGGAGGAGACGGAAATCCCCAGAGAGACTTCCCACGCGAGCTGTATAGATTGAAAATAATATATTGCAACATTGAGCTATGTAAAATTTGGGTTAGGGCTCTCCGAGGAGGAGGCACTGAACCAATACACACTCAATAATCGAATTGAATCGAATACACACACAATAGAGCAGGACTCCTTTTTGAAGTTCTACTCATCTTGACAATCCGAGGAGGAGGCTCTGAACTCTGAGGAGGCTCCCTCACAGGGAAGGAGAGTCCGAACTCACAGAAGGCCCGAGTAGGAGCTTCGTGAGGAGGAGCCCTGACCACTCCCTGAAACAGATCCATCATATGGACCTGAACAACTCACGGAAGTCTTACCAACAGAGACGCGCACAGTGACGTACTCTATGGCGGGGGAATTTCTGCGGTGCACACGCCAAATTTTCCAGGGCGTGGGACCAGGAAACTCCCCCCCCCCTCTACCCTGTAACGTGCCGAACAGCAAAGTGACAGGAACCTTGAAGGACAGGAGGTTTTAACCCCTGCCCATCAAAAGGGGAGGAAAGGATTACCAGTTCACCCCTTTACGACCCCACACACATGATACGATGTAATGACAAAAAAGAGCATGACACAGTCATAGTCAGCTACATGAAGTGTCTAACAGCTTCACACAGCTCATGTGCTAACCTGCTATCTGATTTTTACTAAGGAAAAAACACAGAATAGAGAGGGCCCCCTTAAGAGCCCCGGTACCAGACTTACACATGTGCTTCTGTGGCCAACCTAACCCAGTTGTAGATCACAAGACACACACAACCCTTTATCACAACAAAAAATGGCAAGTACACTCCTGCTACAGAGGAACGCCGTTTTTCATAACGAGAGAATACAGAATCCTCGATTAGTATCGGCCACAGGCCTTGCTAAGCACACACGAAAAGCGACCAAACAATCTTTTCTTTAGGAAAATATAGTTTCTCAAGCGGTTAGCACAACCCCAGCAACTAAGCTAAGGGTTACATCGTATCCCCACAAACACAGTGACACAATATATTGTAAACAACATGTCTGAGAGGAGGGTGGGGAAGCCCCAGGGAACCGGGGGAATCACCCCTCCTACCTTACCCTTGATACGGCCCAGTTGAACAGGTAACCCTGTTTAATATGTGAACACACTGTTCATTGTCATTACAGGCTGAGAAAAGAATTCATTCTTCACTCATATGTCACTAAGCATAGCTTTATAGGTTAATTAACCCCCTTAGTTGTGAGTACACGGTACATGAACACACATGATGTTCTCAACACAACTAACCAGATCATTTTTACACATGTAACAACAACCCGATTTGTATGGAGAAGAAGCTATACCAGTGACAAGACAATTCACACACAACACGCGTCGTATCCTCAATGTATTGCAGCAACACCCGTTTTGGAAAACATCGTTATTACAAAACATTTAGAAGGGAAGGAAGAAGACGTGTTTAAGGTCTGGTCGGGACCTTCCTACCGTGAGCGCAGGCCAAGCGAACTGCAGTCTGGCTAACGGGGCACCGACGGTAAACACAGCATTCCTGTGTTGACGACAAGGGCAGCGTCGCTGCGCCACCCAGCCGCTACGGTTCTCCATGTTGACGCAGTCCTCACCGGCCGGGCTCCCGGTAGGTTCGACTAACATCCTCTGTCAAAGATGATGTCGTAGTCAGAGTGTTTAAGGCATGTTATAGTCACAGTGTAGCATTAAGCTAACAGCCATTCGGCTGATAGCAACAAGCTAACGTATACCAGCCTGGTAAACACAGCGAGCTAACGCCGCAGCTAACACTGTATACAATGACATAACAAGCCACACTTCAGACAGGCCGCTGTCCCAATCCCTCCCCTAACAGGGAAAAGAAAAAGAAATGTCAGAACACAGTTGTCAACGGTGATCCAGACATACACGGGGCCCTTTGAGCATGGAACTTCCGATAAAGAAGATCTTATGCCCACATTTCCTCGTTAGGGTATACTTTCATTTGTATATGAAAGATGGGGCCTACACGGGACAGAGAAGCATCGCTCGTCCAGAGAATCCTGGGATCACCAGTTCCTGGTCGCGGCCCACTAGTTGACTATAATGGGCTTCAGACCAAGATCCTCCGACCGCCGTTTTAAGCCGAGCAGAGGACCCTAGCCTGGGGTCGGCGTTTCGTAAATTGTTAGCTAACCCCCATAGCATCAACAACAACCAGAGCTTGCAAGCAAAACAGTACGTACCCAACCTGGAAAAAACCGCTTCTCACAACAGACGGTGCGTCCTACAGTCCAGGTGTGTTGCTGGAGGGTCTTTACCCCATCCAGCCGCAGCAAGGCGGATTGTAGTTGGGAAGCATGTCAGCGGCGTGAGCTCCTAATACGAAAAAAACGTTGAAGGTCGGAATGACCCAGACACTCCAGTAACGAAGACAATATCGCCGTATTTTCTCGAAAATAGTGAGAGAGAAAATAAAGATATGTCAACGTATCTCTTGTTTTCCAACTTTCTTCTACTAACAACCTCGTCAAGTGGGGATCTACCGAAGGCACTTCCTTGTGGTGAAAGTGAAGAAGAAGGCGAGTAGGTGACCACACACCTGCTTATGAAGGTAAGCGGAAGGGGGTGTGGTCAGACGGATGTTGGGATGTAAAGGTACATGGTGGAATTTTTTATTCAGTGCACGTGCACGAAGTGAAGTACAGTGCAGAACAGGTGCTGAGCAATCCATTAACGTCATAGAACAGCCTTATCTCTCTCTCTAAAGGGAAGCCGTAATAACAGCCTTATCTCTCTCTCTAAAGGGAAACCGTAATAACAGCCTTATCTCTCTCTCTAAAGGGAAGCCTTAATAACAGCCTTATCTCTCTCTCTAAAGGGAAACCGTAATAACAGCCTTATCTCTCTCTCTCTAAAGGGAAACCGTAATAACAGCCTTATCTCTCTCTCTAAAGGGATGCCTTAATAACAGCCTTATCTCTCTCTCTAAAGGGAAGCCTTAATAACAGCCTTATCTCTCTCTCTCTCTAAAGAGAAACCGTAATAACAGCCTTATCTCTCTCTGGAAGGCTAAGAGAATCATCAAGGACTCCAGCCACCCGAACAACTGCCTCTTTGAACTGCTGCGGTCAGGCAAGCGATACCGGAGTCTTAAGGCGAGCACAGAAAGACTCAGAAGGAGCTTCTATCCCCAGGCCATCAGGCTGCTCAACGAACAATAAACACTATGCAGCAACCATCAAATGCACACAGCACACACATCCACACGCACACACTCACTTTAAACGGGCAACTCACTGCAGCACCCACTTTACACACTTTAGAACACCTAAACACACTTTACACTTTATATTTATTGGTAAAGGATTTGCACTACAACTCGCACACCTTACTGTAAATTGTACCTAAATTGTACCTCATCCCATTTCTGCTCTGCACTATATAGTATTGTATATTAGTACATTGCATAGTATATTGTATATTGTATGGTAACTCAGTTACTTCTATTCTGCATCGAACATTGTACATATGTCTATACTGAACACTGTGACCTCTATTTTTACTTCTATTTTACATGCTATACTATTTTATTTCATACTATCTTGTCTAACACAGTCTCTGGAGCGAAACAGTAAGAAGCATTTTGTATAAAAGTATTCTGTACTTCTGTATGACAACTATTAAAGAAACTTGAAACTTGAAACTCGAAACACTAAAGGGAAACCTTAATAACAGCCTTATCTCTCTCTAAAGGGAAGGCTTAATAACAGTGTAGTAATATTGACCTTGAATTTCATAACTAATATGTGTGTATAATCAGAAAACCATAATGCAAAAAGCCAGGTGTACCCTTTCAACAGCAGAGTGTGTTTTCAGTGCTAAAGTAAGAAGTGATACTGGTGTTACAGAAACAGTCAATAAACCCCCACTAACAAATGTACTCAGTACTCAGAACAAAGAGACAAAGGTCACACCTACTGTGACCAGATTACAGCAGAGGACAGCTGGTCTAACCAGAGACCAGATACTGGCTCTGACATTATAAGACAGGACTAAAGATCATTAATCAATAAAGACATGGTTCAAAGTTAAATGAAAAAGCATGATACTTGATTGGCTTTGATTGGATAAAGAAATCAATATAGATATTTAGAATTAAGAATCCTGGTATAGTTATCACAATGTTGATGCATTCAGAGGAGACACCGACGGGGGCCACAGGCAGGCCCCCTCCCTCTCTGTCCAAACATGAAAGACCTGAGCAGCAAAGAAGTAAGTAAGTAAGTAAGTAAGTAAGTAAGTAAAGTTTATTTATATAGCACTTTTCACAGAGACAGCTCACAAAGTGCTTTACATACAGCAGAAATAAAATTTAATTAAAATAAAAAGCAAGAAACCATTCAAGAGATAAGATAGAACAAAACACAATGCATCACAGATAAACAAAACAAAAGACATATTCTATACCTGAAGGAGAAGCTCAAACATTACCCAAAGGCCTGTTTAAACAGTAATGTTTTTAGCTGATTTTTAAAAATGTCAACAGACGATACAGCTCTTAGGCCACGAGGAAGGGCATTCCAGAGTCTAGGCGCTACAGACTGAAAGGCTCTGTCACCTTTGGTGATCAGCCTGGTGCGCGGAATGACCAACAGATCCTGGTCAGCTGTCCTCAAGGTCCTGCTGGGCACATATGGTTCCAGCAGGTCAGTTAAATATTCTGGTGCCTGGCCGTGCAGAGCTCTGAAAGTGAGCACCAGGACTTTGAAATTAATTCTAAAATGTATAGGAAGCCAGTGCAAGGAGGCCAGAACTGGAGTAATGTGACACCTTCTGCTTGATCTGGTCAGCAGTCTTGCAGCAGTATTTTGTATGAACTGGAGGCGGTCTATGGATGATTTATTGAGGCAGGTGAGAACCGAATTGCAGTAGTCTAGACGAGAAGAAACAAAGGCATGGATGATCAACTCTAGGTCAGAGTGGGAAACCATCGACCTGAGTTTAGCAATATTCCTGAGATGGAAAAAACAGGTGCGGGTCACCGACTTGATATGGGTGTCGAGGTGCATAGTATGATCAAAGTTTACCCCAAGGTTCCGGAGGTTGGGGCTCACATTAGTTTCTAGGGGCCCAAGGCAACCAGCCACCCTAGATGCAACGCCATCAGAGGCCACGATGAGCACCTCGGTTTTGGCCTCATTTAGCTGGAGGAAGTTGCTAGCTAACCAGGCCTTAATGGCCGACAGACATTCATTTAAAACAATAAAATTAGAATTAAAATCATCAGGGCAATCAGGGTTAAAAGAGCAATACAGCTGGATATCATCCGCATAAAGGTGGTAGGAGATGCCTTTAAAAGTGTTAATAATGTGTCCTAATGGGAGCAAATATAGTGAAAATAAAATCGGACCAAGTACCGAGCCCTGGGGGACCCCACAGGAAAGGGTAACAGACTCAGACACATGGGGGCCTACTCCGACTGAGAAACATCTACCTGAGAGATAGGACTCAAACCACTCATGTGCACTCCCTGTGACACCCACCCAATCTCTGAGCCTATTTAACAGAATGTTGTGATCCACAGTGTCAAATGCAACACTGAGATCCAGTAGCACTAAAATGGAGCATCTACCTGAGTCGGCGGACATCATTAGATCATTGGATACTTTTAAAAGTGCAGTTTCCGTGGAGTGTTGCTTACGAAAACCCGACTGGAATTTGTCGAGAATGTGGTGTTCATTTAAAATGGATATAAGCTGGTTGGCAACAATCTTTTCTAAAATCTTGGACATAAATGATAATTTGGAGATGGGCCGATAGTTACTTGGTAACGAGGCGTCCAGACTTGGCTTTTTTAAAAGCGGCTGAACGATTGCCTGTTTGAAGTAGGCGGGGACCTGACCAGAGACCAAAGAGAGATTTATGATGGAAAGCAGACTGGGACCAATAGTGCTGAAAACGTCCTTTAGTAGAGAGGTTGGGATGGTGTCTAATGGGCTAGAGGAGGTTTTTGTGCTTCTCACTAGCTCTGTTAGGTCGTTGAGGGAAATGGGTGAGAAGGAATTTAGAGTAGACTGACTGTTGGGAGATAACGGTTGGATTGAGGTGGAGGGTGTAATACCTGCCCTGACATTTGCAACCTTATTTACAAAGAATAGGAGAAAATCATGACAGTCCTTATCAGATAAAACAGGTGTGACAGGGGTTTGTGGACTGACAATGGTATTAATGGTGTCAAATAGGACTTTGGGGTTTAGTTTGCTAGATGAGATTAAGTTTGTGAAATAGGCAGCTCTGGCATCCTTAACCATACTGTTAAAATCAGTTAAAAGTTGCTTAAAATGAAGACGGTGTACATTAAGCTGAGTGGACTTCCACTTTCGCTCAATACACCGGCAATTTCTTCTAAAACGACGAATATCCTCATTTAGCCAGGGAGAGGAATTTAAAGTGCGAACAGTGCGGGATTTCAGAGGAGCAACTACATCTAAAATGTCTGAGCAGTGCCGGTTAAAAGCATGGACTAAAGTATCAATGTCGCCATTAACGTTCAGAGATGGCACCGCACTGCTCTCAAAGGCTGTGGAAAAAATTTCTGCTGAGAGGTCATTTAGCATGCGCGAGCGTTTAACTCGCTTAGTTGAAATAGTGTCAGTTTTAAAAACTAAATTAAAAAGTATGCATTTGTGATCACTTAAAATCATTTCCTCATAAACAATGTTATCTATGTCTAATCCAAGAGTAAAAACAAGATCAAGTGTGTTACCTTTGTTGTGTGTGGGGCCCGAGACATGTTGGACAAAATTGAAGGATTCAGTGGTACAAATAAAATTGGTGGCAAAATTGTCATTACTGTTATTAATATGGAAATTAAAATCCCCTAATAAAACGATTTTTTCCAGTTTGATGATGGAGGTTAGAAAATCGCTAAAATCTGTCAAAAAAGAACTATTAAAACCAGGGGGTCGATAAATTAAAATACAATAAAATGGGTCGGTGTACTCAACTTTGGTGATTAAAAGTTCAAAGGAGCTGTGTGTATTAATAGAGTGCACAGCCCTGGAGGAAAAACAGTTCTTGTGCACCAGCGCTAAGCCGCCTCCTACGCGACTGGTGGTGGCATTTGACCAGGGGGGTCTGGGGGCACAGGTAAAAGAGAAGTTTGGCGGACACAGTTCATTTAAAAATACATATTCCTCTGACCTTTGCCATGTTTCTGAGAGACAGAAAAAGTCCAAATCTTTGGCCGTAATAAAATCATTTAGGATGAAAGATTTGTTAGCTATAGAACGGGCATTTAACAAGGCCATTTTGATAGCCTTAGGTCCTAGTTTACTGGGTGGTTGTGACAGTGGGCACAGATGACAGGCATTCGCGCCCTGGCGAAACCTGCCACCAGACTCCTGTGGACTACGCCGTGACCAGTGAGTTATGATGACTGGGATGGGGAAGCTTTGTAGCTTAGGCTGCTTCTGTAGATGATCTATAGAGCCAGATAGGCCTAGTTGTCAGGCCAGTGATGCTACACATTTTATGACGTTAAGCTTTAGCACATTTACCCCTGATATATTTGGATGGATGCCATCGGGTCTGTAATGGTCTTTCCTGGACCAGAGCAGATCAAAGTTATTTATATAGCAAAGTCCTGTAGCAGTACAATAGTTCTGTAGCCACTGGTGCAACCAGAACAGACGGCTAAATCGTTCAGATCCACGACCTATGGATGGAATGGGGCCGGACACAATGCATATTTTGCCCAGACTCTCAACAGTGAGAATGAGTGATTCAAAGTCAGATTGGAGCTTAGCGGATTGTCTAGCCATTACGTCATTTGCTCCGATATGAATGATGACGGTGTGGGCGGAGGGATATCTGTCGATGATTTCAGGAGTACACTCTAGCAAGTCAGTAACCTTTAAACCGGAGAAACAAAATGTAATGCCGTGAGGTATTTGCAAAAACCTGGTGATGGAATCTCCGATGAGTAGGATCTCTGGCTGCCCATGGATACATCCCCCGTCGTAGATGGCCAGGTTTCTATGGTGAGAAGCCACAGGGGTAGCGTCTGCATTTCCAGGTGTAGCAGATTGAGTGGAGGTGTCGGCGGAGGTAGCCGGCTGGACGGGCAGCAGCGCCGCCGCCGTGTGGAGCAGCTCATTTACAGCGGTACCTCCGTCGATGATATTCGCCGTTGAAATGACCGCACTGGCATGAGCTGCAGAGCACCGCAAGCGAGGACGTTTCATCCTCGGGGAGTCGGACCCATCACCCGAGTCTGGGGAGTTTGGCGATGCGAGAGCACATAGGGCAGAGCGCTTTCTGCTCCGGGGCGCAGCTCTACTTTCATGGCCGAGCCGTGAGCTGGAGAGGGCCGTCCTGGCAGCTTCGCTTGGCGCCCGGCTAGTAGTAGCTAGCATCGGATAGTCTTTGAGCAAAGCTACAGCAGGGGACGGAAACGAGGGAGAGCCCAGGAGGCCCGGATCGTTACACAGAGGATTGAATCGGTTGGATAGTTGAGGCGAATCAAAGGGATCATAGAGAGGAAGGGAGAGCTTCCTTCGGCCCCTCACCACTGTCGCCCAGGAGGGACTACTGGAGCGGCCCGCGTCCGCTTGTTCCACGCTAGCCAGCCTGGACATGAGCTCCGATTGACGCTTGAGAAGATCCACCACTAGCATCTCAATGGATTTCAGTTCCGTTCTGCGACATCTGACGTCGGAGCCATTTCCTCGGGAGAGTCAAAACACTGTGAGTACTGTAGCGTGTATAGCTGTAGCTATGGCAACAACAAGCTCCGATAGCTTAGGTCACGTAGCTATGGCAACAACAAGCTCCGATAGCTTAGTTCACGTCCAGTAAAAAGTCACATAACACCAATAAATCCAACAGCATAAACGATAAAAGCCACAGTGATCAATTAAGATCAATGGTTAAAAATGATAGAAAGAAAGAAAACAGTAATGTAGAAAGAAAACAGTCTAAGTTTTGATAGTTTGGGAGGTCCACAAATACACGTCCGTTCAGAGTGAAGTGAATGAGGAGAGGGGGGGGGGGGGTCAAAAGCGCCCTCCTCTGTGTTCACTGAAGGAACCACACCGACGGGGGCCATCAGGCGGCCCCCTCTGTTTACTGAAAGAAGACTCACACAGGAACCACACCGACGGGGGCCATTGGCAGCCCCCTATGTTTAAAGGAAGACCCACACAGGAAATCGAGGAGGTGGGGGCAACCAGCCCCCCCAGAGGAAACCAGGGGGAAGGGCGGACCGCCCTTCCAGAAGAACCAATCGGATTGGACAAAATGTATTAGTAACATGTGCTATTATTATTGGTGGGAAATGATAGTACTTAAGAGCAAAACATAGTGTTATTCAGGAGCCCAGACCCCCTCCCCAGGTCTGCGGCTCCACCGCCACCCATCCAGAGATTACTGTGAGCTGATTACATTTTACGTGAGTAAATCATGGGAAACACCAATTGTTGTTTAGATTAGAGTAATGTACAGATCCCTGATCTGTAAACCAGATTTACTCATGTGTAATGCTTACAGTATTTTCTCTAATTACATTTATGTTAACAATGACTGTTGTATGTACCTACATGTTGGGGTTTTGAGATGCAAACCTTGTTGATCCTGTGTACAAAACAGACATGATTAATGTATTCTGATAATCCTTGTATGTGAAAAACAACCTTTTTATTCACTCCTGGCCGCCGAGACAAATAAATCCATGAGTTGAATTTGAACTCTGTTGTCTGGACTGCACATTTATTCCTTGCTGGCTATATTGGGAGTCAGATGAGGAGACCAAATTCTATCACTTATGATCCTTTCCCCTCCTTCCAGTTAGCGACCTCCTTGTACTGTACAATAACCTTAGATTATTGTTAGGATTCTACTACAGAAATGGTGCCGTTTCACCCGCCCTGTTGTGCCCCCCCTGAAGATGTGCAGTGTGGTTTGTGTGGCTGGCTGCTCAGAGCCACGGCCCTGCTTGCATGTTGGGGACATCCAGGAAAAGAGCCGGGGGTTGAGGCGTTTCGTTAAGGGGTTGCAGGGCAGGGTTTTGCTGTCTGGATGGAGGACAAAGGGACAGGATGGAGGCTGGTTGCGTAGGCCACTAGTTGGGGCCCGGGGTGAATATAGCCTTTGCGTACAGGAATGGGGGAGCGGTGTTTAGGTTAGACTGTGCAAAGGTAAAGGGATCGCGCTTGTTGTGCAGTGAATATACAATCATGAGCTTTTGATGTATTGTGTGGTTATTTAGACACAGGAGGCCGTTCCCGGCCTGTTCGCTTGAGGTTTATGGCAATAAGTACGGGCAGCGTATTTGGTACCAGGCCCTTGCGGACAGGGGGATAGTACTTTTTTTTTTATTTTTGTTGAAAGTAATAGCTTAGGAGGATAGGTTAGGGATAGGTAATTTACTTGAAGGCGAAGGCGTGGAGCGGTAGAACGTGGAGGATAGTTGCAGAAAGGCAGGAAGTGGGACTGTGAGGTGACTATGGACAGTGATGGACAATGCAGAGTAGTCAGATCTTAAAGAGAAGATTATAGGGTAAGGTAAAGAGTGAGATGAGAGAACCGTGATTGTAGTACAGGATGTTCCTGGTTCCACGGTGAGAACAGAGTACAGGGAATATGAGATGAGAGAACCGTGATTGTAGTACAGGATGTTCCTGGTTCCACGGTGAAAACAGAGTACAGGGAATATGAGATGAGAGAACCGTGATTGTAGTACAGGATGTTCCTGGTTCCACGGTGAGAACAGAGTACAGGGAATATGAGCCCTGATACCACACAGAATACCGTGATTGTAGTACAGGATGTTATGAGCCCTGGTTCCACGGAGAGAACAGAGTACAGGGAATATGAGCCCTGACTGTAAAGTGATGAACATGCCACAGAGTGATGATGCCATAGAGTACAATGAGACAGAGTTACAGAATGTTAGAGCACAATGAAACAGAGTTACAGAGTAAACAGAGAACAGAGTGTAGAGAACAGAGAACAGAGTACTTATGAAAATGTTGCGCCATGTAATCAAAAGCCTCATGCGGGGAATTGGTTTGTCTGTTTAATGTGATGTGTAAAAGTATGTGATCAATAGCAAGCTTGACGAGGGTTGTTATGTTGTGATGTGGATCAGAACAATACGAGTCTGTGAATCATATTGGAAGTTGGGGCTAACTAGCTTAGCTCTGTGGAAGAGCCGCGGTAATCTAGGGATGTTAGGGCAGCGATGTGAGAGTTTTAACGAAACACTGTGGGGGCATTTATTGTCAAGAAGCGAGTCGAGGGGTTCGTTGATGTGATTGTGGCCGTTTTAATGGTTATATTTAATGCGGTAACAATTGTGTACGATGTTATGGTGAGGGAAAGAAGTCGCTGGTTGATGACGTCATAGTGTTGAGTGGAGTGTGTGAACGTCCCATATGGAGCCAGGCGGAGAAAGGGTAGGAGAAATGGTTTATGATGACTCGTGTTGATCTGTGTAACGACGTTGGTATATGAGAATGTTTTAAATTCTTTTACGATAGTTTGTTCTTTTAAAGTAGTTTGTTGTTTAAGCATGTGAGTTGTTTAGAATTAGATTGGTAACGGGCGGACTGAATGAAATGTACGGATCTCGAACGTCACATAACGTGCGGCTCCCGGGAGCGCATTGATCATAGCATCAGGCTGGCTAGGTTGTTAGCTTGCATGCGGCTGTTTTGTGGGTTTGCGGGCGACATATGTTATGATTCGAGTTTTGAATATGATGGTTAGGAAGTGTTAGAGGACGCGGTGGTTGTCGTGGCATTATATTGGGACGAAACGGAGTGGGTTGTAGTGAAAGTTGTACTTTGTCGCGATACATCGTTTTACTGTGGGCGCCGTTTTCGCTAGTGCGCATGCGCAAACCGCTGTTTTTCATTTCGTTCGCTCGAGGGGAAACGGGTGAGTTTGTATTTAGCTTTGTGCTATATATTTGTATATTGTACATTGTATTTTGTGTAAACAGTAGAAGTGATATGTAATGTATGATGATTAGATTATGGGAGGGGGTCACGGTTTACTTAGGCTGCACACAATGCAGTGAGTGGATCAGGAATGGATGGATAGGAACAGATACACATTAGGCACAAGGGGATATTTTTAACCAAGGGGGGTTTGATTGATTGACTGATTGATTGAAGACAGTACAGCTAAATACATACAATTGTTAAGGGGATGCAGACCAGAGACAGGGTTCCCCCGTTTTCAATTCATCATAACGTTTAACCACTAAGGATGTCTATTCACATGTGTGATGCTTATAGTTGTAAAAATGCATGAATATTGTTGTGTAGAATCGTGATGTTGAAAATGTTGAAGCTTGCTTTTAATGACACTGTTGAATTAATGTTGCTGCAAGTCTTTAGATCATGGGGGGTGATAATTTAATGAAGTAGGCTTGTTGGCATATATTTTGTTGCATTGCTATGTTGAAATACTGTTTATGCTTGTTTTAGATTGTTAAATCTTTAATGCCATTGATTTGCATAGGCTAAATGTTTTATATTGGAAGTTGATACAACCCCAGTCGTGGAACAGGATAATTTAGTGACAGGGGACTTGTTTATATGAAGTTTTGATGACTATGATTGTGTTTTTTGCAGTTGTTATAAATAATTTACTGTTTGATCTGTAAATTTAGTTGTTTGGCTGTTAGGGTCAGGCAAGAATGTGTTGATTTGCCCCCCAGGGTAGAATGTGTGTGTAATGGTTAACCTTTTGTTGAATTACAGGAGGGTCATGGGGTGATAAAGTAATTCAGGACAGGTCACGGAAAGCCACGGGGGTTGCTAGAACCTGTTGTTTATGATCACTGTTACACTCACGAGAGGGACCTAGAATAGATCTTTACAGCAGGAAGTTGATAACGTTGTATGCCCAGGCGGGGTCAAGCAGGACAGCTGTTGCTTACAGTGGCTGTTTTATGACAGGATGACGGAGCAGGTCTGGTCAGATTAGATGCGCCAGGAGGGAGGTCACAGCTGGTGGAGATAGGGAGCGAGGGTCAGAGTGTGATAACAGATGCAGCTATTTTTACAACAGGGGCACAGGACGTGGTTTTAAGGGGTCTATACAGGATCAAAGGCAGCATGAGGTGACAAGAGGATGAGACAGGGGGCTAATTCAGGAAACAGCTGGAGGGCGAGTGTTATGTACCACGAGCTGATCACTCCTGTGTCACTGTGCAGGCAGGCCTGATTACTCCTGTGTCACGGGGCATGCAGGTGAGGGCTGCCAATTAGCCAATTAGTGCTGATTGGTTACCTGCTGGGAGCTTTAAAGCCAGCCCTAGTAACACACATGCAGAGTCGGTGCTTAGAGGGAGAGCTGTCACATTCTTCCAGTCCGTGTCCGTTGGGTTTACATTAGTACATTAGTTTACATTTACATTAATAGTTCCTTGATATAGTAGCATTTTGAGTTAGAGCACGGGGTTTTGGTGTTGGTTTGCACATAGGTTGCGTGCCCATGAGCCAGGGTCGTAACAGTTGGGCGCTCGTCCGGGATATTTTACCCCTAGAACTTTGTTTGGTGGTTTTTTTTTGTGTTACACGGGGTGTCATGGTATTATGGTTTGGGTGGTGTTCGTTACATATGGTGTAACGTGGGGGCTTGAGCCATTTCATCAAACAGGTGAGTATGCCGTATTTGTTTGTAATTTGATGTGACTACTTATGCTGTTAAAATATATAGTTTAGTGGGCACCACATGTAGATAGGGACATTATTTTCTGGTTGTTGGTTAGCGTCCTGTGCACCACGTACTCCTGGGGCAGTCAGGGAAGGGATTAGCACCATCTGCTTGTCTCGTACCGTATCATGTACTGGACGGGTGGATGGTCAAGTATGATCTTTGACTGGTAGCAGGTGTGGTTGAAGATGGTTAGGTCTACAGGGCATTAGTTTAAGGGTAGGTAGATTAGGGCGGCCAGAAAACACAGGTAGTGTGGTAGGGCTTGATTTAGTGTTTCTTAGGGTAGACATGTGGTGGGCCGGTTTTGACTGCAGTTTAGACGTAGAAGCATATGTAGTCATATCAGGTTAGAAGGCGCACCTGTTTGGAATTGTTTGTTGGATTTATTTTGTTTGTTTGAGTGTTTGGTGAGCATACCTGGTAGGACCTAACACCCTGCGTGTATGACACGTCTATTTAGGGTGGGTGTGTTTTATTTTTATTTTTATTTATTTTTTGCAACCTAGAAAGGTGCGCTCCGTAGAGCTCACATTTCCACGCGTTCCCTTCTGGTTGTTATTATTGGCATTTAACATTCTTCAGTGGTTCTTCAGTGGTTCTTCATGGTTCTTCAGTGGTTCTTCGTGGTTCTTCAGTGGTTCGTTAGGGGGGTCTTCGTGGTTCGTTAGTGGTTCTTCGTGACTGTGAGGTAAAGTGTGTAGCTTGTGGTGGCTGGTACAGTGACGATGGCTTCCATCAAGGACATTGTTGATCGCCCGTCTCATGACATGTTGGAGAAGTTTTCCAAAGAACAACTTCTAGAACTTGCTGTACACTACAGGGTAGAGCTTTCTGCAGGTGAGAAACGTTTGAAGCCGACTGCCTTGAGTGCTTTAAGGGTGTTACTCATTAGGGAGCAGGTGCTTGAGGAGAGGGTGGAGGAGCCTCCTTCGTCTGGCGCGTCTCCGCTATTACCTGGTGTAGAGGGTGAGTGGAGGATTAGGGAGTTGGAGTTTAAGGAAAGGCAGCTAGAGCGAGAGAGCGTGAGGAGAGGAGAGAGGAGCGTGAGCTTAAGGAGAGAGAGAGTAAAGAGGAGCGTGAGCTTAAGGAGAGAGAGAGGAAAGAGGAGTGTGAGCATGAGCGTGAGCGTGAGGAGCGTGAGTTTAAGCGTGAGGAGCGTGAGTTTAAGGAGAAACAAATGTTGCTGGAGCACGAGCGTGCACAGAAGGAGCTTGAATATAAGCATGCTGCCTTGCAGGCGGGTGCTCTGCATCCAGAGTCACGTTCCGGTTTTGATGTAGGCAGGAATATTAGGATGGTGCCTCCATTTTTTGAGAAAGACGTGGAAAGATATTTTCCCCTTTTTGAACGGGTGGCAACCACATTGAAGTGGCCTGATACCGCCTGGACACTGCTGCTGCAATGTGTTTTAGTTGGTAGGGCACAAGAAGCCTACACTGCTCTGTCCCTTGAACAAAGCGCTGATTATGAGCTTGTTAAAGCTTCCATATTGAGGGCTTATGAGTTGGTCCCCGAGGCCTATCGTCAGCGTTTTAGAGGTTATCGCAGGTCGGAGGGGCAGTCTTATGTTGAATTTGGAAGGGAGAAGGAGAACCTGTTTGACAGGTGGTGCACTTCTCAGAAGGCAGAGTCAAGAGAGCAGCTTACCCAGATAGCAAAAAATGAGTGAATCAACGTTGAAATAGGGTTCAGCAGAAATATTGAATCTATGTTGAAGCCTGACATCTAAATTATATAGATCGTTGTCTATGACTTACACGTTGAATCAACGTTAGGTGTCAACCATAGCTGATACTATATCAATGTTGATTCAACCATCATCTAAATGGTAATCTACATGCACATTTTAGTTGATTTTATATTGAATCAATGTTAGACATCAATGTTTATTCAACCATAATCTAAATGGTAATCTACATGCACATTTTAGTTGATTTTATATTGAATCAATGTTAGACATCAATGTTTATTCAACCATAATCTAAATGGTACTCTACTTGTACATTTGTAACTTGTACATCTACTTGTAACTTGTAAAGTTAAGGAATCAATACTGATTAATGTACATTTTACATTAAAATATTGCTGCTGATATGTATACATCATAACATTACATGTTTTTTTCCTGCTGTTAAACACACTATTGTTAAATAAATAATAATAAAATTCTTATATGACCATATTTCCAAAAATGTGTGAACAAAAATGACAACATGGCTTTAATATGAAAATTTATTTTTTTCTATGGTATCAGAACTTCCAGTGACTAAAACTTTTTACAAAAAACAAATAACAGACCTTATAACAGGCTTTCATTAACAATATAGCCACTGCCAGAATAGTGACACACATATTGTGTGTGGTGAGCACACGCATTCATGCACAACGAAGACAAGATTGCGTTGTCTCAATCATTTTAACTATAAATTTATGAGCTCAAAGTATGAGCTCACTACTGACTGAAATGTTCAACAAAAAGCATCAATTGTCAAATAATATTGATCACATTAACTAGACTAGATGTTTGAGGAAATTAGAAAGGGAACAACAACAACTTAACCCTTGTGTCTGATCAGATTCGTATTTGTTTGATAACTTTGCAGTGATGAGCCAACATAATATGTGGCATAATCTTTTAATTATCTTGTATTTTTTATTTTTTTACTCTTCATAAATTGTTTATTCCACTTCAGCCCGATCATAACCACCACATATTCTTTTTTTTGTCATATTTAACAACTCTTTTCAGAAAAGTGGGAGTATTTCATTACAAAAATAATATAAAAAATGGTTATGATCAGGGCTGAAGTTGAATAAAATATTTATGGAAAATATCTTGGCGCTGCTGTGATGGCTGCCTTTCTGATCGCTCCGACGAGACTGTGCTTTATTTTGTTAATTTTTATAGTATTAGGAGTTTTATTTGCACCAACTGTTGGTGCATTATATGTGTATGACCGTCAGTCAATCATTGACATTGGATTACGGGAAACTTACCAACTGGATTACTCGCTGGATCAACTTTCCGAACCACATCAATGGCCGGAAGAAATCCTCCGGAGACTAGGACCGGATCCTTTGTTCCTAGACCCCAGGAAAAGACGTCGAGGAAAAAGGTCTGGGATCCGAAACAGGCTGAGATCCAGACGACACCGTACACCACTTCCCAGTATATTGCTAGCCAATGTACAATCAATAGACAATAAACTGGATGACATCCGAGCAAGGATTCAATATCAAAGAGACGTTAGGGACTGCAATGTCCTTTGCTTCACCGAAACTTGGCTAACACCGGAGGTTCCAGATCACGCGATTCAACCAACGGATCACTTCTTTATCCATAGGAAGGATCGGACACAATCAGAGTCCGGTAAACAACGTGGTGGAGGTATTGCCTTCATGTTTAACAAAAATTGGAGTGATCCAACGAATGTGAAGGAATTATCCAACTACTGCTCCCCAGAACTGGAATATATAACCATCAAGTGTCGTCCTTTCTTCCTCCCGAGGGAGTTAACGGCGATCGTCCTGGTCGGAGTGTATATTCCACCGCAAGCCAACAACAACGCCGCGCTCTCCAGACTACACGACGAGGTAAACAATATACAAGCGACGAACGTTAACGCCGCCATTTTAGTACTGGGAGATTTCAATAGCGCCAATCTGAGAAAGGTATTGCCTGATTTCTACCAGCATGTGACTTGCAACACCAGAGGCGGTAACATCCTAGATCACTGTTACACGCAATTTAAAGGTGGCTACAAGGCTCATTCTGATAGTGGCTTTGGCAAGTCAGATCACGCATCCATTTTCCTTACACCAAAGTACAGACAAAGAATTAAAAGTACTCCCGTAGTCTCGCGAGAGGTGCAGAAATGGGATGTGACGTCAGAGGATACGATCCGGTCAGTGTTCCACAACACAGACTGGATTGTATTCCGCGACACAGATAACATTAATGCCTACACGGAGACAGTGCTGGACTATGTCTGTACTAGGGTGAAAGAAACAATCCCCACTACCAAAATGAAAGTTTACCCAAATCAAAAACCCTGGGTAGACAAATCCGTCCGTGAAGCTCTGAGAGAGCGCACCAAAGCATACAATGACGGCCTAGTGGCAGGCAACATGAATGACCACAAGGTGGCGCAACACAACGTAAGGAGGACAGTGTCAGAGGCCAAACGGCGCTACAGGGATAAAATTGAACTCCGGTTTGAACAAGCTGACTCTAGAGCTATGTGGCAGGGGCTCAAAACGATGACAGACTACAAAGGCGCCTCCCTCAAACTGAACAATGACATCTCCTTAGCAAACGACCTCAATACCTTCTATGCGAGGTTTGATGCTGGTAATAACAACACCAGCTCACAAGCCTCGGCAATGGGGGGGGGGGGGTCGGCTGCTGATGGAGGCGCAGTGTTCAGGGTAACAGAGCATGAGGTGAGGCGGACCTTTAAAAAAGTGAATATCAGGAAGGCAGCAGGTCCGGACGGCATCCCCGGCCGCGTCCTAAAAGTCTGTGCCGACCAACTGGCCCCAGTATTCACTGACATATTTAACCTGTCCTTAGAACAGGCTGTCATCCCCACCTGCCTGAAGAAGTCCACTATTATCCCTGTACCCAAAAAATCCAAGCCTGCTTGCCTCAACGACTACCGCCCTGTAGCTCTCACCTCCATAGCCATGAAGTGCTTTGAGAAGCTAGTAAAGGGCTACATCTGCTCCTCCCTCCCCATCAACATGGACCCCCTGCAATTTGCATACCGCCCCAACAGGTCCACGGAGGACGCCATATCCCATGTGCTGCACACAGCAGCATCACACCTGGACAAGAGGCAGGGGAACTATGTGAGAATGCTATTCATCGACTACAGCTCGGCATTCAATACCATAGTCCCCTCCATACTCATAGCCAAGCTCAGGGACCTGGGCTTGGGCTATGACCTCTGCCAGTGGGTCTTGGACTTCCTGACTGGCAGACCCCAGGTGGTGAGAGCAGGCAACTGCACCTCCTCATCCATCACCCTCAACATAGGGGCCCCCCAGGGCTGTGTTCTGAGTCCCCTCCTCTACTCCCTGTACACACACGACTGTGTGGCTCAGCGGAGTAGCAATACAATCGTCAAATTTGCTGACGACACAGTGGTGGTGGGCCTGATCTCTGCCAACGACGAGAGGGCCTACCTGGAAGAGGTCAAGGTCCTGGCGGGATGGTGCCAGGAAAACAGCCTCTCCCTGAACGTCAGCAAAACAAAGGAGATGATTGTGGACTTCAGGAGGTCGGAGGTCAAGGACTACAGCCCCCTCAGCATCGACGGGGCACCGGTTGAGAGAGTCAACAGCTTCAAGTACCTCGGAGCCCACATATCCGAGGACTTGAAATGGACCATACACATTAACAGTGTGGTGAAGAAGGCACGACAACGCCTCTACTTCCTCAGGCGCCTAAGGAAGTTCCAAGTCAGCCAGAAGATCCTTAAGAACTTCTACTCATGTACAATAGAGAGCATCTTGACCGGCAACATCACCTCCTGGTTTGGGAATAGCACTGCAAAAGACCAAAGCAGACTACAAAGAGTGACACGTTCAGCCGAACGCACAATTGGAGGGGGGCTCCCCACTCTCCAGAACATTTACAACAAGCGTTGCAAGGGGAAGGCTAAGAGAATTATTAAGGACTCGAGCCACCCGAACAACTGCCTCTTTGAACTGCTGCCGTCAGGCAAGCGACACAGGAGTCTCAAGGCGAGCACAGAAAGACTCAGAAGTAGCTTCTATCCCCAGGCCATCAGGCTGCTAAACGAACAATGAATGAACACTACACAACAACAACCACCAAACACACATAGCACACACATCCACACGCACACACTCACTTTAAACAAACACACTGTAGCACCCACTACACACACTTTATAGCACACACCCACTTTAAACAAACACACTGTAGCACCCACTCCCCACACTTTATATTTATGGATGAAGGATTGCACTACAACTCGTACACCTTACTGTAAATTGTACCTAAAATTGTACCTCATCCCATTTCTGCTTTGCACTAGATAGTACTGTACATTAGTACACTGCATAGTATTGTGTATTGTATATTATATGGTAACTCAGAACATTGTACATATGTCTATACCGAACAACTGTGACCTCATTCTCCTTCTAAATTCATGCTATATTATGTTATTATGTTATTTGATACTATCTTGTCTAGCACAGTCTCTGGAGCGTAACAGTAAGAAGCATTTTGTATGAAAGTATTCTGTACTTCTGTATGACAACTATTAAAGAACTTGAACTTGAACTTGAGAACTTGAAAGTGGGAAATTATTTCAACATAATCTTTTTATGGAGTTTTTCAATTTAGTCCCCTAATAAGAGTATAATACTTTAGTTTTCAGACACAAGGGTTAAATAACAATGGCATAGGATTTGAATTTAAACACAGTGGAGCTTAGATGATCTACAGTTGTCCACGACTTATCCTCCAAGGCATCTGCTATATAATAATCTTCAGATTTACTTAAGTGTTATTAGTAGGTTACAGCAGTAAGCATTAGTTTGCTCAGTCAATTATGGCCAATTCGTTTTATATTGTTTAATACAGTTAAATAAATAGATAAATGAAAAGCAATTTTTTTTGGATTCCCCCCCCCCCCCCCCCCCCCCCCACTGTACCGAAAATAATACCGACCCGTGTCTTCAAAACCGAGGTACGTACCGAACCGTGGATTTTGTGTACCGTTACACCCCTAATGTTTCTATAACTCTCTCCCATATAACTCTCTCCCATACCCTTAACACCAACCGCTGAAGTGCCCTTGAGCAAGGCACTAAACCCCCAACTGCTCCAGTGGAGTTGCTCAGTGGCCAACAGTGTCAGACTGTGGTTGTACTGGGGCCTAACAAAATTAATAGTTGGTTTCAGGTTGGTTGTCAGTTTGGCCATGGGTAGGTAGGGAATTCATTTTATTTTATTTTTTAATTTTATTCTTTCCCACGGCGACTATGGATAGGGAATTTCTTTATTTAATTAAAATGTTCACAACAACATGGATGCATGTACTCTGCCAGCATGTTTAATATCCATAATACTAAATGTTTGACTAAGATTTCTATGAAACTTTATTAAAAAAAAAAAAAAAAAAAAACGTTTTTTTTTTTTTTTTTATAATTTTTTCTAAAAACTCATAAAATATATTGGGTCGCACCTAAATCGGCAGGGTCGGTCGGCAACCTGAAACCAACTATTAATTTTGTTAGGCCTGGGCAGCTCCCAGGTGTGAATGGAACTCTGTGAATGTGAAGCAGGGCGTAGCTGAAAAAGAGCATCTGTGCTCAGCGAACCTACCCTGGGTAAATAAAGGTTAAAATTAAAAATAAAAAAAATAAACACTGCAAGAACAGGCTGAAGCAGCATGTCATTCAAGTAGATGCCGTCCATGGAAGAACAGTGTCCAGGGTAATTCCTTGTACTGTATGAACCAGGGAAACAGTGTGCTGGGGTACCCCAAGTTTGACTCTGGTTCGCTTGACAATTAAGTTTGGGTCACTTTGGTTCCAAGAACAGGCTGAAGCAGCATGTCATTCAAGTAGATGCCGTCCATGGAAGAACAGTGTCCATCAGGGTAATTCCTTGTACTGTATGAACCAGGGAAACAGTGTGTGCTGTGCTGTGCTGGGGTACCCTAAGTTTGACTCTGGTTCGCTTGACTTAAGTTTGGGTCACTTCGGTTCCTTGAGATGCCTCCCTCCCGGTCTGGCGCATAACGAAGCCACTTCTTGACAGTTTCGCTGTAGTCCTGGTCGGTCAGCTTGGGGTCAAACTGTCGAGCAGCAGCTGATAGACACAAAAATAAAAAAGGGAGGAAGAGAGGTGGGTGAGATGATGTACGATGATAAGAGCACCCCTCACTTCACACGAGTGCGATTTTTTTTAATCACTCAATTACTCACTCTGTAGGTCTACAGTAACAAGCTACAGTCAGCATCCAGTTAGACTGGACAGGAAAGAGAATTAAGCAATCGCCTAGCCTGACACCATCTAGGCAATACAATGTGTATCCATGCACCTCTAAAGCTCAATTACGTTGTCCATTTCTTATAGGTTGCACTTTCATCACTTTATTCCAACATAACACTTTTTTTTTAAGTTTTTGCAACAGCATAATTATATTCTGAATCACCAGCATCACCACCTCACTACCTAAACTTAACCTATGAAGTAGTTTGCAGGGGAGGAAGCTCACCAAACATGCAGGCTTGTAGT
Organism: Notolepis coatsorum; assembly: GCF_963971535.1. Taxonomy (NCBI): domain Eukaryota; kingdom Metazoa; phylum Chordata; class Actinopteri; order Aulopiformes; family Paralepididae; genus Notolepis; species Notolepis coatsorum. The sequence continues at coordinate 17,237,723 of NC_140166.1, read as the reverse complement.
GTGGTGTGCTTGAATGGCTTCTTGCTTTCTGAACAACGCTTGTCTTTCTTTCCAGCCCAGTTGAACCCACTGGCCAGGGCGTTGGTCATAGCAGTTTTCAACATCAGTCTGATCAGGTTCTCTGAATTGGTGCCTCCTACCAAAGCCAGGCGAGAAATCTAAATCAGAGAGAAGAAAATGAAGGCCCTGCGTTAGAAACAGCATAACGTTTATTTTATGAACACAGAGCAACCAACTTGTTTATACACACACTTTATGCATGCACTGATATTCCAGCCCATGCCAGTCATTAGGTTTAACCACATTAACCCTCCTGTCCATATGTAAACGGTATATTTGAACAATTTCAAAACGTTTCATAAATAGCAGATATACAAGCTCTAACACGTTTTGAACTAGAAAGTGCTAAACACATTTTTCCCCTGAACAAGACCACACTGAAACGATCTACATTTTATAAATGAATGCAGTTCAATAAATTACCATCTTTTGACGGACTGATTGCTCCATCAGTAATGATTCTGCCTCATTGAAGTCTTGTTCACTGGCGATTGGCAGCTGGAAGGGGAGCATAGTGGTTGTGGTGGCCACCCCGTGTCCCCTGGTCCCACCAGATATGTTGCCCTCAGCCAACTCGGTCTTGATGAACTGCACATCTCTCGATAGATCCTTCACCACGACAAGTAATTCAGCCAGCATTGAATTATTCTTCTGGATGGTAAGGTCTTCAGAAGAAGAGTTAAAATCATTAAGTGAGAAATAAAAATAAGCAGCAAATCACACGAGGAATTACACCATGTCCAATAGACTTGCCTTTCAGAAGCTGCCCGTCATCGCCGGCCATCTGTCTACGCTGTGAAACACCAGATTGCCCTGAGCTGTGTCCTGACATCGCTGTAGAAACAAAATCATAGTTATATATTTCACTAGTTTGACTGCATTGGATCAAACTGGTGGTAGTTCCCTCTAAAATGGCATACCATTTTGTGCATGTTGTGAGAGACCAGGGGGACTGTAGTATTGCCCCGAGCTGCATCCCGACATCCCTGTAGAAACAAATCATTATATTTAAAAATACAAAATCTGACTTGTCAGTCAAATTAACATACATGTCATAATCACTAACACTGGTTCCTGACAGGCAGCAAGCGAGCGAACTGGAGACGAAATCGCACACGACACTGTCCTGATATGACGCAGCGCGTGTCCGAGTGTGTGTTACCTGGATTCTCGACCAATAAAAAGTGTTTAGGGGCGGGACTCGGCCGCGTAATCGCTCAACTAGAGACACAGCGAGCGAATATTTGAGGGGTGAACGACATCGCTGCTCAGTTCACTGTCGCTCGCGGCAGGTCAGGATAGTCTGATTGAAACGAATACATTTTAATCACTTTTTCTCGCTCGCTCGCGTCGCTCTATGTCAGGAAGGGGTGTAAGGAGTTGTATCCCCGTCTCTCAAAACACTGTTACTGAAAGAGTACAGTATCATACCACTACTTGCACTTTGTCGATCTTGCAGCTGCTGGACATGTGAGGCCTGCTGCTGCTGGTGATACTGAACAATATCAAATCCTGGCATCTCGGCTGAAACACAGTAGGAAATACACAAAGTTATTAGCAAATGACGCTATTGTAATCCCCCATGTGAGAAAATGTTTGATTTCCATTCAGCTGATTTCACGTGCACTGCCAAATACTACTTTAATAAAAATATCAAAGACAATGCGAGACAATACAGATATTTTAAACATGCCAGAATATTATGTTATGAGATTGCTTGATAACTCACCATTATGTTGAGTTAGCGATTGCCGGTAGTTGCTAGTAACCAGATCTACAAAGGGGAAATGTAAAATAAGTTGCGACTCAAACATGGTGGAAATTGTGCTCAATATAAAAGCATTATGTACAACTACACATTTTTATTGTGACATTGCTTGCAAGTTGTGAAGGCTTTGAATTTTTGTAGTGGGCTGGCATGCACATTGTAAACATGTATTCTGTTGCATGCATGATGCCAGCGACCTGCCAGCAAGCTCCTCACAAGAACACAGATATGGGTTCACTTACTGTTATTTGGATCAGGAGTCTGCAACGAATCTAAATAGCTGTAGATCATGCCACCATCCAAAGAATCTAAAAAAGGTAAGCCAGGGTGAGAATTGAAGATGCTACAAATCATGTTTAAACAGTCATCTAGTTGGCATTTTAACATGCATAGCAACATACCATTCATTGTAGGCTCTTGGCCAACAACTGGAGGGTTGACGGATCTTAGCGCCTTACGAGACCGGCTCGATTTTGGAGTCTGTCCTACAACATATTTTAGTTGGCATGTTATTCACAATGTATATATTTTGGGCCAACTATAGAATAACTGCAAGAAATGCAGAAGTCCAATCAAATTAAAATGCTCAATTTGTCGGTACATGGTCAGACTAATTTGTTTAACTGTTTATTATTATTATTATTATTATTATTAACTGTAGCCATTTCCAAAGTGCCTATATAAAATAAATGCATTGCATCAATACCTGGGAAATCAGGTGCTTTGGCAAAACGTTTTCTTTTGGCGTCGCCACTCGAGTCAGAGTCCGAGTGCACATACTGCTGATTTGGCCTAAAAAAAAGTATATATATACACACATATAAATAAATGTAGTTATGATACTACGTTTATTAGTCAAGGCTAAAGTCTGAATACATAGGCCCTCAGGCCACTGTGTGTTATCCTTTTAGCACTACTTGCAACTACAACAGCAGTGCCATTATTTACAACACCCTAGGGAGAGTTGTCCCTTTAACAAAGTGAACACTGTACCTGGATCTTCTTTTCTGGCGGAGATCTCCTTCGTCCTCAGATTCAATTTCAGAGGTTGGACACATAGTTGAGGTGTACTTGGTCTCTCGTTTTCTGGCCTCATCATGGGTCTCTGGAAAGAGCAGAGAGAAAATGACAATTAACATATCTGCAGTCCAGTGTTTAACGAAAAAATATATGTACCTGGACAGGAAAGAGAATTAAGCAATCGCCTAGCCTGACACCATCTAGGCAATACAATGTGTATCCATGCACTTCTAGATCTATCACAGTGTTTAGAGGGTCTATCACACCCTCTAAACACTGCTAGACCCTCTAAACACTGTGACAGACCCTCTAAACACTGTGACAGACCCTCTAAACACTGTGACAGACTCGACAAACACTGTGACACCTCTAAACACTGATAGATCTATCAGTATTTAGAGGGTGTGATAGACCCTCTAAACACTGTAATAGACCCTCTAAACACTGATAGACCCTCTAAACACTGTGATAGACCCTCTAAACACTGTGACAGACCCTCTAAACACTGATAGACCCTCTAAAGACTGTGATAGACCCGACAAACACTGTGATAGACCCGACAAACACTGATAGACCCTCTAAAGACTGTGATAGACCCGACAAACACTGTGATAGACCCGACAAACACTGATAGACCCTCTAAACACTGATAGACCCTCTAAACACTGTGATAGACCCGACAAACACTGTGATAGATCTATCACAGTGTTTAGAGGGTCTATCACAGTGTTTGTCGGGTCTATCACAATGTTTGTAGGGTCTATCACAGTGTTTAGAGGGTCTGTCACAGTGTTTAGAGGGTCTGTCACAGTGTTTATAGGGTCTATCAGTGTTTAGAGGGTCTGTCACAGTGTTTAGAGGGTCTATCAGTGTTTAGAGGGTCTGTCACAGTGTTTAGAGGGTCTGATACAGTGTTTAGAGGGTCTGTCACAGTGTTTAGAGGGTCTATCAGTGTTTAGAGGGTGTGATAGACCCTCTAAACACTGTGATAGACCCTCTAAACACTGATAGACCCTCTAAACACTGTGATAGACCCTCTAAACACTGTGACAGACCCTCTAAACACTGATAGACCCTCTAAAGACTGTGATAGACCCGACAAACACTGTGATAGACCCTCTAAACACTGTGATAGACCCTCTAAACACTGATAGACCCTCAAAACACTGTGATAGACACGACAAACACTGTGATAGATCTATCACAGTGTTTAGAGGGTCTATCACAGTGTTTGTCGGGTCTATCACAGTGTTTGTCGGGTCTATCACAGTGTTTAGAGGGTCTGTCACAGTGTTTAGAGGGTCTATCACAGTGTTTAGAGGGTCTATCACAGTGTTTAGAGGGTCTATCATAGTGTTTAGAGGGTCTATCAGTGTTTAGAGGGTCTGTCACAGTGTTTAGAGGGTCTGTCCCAGTGTTTAGAGGGTCTATCAGTGTTTAGAGGGTGTGATAGACCCTCTAAACACTGTAATAGACCCTACCAACACTGTGATAGACCCTACAAACACTGTGATAGACCCTCTAAACACTGTGATAGACCCTCTAAACACTGTGATAGATCTATCACAGTGTTTACAGTGTTTGTCGGGTCTATCACAGTGTTTAGAGGGTTTGTAATCACTCGTTTAGCATTTCAAATATTTTAATATTTAAATAAATAAAACGTACATCAACTCCGAGCAGCAGTTTCTCTGTAGGCTCCTTGAAGTACACCATAAGGAGTCTTCTTCGAAGCCTCTGGATCATATCTGGCCAGAACTTCCCTGATCTCCGGGTTGTCCAGTTTCTGGCAGAACTGCAGGATGGTCCGTCCTCTCTGACCCAGGGCATCTTGGATCTTTTGAAGGGCATCGGTGTCTGTCAGGAGGCCAAAGTGGGAGAAACAATTAGATCTGAAATTAGTTTCAAAACGGTTGCACTGTGGGGAAAATTTTTAAGTACAGTAGATTACAGTAGATTATTATCTGTTCTTATGCATGCCTGGTGATACTAAATCCAAATTGAACTCAGGCATTTGAAAGATAATATATATATAAATGTGCGAATTGGCTATAATAAGGTCATTTATAAGCATCATATTCTATAATAATATTTCAAATTGCATTGGTCCGGATGGGAGAATTCAGTACTGCATCTACAGAACCTTCGGTTTAATCATCTTCCCTTTATTAATTTCCTTCGATTTTTTTTACACATGACCTCAAGAGGGGACTGAACGAGATCAGTGGCAGTTTTTAATGTTTGGTCATTATTAGCATGGTGTTATTCACTGTCAAAGATGCAAAGAAACATCATAATTCATATTCTCATTTGTTTCATCACAATTTAAGCAAGCCTAGTAATAGACACAATATTTCTGACAATGTGAATACATTCCCTGAGGTCCATAGATGTCCCTAGATACCAATAATATGCAAATGGACCTTTCGATTTTGATTACTATTATTGTGAAATAATAATTAAATGTGAAATATTGCTATGTTATTGTGAGATTACAAAATCTGATGTGATATTACAGAGAATTTTGATTACAGTATTTTATTGTGAAATAATAATTAAATTATGTGAAATCAAAGGATACTGTATGAATGTCACTGTAATATGACACTCATAGCAGAATTAGTTATCAATAACCTACCTGTATAAATGTTAAAAGTTGTTGCAAATATTTTTTTTCCCTCATAAATATACCACTATATACATTAATTTCTTATATTAGTTTTAAAATGACCATTTAACAGTTTAACAGTGCTCTGAAAATGCTCTGAGAACATGCGGTCATCACTGTTTTAAGCACAAACACATTAGGGAGGGAGGGAGAGAGACAGGCCCGGCCTGTATGCCTGCACCCTGGTTTACCATGACTTTTTAGCAAGCAAGGTAGCAGCAATGCTAAGCTAACTGATTGTGCCAGTGTATCCTGTTAAAGAATACATCATAAGCCACATTTTGAAACGTTACTGACGTTAGCCTACATAAAATGTATAACAGTATTAGGGATGCACGATATTGATTTTTTGACACCGATACCGATAAATTTATGCTCCTCAAGCCGATACCGATAACCGATATTTATTGTATTATAATATTTTTTTAACTGTATATATATATATATATATATATTTTTTTTTTAATCAAATTTTTTTTTTTTTTTTAGTATTTATAAGCTCCGACGTCATCGGTACTGCTATCGGTACTCGAGAAATTATGGAGGTTTTTTTTGAGGAATTTAAACGTCGCAAACTAATCTTGTTGGCCGTTGTCTATTATCTCTCCTGCCTCTGTCTCTGCCTGCTGCGAGCAGGCTCCCTCCCACACACACACACACTCACTCACACACACACACACACACACACACTCACTCACACGGGTGCTGCGCTGCCGACTCAGTACAGACAGCTCTGCTCTCATAATGGCGGAGAGAACGAAATGTTCAAAAGTCTGGGTCTATTTTACTAAAGTCGAGTGCAACAAGACATTTGCCAGTAATGTATAAGCGCTGGTACTTGTCAATGTGGCTGGCGGGGAGATAACGTTAGCTCCGAGTAGAGTAATGGCTGACAATCCGGAAGTAAATAAACGAACGAGAGCTTCTGATTGGTGGTAAGAAGAAGAGGTGGGTGCAAGCCGTGGGACGTAATTGGCAGATCGACTGTCTGTCTCCGAATGTAACGTGACTACGTCACAGCCAAGAAAGGGAGCACTCGATTTGTGAAAAACTCCCTGTTCCTAAACCACACGCTATCAGTTTTACCACAGTACTGGCAAAACGGGAGGAGGCTATAATAAAAACAAGCGCCCTTCATCCAAATCCACCCACACCGGATTTCTTTTAACCAAAAAATGTATTATATGTTATCGGAGCTATCAATAACGTTATCGAGTTTATCGGGATGACGTCATAATTGCTGATATCGGCCTTATCGTGCATCCCTAAACAGTATATGCAACAGGTGGAAACATTCATCATAGCTAACTGCTAATGCTACTAGCTAAATTAGCTTCAGCTAGCAGGCATGAATAACGGTTAATATAATATTCTCTACCATGTAAAAACGAACACGGCACTACTCCGCTGGCGTTTGCAATCGAAAGCATACATACAACATACAACATACAACATAATCGACATTATTGCCATGCAGTACTCACCAGTCTTAACGATGCAGAGAGACATGAGGTAGCAGCCAGGAAGCTGCCGCACAGGTGCATTCTGGGAGGCGGCGCAGCACAAGTGCAGTGCAGTCTGGGTGATGAGACACAATGACGACAGCATACGTTGAGCAGCATACGTTGATTCAACATTTATTAGATATTGGCATTTCAATCATTAAAATGCAACCACAAAACAATATTGATTCAATGACATGTTTTCAACATTGGCCAAGTGGTTCATCGGTTAATGGTTGATCCACCATCAATCGTCGACCTTAACCAAAAATCAAGCATTTTGACCATAACTCAACATTGAATTAACATCTTTTGCTATCTGGGTAGGCAGTTGATTCTCCTAGAGGAGTTTAAAAGATGTGTTCCTGATACCGTTTCCACACATCTAAATGAGCGTAAGGTATCGAAGAAGGTACTCATCAGCGCTGTCTTCGCTGATGAGTTTGTGTTGACACACAAGTCCGTGTTTTTGGAGGACTACCGTGTTGAGTCCGGGGATAGGCGTCCTGTTCAGGGGGGCCGTTTCCCAAAACCTGTGTCTGCTGGTCAGTTAACTTCACCTCCTAGGCGGGGTGGTTCTGCTGGTGCATTCCCAGAAGGGATTATCTGTTTCTACTGTAAAGAACCTGGTCATATCGTTGCTGGGTGCCCGGTGCTTGAGCAGAAAAATTTCAGAACCGTGGCTCTGGTAGAAACCATATGCAGAACGCCTATGCCAACGTTAGATGGTGATGGGGGAAGTATCAAAAGTGTGGACAAAGAGCTCGAGGGTTCCTCAAGGTTTATGATGGATGGGTTTGTTTCTCTGACTAATGCACTAGAGTCCAAACAGGCTATAACAATTTGGAGAGATACCGGTGCTTTTCAGTCCCTCATTCTGGAGGGGGTTTTGCCGTTTTCAGAAAACTCTTCTTTGCATTCCGGTGTCGTTGTTCGGGGCTTTGGGTGTGGATTTGTGGATGCACCTTTGCATGAGGTCACGCTCAATTCTCCCTTAGTATCAGGCAATGTTGTTGTGGGGGTATGTTCTCACATTCCCATAAAGGGGTCTCCTTCATTCTAGGGAATGATTTGGCTGGTGACAAAGTGTTGGCTACTCCGGTTGTAACTCCCATTCCTGTGGTTTCTGAGGTCCCTAATGAGCTGGCACAGAAACATCCAGGAGTGTTCCCTGTGTGTGCTGTGGCACGAGAAATGTCAAAGGACAAAAGTGATGTTGTTGATACTTCGACTTGGGACATTACACTTAGTGACACATTCTTTGTTGAATTCAAATGTGTACCTGTTGAGAATTTTGGAAAGCACACTGTGGATGTACCTCTGCATAATGATTCTCTTGATTGTGGCTTTGTGTTAGGCCCGGTGGTGAAACCAGAGTTGACATGCGTGCCGGAGAAGCATGTGACAGGAGATGATATGGCAGCGCAGTGTCTCAAGGTCTTCCCAGCCTGTACGGTGGCTGAGGCCACGAACGAATTGGAGGATGAGTGTGGGAAGGATGCTATGAGAGGTGCTGTTGTTTCATGTGACACCGTTCTAGTTGGAGAGGCTACTAAGCCTGACTTAGGCTGCCAGCCTTCCAACAGTAGCTCTATTGTCCCTAATGTTTCACTTGTGGGCAGGGATGGTCCCAGTATGTCAGTTGATGATTCTGACATTGATCCACATGTCCACACTGATTCTCTGCCATGCACTAGGTGTGATGGTCAACCTAGTTACCTGTGTCCTGTGGAGCAGGAGCCGCCTTCGCGACCTGGTCTGTTGAGTGGCAGCCATTTTGATTTTGATCAGGACAATGTTATTTTGGGTGACGCCATTTTAGATGGTGTTCCAGACGTTTTTGTGACTGTCGTACTGCCATGTTCCCGGTACGCTGGGGCTGTACCTGAGGCGGTACATCCTACTCTGGATGTTCACGGTTTGCAGTATCCTGAACTGCCAGTGCCAGGTGGGATGGATATGGGCACGGTGGTGGTATCAGTGATCTATGGTTTTTGTTGTGCTGTGTTCTGTTCTGTTGAGCGCAGTTCTCAGGTTGATTTTGGTTTGCAGTCTATTTTTGACAGATTGGTATCGGTGGAGGGGCCTGTTGAAAGGGAGCATACAACACGGTTGGTGGTCGTGTTCGACAGGGGCCGACCCGCTATCGCTGTTGTGGTAGTGGCCCTGACAACTAATGGGTCACAGTTGTTTTTTTTGTTTTTGTTTATGGGTTGTTGTGTGGTGGTTGCCTCTGGGGCAACCAGTTTGGTGGGGGAGGTGTTATGTACCAGGAGCTGATCACTCCTGTGTCACTGTGCAGGCAGGCCTGATTACTCCTGTGTCACGGGGCATGCAGGTGAGGGCTGCCAATTAGCCAATTAGTGCTGATTGGTTACCTGCTGGGAGCTTTAAAGCCAGCCCTAGTAACACACATGCAGAGTCGGTGCTTAGAGGGAGAGCTGTCACATTCTTCCAGTCCGTGTCCGTTGGGTTTACATTAGTACATTAGTTTACATTTACATTAATAGTTCCTTGATATAGTAGCATTTTGAGTTAGAGCACAGGGTTTTGGTGTTGGTTTGCACATAGGTTGCGTGTCCATGAGCCAGGGTCGTAACAGCGAGCAATAAAAATCAATAAGATGATCATTCAATTGGATTATGACTTTTGAATGATAGCTGGTTGATGAGGGAATAATTTGAAGCTGTCGGTGCACTAGAAGGCATTGATATGTTTTGAATTGAGGAGGAAATTCTAGTTTAGTATAGGTATACAGTAAGGAGACTGTAGGAGTCTGAGTGAAGTATATTGGGTTAGCCTAGGGTTGAGTACAGAGAGAGCTGAGTGAGGCAGGAGGAAATACTGACCAATGTCTTGTCCAAGTGTCTTGTCTGTGGTTGATTAAAAGGTTGAAAGTATTTGTTTATGAGATGTGTTATATGTTGGGAAGAGAGGCTGTGAGATATGGAATGAAAGGTGTTTGTTTGGTTTCATGTCAGTTGGGTGAAGGAGTTTGTTTTATTACTTTCATTTGATTTTATTTCTTTTGAATGGTTTGTCAGTATATATTTCTATTTTAATCTTTTTATGTGGACTGAAATGTGTTTGAATGGAGCCTGTAGGGGAGACGGTGCTAACTTGGACGTGTCAAGTCACAAAGACATGTTTGAATGGAACAGTTGTGTGAGGATGAATTGAGTGGCGTGTGAGTGCATGTCTGAGTGTCGTTTGATTTCAGTGGGTGCTTGAGGCTGTGAGATATTGAATGAAAGAGTGTATTTTGTTTTTTTAAGGAGAAAGATTTTAAAAGCGGTGGTGGTTTGATACACGGCTTTCATTCAAGTTTATTTCTTTTGAGTGTGTGTGGATGAGCGTTTAAGTCTAGATTTTTAGGTTTCTTTTCTATTGTTTAATCTGTAATTTTCTGGACGGATGGTGATGAGTTAAAAGGTGGTGTGCATGTGAAGTTTGTTTTTATTTCTTTAATATTTTCTTGGTATGCATGGAACATTCACAAGTGGTCTGCCACGTAGGTGATAGGAGAATGTGTTTGGTTTGTTTTGGGTTTTTCTTTTCTTAAAAAAAATAACCTTTAATTTTAATGTTTGGTGCTTGTTATTTTTATTGATTTACTGTTTTAGGTGTGCATGGTAATTTCACATGTGGAGGTGCAGAACATGTGGTTGAAGGATGTGGTTTATTGAGATATTTTGTTAATTATTTGTCTTTTGTTTTTTCTAATCTGCTTTTCATGGTCTGCGTGAGAGAGGAGAGAGCTGGTAGCAGGAGTAAGAGCGTCAGGACAGGATATGACGACAAAAGCTAAGTGGCTCTGTCACATTTGCATATGATTAACATTGGCTTCTCTTATAAGTTTTTGACATATTGAGTAAAAGGATTTGCTTTGTGTTTTTTCCCTCACAGATTCAGTCGAGGGGGGGAAGCGGAACGGCACGTGTAGAGGAGTCATAAGTGTTGAGTATGAATACATTTCATTCGATTACGACACAGTGGAGTGAACCTGTTCAGTTATTTCCTGTGGGAAATTGTTAGATTGTGGAAAGAGGTCGCTTGTGGACGCTAGCCCCTCCTTCATCATAGCCCCGAGAACAGAGGCCGAAACAGACACAGGTTTGGGAAGCATCCAGACTGGGAGAGCCGTCTGTAAATCCGAGGAAGGACAGTAATAGGTCAAAATGTGACGGGATCACAGGCCTACAAACAGTGCTACGGCTGAGGCTGGCTAGCATGCATGGGGGGAAGGGGGAGGCAAGGCCGGTCTGGAACTGTGCAGGATAGGTGAGCAAGGGCCTCTGTGGAGTGTGAAATTTGGTGTGGAGAACAGGGGGTAACTGAACAGTAGCAACTGATGGACTCTGTTTGCGCACATGTGATTTGGTGGAAGGCGCAGGCAGAGGGCGAATAGATTAACACAATGCAGGGTAAGAGCATAGAAACATACACATAGGTAGATTATTATACATAGATTATGGCCAAAGTGAGGTGGTGAAATTTCTTTCTCCTTGAGTGATTCTCCGCCTTCCCTGCCCGACTGGTGCTGTGACGACGAGGTGGTAAGGTTTTATGACCATGATATGGTCATAAGGGGGGTGGATAGATGAGAAGACCAATTGAAGGATTATGCAGATGTGATTGTGCTGTCTTAGGTAAGAAAGGAATTAACAGGAGAAGAAAAAAATGAATGTAAAATGAATACTAATGTATGTTTCTCTCAATCAGATCATCTAAAAGAGTGTGGAAACAGACTTTCATACAGATTAAGGAAATTGGGGTTTAAATTTGTGATTTATTATATTTTAATGTATAATTTGTAGCTTAAAAGAAATTGTTTTATTGTTTTCAACAAGCCCAACAGTTGTTGTTTAAAAGGTAGGCCTCTGGCTAATGAGCCTTGAGGAGCAAAAACTCATTGATGATATGTACCAAAGAATAATGGGAAAAAAAATGTTAAAAAAAAGAAAAATTGAAATTTGAAAAAAGAAAATTATGATTTTGTTATTATGTTGTATGGTTAGTATGTATAGAAAATCAAGTCAATATACTGTATATGACAATGTGAATTGCCAAAGTGGGGAATGTAGTAATATTGACCTTGAATTTCATAACTAATATGTGTGTATAATCAGAAAACCATAATGCAAAAAGCCAGGTGTACCCTTTCAACAGCAGAGTGTGTTTTCAGTGCTAAAGTAAGAAGTGATACTGGTGTTACAGAAACAGTCAATAAACCCCCACTAACAAATGTACTCAGTACTCAGAACAAAGAGACAAAGGTCACACCTACTGTGACCAGATTACAGCAGAGGACAGCTGGTCTAACCAGAGACCAGATACTGGCTCTGACATTATAAGACAGGACTAAAGATCATTAATCAATAAAGACATGGTTCAAAGTTAAATGAAAAAGCATGATACTTGATTGGCTTTGATTGGATAAAGAAATCAATATAGATATTTAGAATTAAGAATCCTGGTATAGTTATCACAATGTTGATGCATTCAGAGGAGACACCGACGGGGGCCACAGGCAGGCCCCCTCCCTCTCTGTCCAAACATGAAAGACCTGAGCAGCAAAGAAAGGGGGGGGGGGTCAAAAGCGCCCTCCTCTGTGTTCACTGAAGGAACCACACCGACGGGGGCCATCAGGCGGCCCCCTCTGTTTACTGAAAGAAGACTCACACAGGAACCACACCGACGGGGGCCATTGGCGGCCCCCTATGTTTAAAGGAAGACCCACACAGGAAATCGAGGAGGTGGGGGCAACCAGCCCCCCCAGAGGAAACCAGGGGGAAGGGCGGACCGCCCTTCCAGAAGAACCAATCGGATTGGACAAAATGTATTAGTAACATGTGCTATTATTATTGGTGGGAAATGATAGTACTTAAGAGCAAAACATAGTGTTATTCAGGAGCCCAGACCCCCTCCCCAGGTCTGCGGCTCCACCGCCACCCATCCAGAGACTACTGTGAGCTGATTGCATTTTACGTGAGTAAATCATGGGAAACACCAATTGTTGTTTAGATTAGAGTAATGTACAGATCCCTGATCTGTAAACCAGATTTACTCATGTGTAATGCTTACAGTATTTTCTCTAATTACATTTATGTTAACAATGACTGTTGTATGTACCTACATGTTGGGGTTTTGAGATGCAAACCTTGTTGATCCTGTGTACAAAACAGACATGATTAATGTATTCTGATAATCCTTGTATGTGAAAAGCAACCTTTTTATTCACTGCTGGCCGTCGAGACAAATAAATCCATGAGTTGAATTTGAACTCTGTTGTCTGGACTGCACATTTATTCCTTGCTGGCTATATTGGGAGTCAGATGAGGAGACCAAATTCTATCACTTATGATCCTTTCCCCTCCTTCCAGTTAGCGACCTCCTTGTACTGTACAATAACCTTAGATTATTGTTAGGATTCTACTACATAACAGCCTTATCTCTCTCTAAAGGGAAACCGTAATAACGGCCTTATCTCTCTCTCTCTCTAAAGGGAAACCTTAATAACAGCCTTATCTATCTCTAAAGGGAAACCTTAATAACAGCCTTATCTCTCTCTCTAAAGGGAAACCTTAATAACAGCCTTATCTCTCTCTAAAGGGAAACCTTAATAACAGCCTTATCTGTCTCTAAAGGGAAACCTTAATAACAGCCTTATCTCTCTCTAAAGGGAAACCTTAATAACAGCCTTATCTCTCTCTAAAGGGAAACCGTAATAACAGCCTTATCTCTCTCTCTAAAGAGAAACCTTAATAACAGCCTTATCTCTCTCTCTAAAGGGAAACCGTAATAACAGCCTTATCTCTCTCTAAAGGGAAGCCTTAATAACAGCCTTATCTCTCTCTCTCTAAAGGGAAAGCTTAATAACAGCCTTATCTCTCTCTCTAAAGGGAAACCGTAATAACAGCCTTATCTCTCTCTCTAAAGGGAAACCTTAATAACAGCCTTATCTCTCTCTCTCTCTCTCTCTAAAGAGAAACCTTAATAACAGCCTAATCTCGCTCTAAAGGGAAGCCTTAATAACAGCCTTATCTCTCTCTCTAAAGGGAAACCGTAATAACAGCCTTATCTCTCTCTCTAAAGGGAAACCTTAATAACAGCCTTATCTCTCTCTAAAGGGAAACCTTAATAACAGCCTCATCTCTCTCTCTAAAGGGAAGCCTTAATAACAGCCTTATCTCTCTCTCTAAAGGGAAACCGTAATAACAGCCTCATATCTCTCTCTAAAGGGAAACCTTAATAACAGCATTATCTCTCTCTAAAGGGAAACCTTAATAACAGCCTTATCTCGCTCTCTCTCTAAAGGGAAACCTTAATAACAGCCTTATCTCTCTCTCTAAAGGGAAACCTTAATAACAGCCGTATCTCTCTCTAAAGGGAAGCCGTAATAACAGCCTTATCTCTCTCTCTAAAGGGAAACCTTAATAACAGCCTTATCTCTCTCTAAAGGGAAACCGTAATAACAGCCTTATCTGTCTCTCTAAAGGGAATCCTTAATAACAGCCTTATCTCTCTATCTCTAAAGGGAAACCGTAATAACAGCCTTATCTCTCTCTCTAAAGGGAAACCTTAATAACAGCATTATCTCTCTCTAAAGGGAAACCTTAATAACAGCATTATCTCTCTCTAAAGGGAAGCCCTAATAACAGCCTTATCTCTCTCTAAAGGGAAACCTTAATAACAGCCTTATCTCTCTCTAAAGGGAAACCTTAATAACAGCCTTATCTCTCTCTAAAGGGAAGCCTTAATAACAGCCTTATCTCTCTCTAAAGGGAAACCGTAATAACAGCCTTATCTCTCTCTAAAGGGACATCTTAATAACAGCCTTATCTCTCTCTAAAGAGATAGCCGTAATAACAGCCTTATCTCTCTCTCTAAAGGGAAACCTTAATAACAGCCTTATCTCTCTCTAAAGGGAAACCGTAATAACAGCCATATCTCTCTCTAAAGGGAAACCTTAATAACAGCCTTATCTCTCTCTAAAGAGAAACCTTAATAACAGCCGTATCTCTCTCTCTAAAGGGAAACCTTAATAACAGCCTTATCTCTCTCTAAAGGGAAACCTTAATAACAGCCTTATCTCTCTCTAAAGGGAAACCTTAATAACAGCCTTTTCTCTCTCTAAAGGGAAGCCTTAATAACATTAGGTTATGTATATAACCAAGTTCTGTTAGTTATGGTGCGCTCAGCACCAGTTGCATATATCTCGCTTCAGCATATATACACTGAATAATTTCACAAATGTACCTTTAAATGCCAGCATTCATCTGGCCACACCCCCATCCGCTTACCTATATAAGCAGGGATGGTGCCACACACTCATCTCCTTCCCAACAAATTTCACCACAATGAAAAATCAAGGGCCGCAGCGGCGTCCTGGTGCTGAGCGCAGCATAACTAACAGAACTTGGTTATATACATAACCTAACGTTCTGTTCCGTTATGGCTTCGCTCAGCACCAGTTGCATAACAGGAGCTGAGCGGGAGCCATAGCTCGACAAATACACCCCGCTGAGGCCCCCCACAGCCATCAGATCAGGGAGGGCCGAGCCCCCCCGACCCACCCTAATGGAGGGCACCCCCCCTATTGGTGGCTTCACGGGAGGGCAACGGACCCGACCGTGCGAAGAGGCACTCAAGCAACTCAACGCACAGGGTGAGCAGAGCGTGGCTTGACCCCACGACTACACACACGCACAACCCGCATGCCACCCGGGAACGAACGGAGGAAACAACCTTGTTACTGCCCCCAGAATCACGGGGTCAAGGGCAAACCCAACCCCGTGGCAAGGCCGTAGCAGCGGAGCGCGAAGGAAGACCCAGACCCACCAAAAGGGCTGGACTCCCTGGAATGGGGGCCCGGAGAAGTCCATGATGCCAGCATCAAGACCCCACCAGGTGGGCACGTAGTGCCCCGCCCCCCACATCGCCAGCGTATTCGGACAAAGGCCCCTCAGCCGAGCGGGCCCTGTCCCCCCAATAGTACACCGCCTGGCACACTGACCCTGCAGAACAGGCAGTCAGCATGGCCGTAAGCACACAAAAAAGGTTAACCAACGGAAGCAGGCAGCGCACCGGGGAAAAACCAGGCAACAGGCTGTTAACCCTAGCCTGGAGACTGCGGACGAGACAGGCGCCAGAGGGGACAGCTGAACACAGCCGCCCCGGCGGAAGGGGCGTATGCTGGCGTTGTTGCATGACCAAGCCTCCATTTAAAAAACCCCACCCAGAGGGGTTGAGGCAGAGAAGGCTGACACGACTGGCAGACGTCATGAACGTGCAGGGGCACCCTCAACCGGTGAACCCGAGAGTTGACACTGCTCCAACACACCAGGGAATCAACCACCTTGGCGTTACCCAATACGGTGGTTGTTCCTATAACCCCTCAAGAAAAAACTCCAAAACACACCTGCGGGTATACACCGGCTATACCGCAGTACAAGTGTTTCAGTTTTCAAAAAAGGGTTAACCCAGGCCTACGGGTCGACGAAACATTACTTCGGACCGGGCCTGGCGGTACGGGAAGCACAGGGTCACCAGAGGAGGTCAAAAACCACCCCCACAGGCCCCTCTTCGCCATGCGTGAGAGAGGAGCGAAAAAGAATGGAGAACCAGCCCCTAAGCACACCGTACTTGGTATTCCCAGGCGGTCTCCCAACCAAGTACTAACCAGGACCAACCTGTGTAGCGGCCGAGATCCGACGAGATCGAGCGTGTACAGGATGGCATGGCCGTAAGCCATTACGACAGTGCTGAGTAAAAACGTACCCAACCAGGGTCTCCATAGCGCTTAACCCTGTGACACCCGGACCGACCTGGCATTTTTCCCCCTGAAAAAAGCCCAAGTCCCTCAGGGTACCAGAACAGCAGATCTGCATCCCCGGCGGACAACGGGTTCAACTGATCCAGACCAGCGTGACCAGAACCAGTCCCGTGCCCTAACCACGCCGACATGCCTACTCCAGGAGAAAGGGCAGATATGCGTGTCGATCTTAACATGAAAAGAAGGCGCCACCCAGACGTTCGGGCGAACCGCGCCTGGTGGCCCACCCCAAGGGCGTGAGACCCCTCTACATATGTTCAGATCCATTCCGTCATCATCCCCCAGACATGAACGAGAATCCGTCGAAAACCAACCCAGGTCGTGGGATTTGGTCGTCGGAAGAGGAAAAACCCCCATCTCAGTTGCTTTATAAAAACGCCGTTTTAACCACAAGCAACCAAGGCGCGCCAGTCAGTCGCCTGTTTACAGCAAGCTAGCACTATACGTGCGTCGGGACACACCCCCATCAATGAACAGGCTATTTAGACCTGTCATTGAATCCCCAAGGCGCCCAGGGGAACGACAAGAGGGGTGTGACACTCCCTAACTCCAACACTTTTTGAATAGAAAAGAAGGAAGCATCAACAGTCTACACAGCCGGGGGTAAAAATTGTTCACATTTTTACATCCCACCACCCTCCCATAGGAAGGAGACGGGGATCCCCAGAGAGACTTCCCATGCGAGCTGTACAGATTGAAAAGAATATATTGCACCTTGAGCCATGTAAAAAATTGGTTTTAGGGCTCTCCGGGGAAGAGGCACTGAACCCATACACACTCAATAATCGAATTGAATCGAATACATATACAATAGAATAGGACCCTTCTAGAGGGTCCACTCACTTTGACAATCTGAGGAGGAAGGCTATGTACTCTGATGGAGGCTCCCTCACATGGAAGAAGGAGTCCGAACTCACAGAAGGCCCGAATAGGTGCTTGGTGAGGAGGAGCCCTGACCACCCCCCTGAAACAGATCCATCACATGGACCTGAACAGCACACGGAAGTCCTACCAACAGAGACGCGCACGGTGACGTACTCTATGGCGGGGGAATTCCTGCGGTGCACACGCCCAATATACCAAGCCGTGGGACCAGGAAACTCCCCCCCCCCCCCCCCCCCCCCCCGTAACGTGCCGAACCGCCACGTGACGGGAACCTTGAAGGACAGGGGGTGTACCCCTGACCGACAGAAACGAGGAGGAGAGGAAAGGTTACCAGTTCACCCCTTTACGACCCCACACCCATGATACGATGTAATGACAAAAAAGAGAATATGACACAGTCATAGTCAGCTCTATGAAGCGTTTGACAGCTCCACACAGCGCATGAGCTAACCTGCTATCTGATTTTTACTAAGGAAAAAACACCGAATAGAGAGGGCTCTAAGAGCCCCGGTCCAACATACACATGTGCTTCTGTGGCCAGTCCAACCGAGTTGTAGGTCACATGACACACACAACCCATCATCACCTACAAAAAATGGCAAAAACACTCTACAGAGGAACGCCGTTTTTCATAATGAGAGAATACATAATTCTCGATTAGTATCGGCCACAGGCCTTGCTAAGCACACACGAGAGCGACCAAACAATCTTTTCTTCTAGGAAAATAAAGTTTCTCCAGCAGTTTTAGCACAACCTCAGCAATCAAGCTAAGGGTTACATCGCATCCCTACCACACAAAAGACACAATTTAGTGCACAACATGTCTGATAGGAGGATGAAAAAGTCCCCAGGGAACCGGGGGGAAACACAATCCTCTTATTTTACCCTTAATACGGCCAGTTAAAACAGGAAAACCTGTTAATATGTGAACACACTGTTCATTGTCATCACAGGCTGAGAAAAGAACATTCTTTTACTCACTTGTCACTAAGCATAGCTTCATAGGTTAGTTACCTTAGTTGTGAGTACACGGTACATAACAACACACATGATGTTTCTCATACAACAACCAGATCATTTTCACATCTGTAACAACCCGATTTGCACGGAGAAGCTAACTGCCAGTGACAAGACAATTCACACATAACTCGCGTCGTATCCTAAATGCATTGCAGCAACACACGTTTTGGGAAAACATCGTCATTCACAAAACATTTAGAAAGGTAAAACCAGAAGACGTGTTATAAGTAGGGATGTCCGATATTATCGGCCGACCGATATTATCGGCCGATATCGGCAGTAATTTTTTTTTTTTTTTTTTTTTTTTTTTACATTTATTTAACCTTTATTTACCCAGGCAAGCAAGTAAGAACCAATTCTTATTTTATTTATTGTCAAAAGTATGCATGTTGGTTTAATTCAACAACAAGAGATATGTAATGTTAATTTTAACTTTTTTAATTATCATATTTTGCACAGATAATGCTTACATTTAGAAAGCCTTTTGAATGCATCCAGTGAAATTATTAATTACCTCAAATTATTCAGTTTTTTTGGGGGGAAACCCTGCATATATCGGTATCGGTTGATATCGGTATCGTATCGGTATCGAAATTAAGAGTTGGACAATATCGGAATATCGGTATCGGTAAAAAAGCCAATATCGAGTCTGGTCAACCTTGTCCTACCCGGAACGTAGATCAGCGAAGTGCAGTCACAAGATACCGTAGAACACAGCCGTCCTGTGTTGTTCGATGCGGGCAGCGTCGCCGCTCCAACCAGTCGCTACAGTCCTCTTTGTTGACGCAATCCCCGTCCAGGCTCAGGGCAGGGTCGACGAACATCCCCTGTCAAGGATGATGTCGTAGTCAAGAGTGTAAAACATGTTTATAATCAAAGCACGTTCAACAGAGTAGCATTAAGCTAACGGCCGCTCCAACCGTTCGGGCGCTACTGCCCCTGCTCGCGAGACGCCGAGCTAACGGCGCACGCGACCAGAAGCGAGCTCGCGGCGGCGCGCGAGGAGCTAAAGCTACCCCGCGCCAGGCCTTGGCCTATAGCAGCAAGCTAACGTTACCTAGTGATCACGACATGCTAGCGCCGCAGCTAACAGCTGACTGGCTAACAGTAGGCCCAACCTAAGTAGGCCATGCAGCGATCCCAGCAGGCTAACGCAGCAGCTAACAGCTGACTGGCTAACCGTAAGCTAAGCAGCTATCACCTGAACATGTATACAATGACATAACACTCACCCAGACAGGCCGCCGTTCTGAACCTCTCCTCACTTTTTAAGAGAAAAGAGAAACAAGATGTCAACACTGCTTTACAACGGTGATTTTACCAACACCCGACGGAATCAGCACAACACCAAACTGGCCTGTGTAGCTGACTTGAACATGGATCTGCCGCTATCGCACATCCATGCACATATCTCCTCGTGAAGGAATACTCTCATTTGGATATGAAAGAAGGGGCTTAACACGGGACAGAGAGATAACCACTCGTCCAGAACACACAGGGATCACCAGTGTTAATGGTCGCGGCCCACTAGTTAAAACTACAATGGTCTTCAGACCAAGGTCTTCTGTCGCCTAGGTGGCTGAACAAAGGACCCTAGCCTGGGGCCGGTTTCCATAAACATTGTCAAGTAGCCCCCATAGCACTAACAGACAAGTGAAGCCCGCCAGCAACAGTACTCACCCAACCTGAAACCCACCGCTTCTCACAACAGCGGCGCGTCCGACAGTTCAGCTGTGGCCTGACAGGTTTCACCCCAACAAACACAGCAAGGAACTGCAGTTGAGAAGCATGCAGCGGCGTGCTCCCAATACGAAAACCGGTGGAGGATTTTTAGAATGATCATCATCTTCCAGACACTCCAGTACGAAGACAATATCGCCGTATTTTCTCGAAAATAGTGAGAGAGAAAATAAAGATATGATGTCAACGTATCTCCTTGTTCTTCCTTTCCTTGTAAACAATATTTTTCTCCACGTCAAGTGGGCATATGAGCAACACGTTGCTTGTGATGAAATTTGAGAAGGAGATGAGTGTGTGGCACCATCCCTGCTTATATAGGTAAGCGGATGGGGGTGTGGCCAGATGAATGCTGGCATTTAAAGGTACATTTGTGAAATTATTCAGTGTATATATGCTGAAGCGAGATATATGCAACTGGTGCTGAGCGAAGCCATAACGGAACAGAACAGCCTTATCTCTCTCTAAAGGGAAGCCTTAATAACAGCCTTATCTCTCTCTAAAGGGAAACCGTAATAACAGCCTTATCTCTCTCTAAAGGGAAACCGTAATAACAGCCTTATCTCTCTCTAAAGGGAAACCTTAATAACAGCCTTATCTCTCTCTAAAGGGAAACCTTAATAACAGCCTTATCTCTCTCTAAAGGGAAACCTTAATAACAGCCTTATCTCTCTCTAAAGGGAAACCTTAATAACAGCCTTATCTCTCTCTAAAGGGAAACCTTAATAACAGCCTTATCTCTCTCTAAAGGGAAGCCTTAATAACAGCCTTATCTCTCTCTAAAGGGAAACCTTAATAACAGCCTTATCTCTCTCTAAAGGGAAACCTTAATAACAGCCTATCTCTCTCTAAAGAGAAACCTTAATAACAGCCTTATCTCTCTCTAAAGGGAAACCGTAATAACAGCCTTATCTCTCTCTAAAGGGAAGCCTTAATAACAGCCTTATCTCTCTCTCTAAAGGGAAACCGTAATAACAGCCTTATCTCTCTCTAAAGGGAAACCGTAATAACAGCCTTATCTCTCTCTAAAGGGAAACCTTAATAACAGCCTTATCTCTCTCTAAAGGGAAACCGTAATAACAGCCTTATCTCTCTCTAAAGGGAAACCTTAATAACAGCCTTATCTCTCTCTAAAGAGAAACCTTAATAACAGCTGTATCTCTCTCTCTAAAGGGAAACCTTAATAACAGCCTTATCTCTCTCTAAAGGGAAACCTTAATAACAGCCTTATCTCTCTCTAAAGGGAAACCTTAATAACAGCATTATCTCTCTCTAAAGGGAAACCTTAATAACAGCCTTATCTCTCTCTAAAGGGAAGCCTTAATAACAGCCTTATCTTTCTCTAAAGGGAAACCTTAATAACAGCCTTATCT
Organism: Notolepis coatsorum; assembly: GCF_963971535.1. Taxonomy (NCBI): domain Eukaryota; kingdom Metazoa; phylum Chordata; class Actinopteri; order Aulopiformes; family Paralepididae; genus Notolepis; species Notolepis coatsorum. The sequence continues at coordinate 17,215,855 of NC_140166.1, read as the reverse complement.
CTCTCTAAAGTGAAACCTTAATAACAGCCTTATCTCTCTCTAAAGGGAAGCCTTAATAACAGCCTTATCTCTCTCTAAAGGGAAGCCTTAATAACAGCCTTATCTCTCTCTAAAGGGAAACCTTAATAACAGCCTTATCTCTCTCTAAAGGGAAGCCGTAATAACAGCCTTATCTCTCTCTCTAAAGGGAAACCTTAATAACAGCCTTATCTCTCTCTAAAGGGAAACCGTAATAACAGCCATATCTCTCTCTAAAGGGAAACCTTAATAACAGCCTTATCTCTCTCTAAAGAGAAACCTTAATAACAGCCGTATCTCTCTCTCTAAAGGGAAACCTTAATAGCAGCCTTATCTCTCTCTAAAGGGAAACCTTAATAACAGCCTTATCTCTCTCTAAAGGGAAACCTTAATAACAGCCTTATCTCTCTCTAAAGGGAAACCTTAATAACAGCCTTATCTCTCTCTAAAGGGAAGCCTTAATAACAGCCTTATCTCTCTCTAAAGGGAAACCTTAATAACAGCCTTATCTCTCTCTAAAGGGAAGCCTTAATAACAGCCTTATCTCTCTCTAACGTGAAACCTTAATAACAGCCTTATATCTCTCTAAAGGGAAGCCTTAATAACAGCCTTATCTCTCTCTAAAGGGAAACCTTAATAACAGCCTTATCTCTCTCTCTAAAGGGAAGCCTTAATAACAGCCTTATCTCTCTCTAAAGGGAAACCTTAATAACAGCCTTATCTCTCTCTCTCTCTAAAGGGAAACCTTAATAACAGCCTTATCTCTCTCTAAAGGGAAGCCGTAATAACAGCCTTATCTCTCTCTAAAGGGAAACCTTAATAACAGCCTTATCTCTCTCTCTAAAGGGAAACCTTAATAACAGCCTTATCTCTCTCTAAAGGGAAGCCGTAATAACAGCCTTATCTCTCTCTAAAGGGAAACCTTAATAACAGCCTTATCTCTCTCTAAAGGGAAGCCGTAATAACAGCCTTATCTCTCTCTAAAGGGAAACCTTAATAACAGCCTTATCTCTCTCTAAAGGGAAACCTTAATAACAGCCTTATCTCTCTCTAAAGGGAAACCTTAATAACAGCCTTATCTCTCTCTAAAGGGAAACCTTAATAACAGCCTTATCTCTCTCTAAAGTGAAGCCTTAATAACAGCCTTATCTCTCTCTCTCTCTAAAGGGAAACCTTAATAACAGCCTTATCTCTCTCTCTAAAGGGAAACCTTAATAACAGCCTTATCTCTCTCTAAAGGGAAACCTTAATAACAGCCTTATCTCTCTCTAAAGGGAAACCTTAATAACAGCCTTATCTCTCTCTAAAGGGAAGCCTTAATAACAGCCTTATCTCTCTCTAAAGGGAAACCTTAATAACAGCCTTATCTCTCTCTAAAGGGAAGCCTTAATAACAGCCTTATCTCTCTCTAACGTGAAACCTTAATAACAGCCTTATATCTCTCTAAAGGGAAGCCTTAATAACAGCCTTATCTCTCTCTAAAGGGAAACCTTAATAACAGCCTTATCTCTCTCTCTAAAGGGAAGCCTTAATAACAGCCTTATCTCTCTCTAAAGGGAAACCTTAATAACAGCCTTATCTCTCTCTCTCTCTAAAGGGAAACCTTAATAACAGCCTTATCTCTCTCTAAAGGGAAGCCGTAATAACAGCCTTATCTCTCTCTAAAGGGAAGCCTTAATAACAGCATTATCTCTCTCTCTAAAGGGAAACCTTAATAACAGCCTTATCTCTCTCTCTAAAGTGAAGCCTTAATAACAGCCTTATCTCTCTCTCTCTCTCTCTCTAAAGGGAAACCTTAATAACAGCCTTATCTCTCTCTCTCTAAAGGGAAACCTTAATAACAGCCTTATCTCTCTCTCTAAAGGGAAACCTTAATAACAGCCTTATCTCTCTCTCTCTAAAGGGAAACCTTAATAACAGCCTTATCTCTCTCTAAAGAGAAACCTTAATAACAGCCTTATCTCTCTCTAAAGGGAAACCTTAATAACAGCCTTATCTCTCTCTAAAGGGAAACCTTAATAACAGCCTTATCTCTCTCTAAAGGGAAACCTTAATAACAGCCTTATCTCTCTCTAAAGGGAAGCCTTAATAACAGCCTTATCTCTCTCTCTAAAGGGAAGCCTTAATAACAGCCTTATCTCTCTCTCTAAAGGGAAACCTTAATAACAGCCTTATCTCTCTCTAAAGGGAAACCTTAATAACAGCCTTATCTCTCTCTCTAAAGGGAAGCCTTAATAACAGCCTTATCTCTCTCTCTAAAGGGAAACCTTAATAACAGCCTTATCTCTCTCTAAAGGGAAGCCTTAATAACAGCATTATCTCTCTCTAAAGGGAAACCTTAATAACAGCCTTATCTCTCTCTCTAAAGGGAAACCTTAATAACAGCCTTATCTCTCTCTAAAGGGAAGCCTTAATAACAGCCTTATCTCTCTCTAAAGGGAAGCCTTAATAACAGCCTTATCTCTCTCTAAAGGGAAGCCTTAATAACAGCCTTATCTCTCTCTAAAGGGAAGCCTTAATAACAGCCTTATCTCTCTCTAAAGGGAAACCTTAATAACAGCCTTATCTCTCTATCTAAAGGGAAACCTTAATAACAGCCTTATCTCTCTCTCTAAAGGGAAACCTTAATAACAGCCTTATCTCTCTATCTAAAGGGAAACCTTAATAACAGCCTTATCTCTCTCTCTAAAGGGAAACCTTAATAACAGCCTTATCTCTCTCTAAAGGGAAACCTTAATAACAGCCTTATCTCTCTCTAAAGGGAAACCTTAATAACAGCCTTATCTCTCTCTAAAGGGAAGCCTTAATAACAGCCTTATCTCTCTCTCTAAAGGGAAACCGTAATAACAGCCTTATCTCTCTCTAAAGGGAAACCTTAATAACAGCCTTATCTCTCTCTAAAGGGAAACCGTAATAACAGCCTTATCTCTCTCTAAAGGGAAACCTTAATAACAGCCTTATCTCTCTCTAAAGAGAAACCTTAATAACAGCCGTATCTCTCTCTCTAAAGGGAAACCTTAATAACAGCCTTATCTCTCTCTAAAGGGAAACCTTAATAACAGCCTTATCTCTCTCTAAAGGGAAACCTTAATAACAGCATTATCTCTCTCTAAAGGGAAACCTTAATAACAGCCTTATCTCTCTCTAAAGGGAAGCCTTAATAACAGCCTTATCTCTCTCTAAAGGGAAACCTTAATAACAGCCTTATCTCTCTCTAAAGGGAAACCTTAATAACAGCCTTATCTCTCTCTAAAGGGAAGCCTTAATAACAGCCTTATCTCTCTCTAAAGGGAAGCCTTAATAACAGCCTTATCTCTCTCTAAAGGGAAACCTTAATAACAGCCTTATCTCTCTAAAGGGAAGCCGTAATAACAGCCTTATCTCTCTCTCTAAAGGGAAACCTTAATAACAGCCTTATCTCTCTCTCTCTCTAAAGGGAAACCTTAATAACAGCCTTATCTCTCTCTAAAGGGAAGCCGTAATAACAGCCTTATCTCTCCCTAAAGGGAAACCTTAATAACAGCCTTATCTCTCTCTCTAAAGGGAAACCTTAATAACAGCCTTATCTCTCTCTAAAGGGAAGCCGTAATAACAGCCTTATCTCTCTCTAAAGGGAAACCTTAATAACAGCCTTATCTCTCTCTAAAGGGAAGCCGTAATAACAGCCTTATCTCTCTCTAAAGGGAAACCTTAATAACAGCCTTATCTCTCTCTAAAGGGAAACCTTAATAACAGCCTTATCTCTCTCTAAAGGGAAACCTTAATAACAGCCTTATCTCTCTCTAAAGGGAAACCTTAATAACAGCCTTATCTCTCTCTCTCTCTAAAGGGAAACCTTAATAACAGCCTTATCTCTCTCTAAAGGGAAGCCGTAATAACAGCCTTATCTCTCTCTAAAGGGAAGCCTTAATAACAGCATTATCTCTCTCTCTAAAGGGAAACCTTAATAACAGCCTTATCTCTCTCTCTAAAGTGAAGCCTTAATAACAGCCTTATCTCTCTCTCTCTCTCTCTCTCTAAAGGGAAACCTTAATAACAGCCTTATCTCTCTCTCTCTCTCTAAAGGGAAACCTTAATAACAGCCTTATCTCTCTCTCTAAAGGGAAACCTTAATAACAGCCTTATCTCTCTCTCTCTAAAGGGAAACCTTAATAACAGCCTTATCTCTCTCTAAAGAGAAACCTTAATAACAGCCTTATCTCTCTCTAAAGGGAAACCTTAATAACAGCCTTATCTCTCTCTAAAGGGAAACCTTAATAACAGCCTTATCTCTCTCTAAAGGGAAACCTTAATAACAGCCTTATCTCTCTCTAAAGGGAAGCCTTAATAACAGCCTTATCTCTCTCTCTAAAGGGAAGCCTTAATAACAGCCTTATCTCTCTCTCTAAAGGGAAACCTTAATAACAGCCTTATCTCTCTCTAAAGGGAAACCTTAATAACAGCCTTATCTCTCTCTCTAAAGGGAAGCCTTAATAACAGCCTTATCTCTCTCTAAAGGGAAACCTTAATAACAGCCTTATCTCTCTCTAAAGGGAAGCCTTAATAACAGCCTTATCTCTCTCTAAAGGGAAACCTTAATAACAGCCTTATCTCTCTCTCTAAAGGGAAACCTTAATAACAGCCTTATCTCTCTCTAAAGGGAAGCCTTAATAACAGCCTTATCTCTCTCTAAAGGGAAGCCTTAATAACAGCCTTATCTCTCTCTAAAGGGAAGCCTTAATAACAGCCTTATCTCTCTCTAAAGGGAAGCCTTAATAACAGCCTTATCTCTCTCTAAAGGGAAACCTTAATAACAGCCTTATCTCTCTCTAAAGGGAAGCCGTAATAACAGCCTTATCTCTCTCTCTAAAGGGAAACCTTAATAACAGCCTTATCTCTCTATCTAAAGGGAAACCTTAATAACAGCCTTATCTCTCTCTCTAAAGGGAAACCTTAATAACAGCCTTATCTCTCTCTAAAGGGAAACCTTAATAACAGCCTTATCTCTCTCTAAAGGGAAACCTTAATAACAGCCTTATCTCTCTCTAAAGGGAAACCTTAATAACAGCCTTATCTCTCTCTCTAAAGGGAAACCGTAATAACAGCCTTATCTCTCTCTAAAGGGAAACCTTAATAACAGCCTTATCTCTCTCTAAAGGGAAACCGTAATAACAGCCTTATCTCTCTCTAAAGGGAAACCTTAATAACAGCCTTATCTCTCTCTAAAGAGAAACCTTAATAACAGCCATATCTCTCTCTCTAAAGGGAAACCTTAATAACAGCCTTATCTCTCTCTAAAGGGAAACCTTAATAACAGCCTTATCTCTCTCTAAAGGGAAACCTTAATAACAGCATTATCTCTCTCTAAAGGGAAACCTTAATAACAGCCTTATCTCTCTCTAAAGGGAAGCCTTAATAACAGCCTTATCTCTCTCTAAAGGGAAACCTTAATAACAGCCTTATCTCTCTCTAAAGGGAAACCTTAATAACAGTCTTATCTCTCTCTAAAGGGAAGCCTTAATAACAGCCTTATCTCTCTCTAAAGGGAAGCCTTAATAACAGCCTTATCTCTCTCTAAAGGGAAACCTTAATAACAGCCTTACCTCTCTAAAGGGAAGCCGTAATAACAGCCTTATCTCTCTCTCTAAAGGGAAACCTTAATAACAGCCTTATCTCTCTCTCTAAAGGGAAACCTTAATAACAGCCTTATCTCTCTCTCTAAAGGGAAACCTTAATAACAGTGTTGTGAAGGGCCAGATTAAACTGAGAATATACCTTTATTGTTTGATATACTTTGTTTATTATTTATATATATACACGGAATATCCCTTTACCTGCGTTCAGACCAGAGTAATATTCGCTCTCCTATTGGACAGCGCCCCCAGGCGCAAGCGCGCAAGCCCCCAACGGCAAGTTCAAAGACAACTGCAGGCATGTCGGAACATGCCCGGAGTCAGCGTAGTAATACCAGACAAGGACTGAGGTTGGGACTAGATATTCACTTAAGTATAAATACAGCGCAAGGTGCGCACACCAGTAATTAGTCGCTTAGTTCAATTCAGTTACGTTCAGTACCTTACCCACCTTCACCACGAGTCAACGTGCAGTGAAGTGAGCAACCTTGCGTCTAACAGAGCATTGAGAACCGCGTGCGAATAGAATGGTAAAAGTGTCAGAGTTTAATGAAGTAACGTTGAGTTCGACTTAATCTAATGTGAAGTAAATAGTCGTTCATTTATTGTATATCGTGCGGCCACAGTTCTTTCGTGTGTAACATTACCCAGCGGTTCGTCGTGTCTTTAGCTAGTGTACTTAACCAGGCTGTGTGGCCTAAATACGTCGCCCACACCCGAGGAGTCCTAGGCTGAGAACCGTTGGACATGTACACAGGAGAATCGGCGTTGGCGATTGCAGAACCATTCCTGGTTGGATTATATTGATTTGGAACGTGGTACCCGGAGAAGAGCATCGTTGATTTCCACTATCGTTTGGGATTCAACCTCGTGAGGATTACAACTCGGGCCTGCCTCGTGGACGGGGCTGGCTAGCTGTCATCAATGCTGTCGAGCATCTGGATTACAATTATTACTTTGCTGCTGATCAAGGGAGTTTACAAGGACCGACTCCTGTACCTGGAGTCTCTTTATTCCTCATTGAATCAGACGGAGTACCCGAACATTCCTCTACCCTCCAGGCCTTACACCCCGGAGGGAACCCATTGTCTCAGTCGGTACCAGTGTTGCCCTATATAGCTGCTACTATATGACAGGTGGTGTCAACTTAGACCCATCGTAGGATTCCTGCTATTCTTAGTGACTCATGCTCTTGACTGACTTTACGTATATTCTTCGCCATACAAGCGCGACCCTAATTCTCATTCTGTAACCTAACGTTGCCTAATAATAATAAATTACCCTCAAATACTATTTCTTTGTCAATGCCGTATTCTTGTGGGTGTTCACCATCTATATTTGATGTACTGTCTGGCCAGTAATTAAAGTACATAACTAGCAGTGGTTTAATCTATCACAATCTTTAATACAGTCAGGGTTTTGTAACCCCTCAGTTACAATTGGTCCTTCGAGCCGGAGGGTATCAGTGTAATATTTAATATAATATTAATATTAACATGGCCAGCGGTGAACACTCCCCAAGCGGCTCCCCTAAGCTAGAACGCCTGCAGCGCAAACGTCAGCTACCTCCATATCTGGAGGAATTCGCTTTCGTTCTACCCCCTAGCTTATCTAAACAGACGTTAAATACGGATAAATCGGATAGTCTAAGCATGTCCAATCCTATCGACTTGGCGACCCTGCCAGTAGAGACCCCAGTGGGTTCAAACGAAACTGACTCAGCTCACGGGGGGGACCAGGTGGGACATGACGTGACTATACCTCCAGACAGCGTCACCGGGATAGACCCCGGAGCGCTCCAGGATAAAGAACGCGCTCCAGGGATAGAACCCGACACACAACCAAGAGAAGAGAACCGCGCCCAGGAGATAGACCTTGGAGCGCGCCAGGAGAACAGATCTCCAACAAGCCCTGTCAGCACCCGATCACCTCCGTCAGTGTCATCCCCCAGCGAGGCGGACCAGAGACTGGCGCAAGCCTTGATCGCCACACTGACAGCCTCCACCGAAAGAGACCGACTCTAGGGTGAGCGCGACCGGCTTCAAGCAAAGACGCTTAGTGAGCGCGAACACTCTGCCACGGAAAGAGAGCGCCTCCACGCGCAACTCCAAGCGCAAGCCCTTAGTGAGCGCGAACACTCTGCCGTGGAACGAGAGCGCCTCCAGGCGCAACAATTAAGCGAGCGCGAACACTCTGCAGCGGAACGAGAGCGCCTCCAGGCGCAACAATTAAGCGAGCGCGAACACTCTGCAGCGGAACGAGAGCGCCTTCACGCGCAACTCCAAGCGCAAGCCCTTAGTGAGCGCGAACACTCTGCAACTGAACGAGAGCGCCTCCAGGCGCAACAAAGGAGTGAGGACGACCGCATAAGACTGGAGGAGAGGCGCCTTCAGACGGAAGAGAACATCGAACGAGAACGCGCCAATGCACAGCGCGAAGCAGAGCGCGACCGGCTGCAGGCGCAGATGATAGAACAATTGATCGCCAGGGCGACACCCCCTCTCTCCGCACGGAGCTCCCGGAGATCATCACGACAAGGGTCTAGGGCACCTTCCCCTACCCGACAAAGCGACCCGGGACCCGGCCAACAGGAGGAACCTGTCTACGTCTCCGAGCCCCCTCCCCGACCGGTCCATACGAGACCCAGCCAACGGGAAGAACCGGCCTACGTCGCCGAGAGACTGACTAGAAGACTCCAGGACCTAGAAGAGGAAGAGGAAGAGGAGGAATATCAAGCCCACCAGCAAGAACGTACTTTGGACCAGGAGGCCCAGTACAGCCCCGACTTCAGCCCCGAGTCACTGCACTACAAACCCCCGACCCAACTCACGGGTGAGTTTGACGTACAGTCAGCACCGAGGAACAGCACCTGGGGACCCGGCCTCTGGTACCCACCAAGTACTAACCCACGACCACACGTACGGGGAGACTCGCCCAGGAGGCCTCTTCCCCTACGCTCACCAATGTACCAGCCATCCATGGCATCGTACCTTGGCACACTGACGTTCCCAGACTTTACGCGCGAGGACAGAGCACAGTACACGGAATTACGCATGTGTTTGGAGACTATGATGTCCGATGTCCCCGACGAGTCGTACAAATATGCCATCCTCCTCAAGCATCTCAAGGTGCCCAGAGCGCATAACATAGCGCTGGCATATTCTAACTCAAGCACCCCATACTCCGCGGCTCTGGTGGCCCTCGACCAGCGTTATGGACGCATATGGGATTACGTGATCCAAGAAATACTGGATATCGACCGCCTCCCCCCAGCCAAAGACAATAGAGCACTGGATGACCTCTCTATCAAGGTACAATCCCTAGTAGGGATGCTGGGGTCCCAAAAGGAGAAGGGGAGATATGAACTGTATGCAAATTCTAATGTGGAGCGAATACTGGAGAAGCTCCCTCCAGCCCGCCAAGAGCGTTTTCGGCGGCAGAGAGACCACCGTGATCCCAACGGCCCAGAGCCATCCCTCCTAGACCTGGCCGCTTTCCTCGCAAGGGAAGTTAGCAGCCTACGACTGGACACATTCGTGTGGAGTGGATCTAGCCCAAGAGATGGACCTCGGAGGTCCAACGATAACCGCCGGTCAGTGACCGTTATGCACCAGGCCGAGTCAGTGCCGCAGCACAAGAACCACAGCACCCCCCAGACCAAGGGGAAGTGGAAGATTGTATGCCAGTACTGTGAAAAGGAACATTGGCTGTCTCAATGTGACACCTTCAAGAAGCTGACCGCTGACGAGGTGAGTCAGTGGATCAAAGCCAACCGCCGCTGCTTCCGCTGCGCGCGCAGCCATATGGCAGCTGAGTGCCGCTTAAAGAAAAGATGCAGCAAGTGCGACGGCGCCCACTTGGAGGTCCTACACGACAGCAACAAGAAGAAACCCGTACCCCCAAGCAGCTCGAGAGTGAACGTCATGTACATAGACCCTGCGAAGAGCGGTGGTCCGAGTGATCTTAAGCTACGAGGACAAGGTCATGGACACTTACGCCGTCCTAGACGATGGGTCAGAAAAGACTCTCCTCCTCGCATCCGCCGCAGCCCGGCTGGGTCTGCGGGGGAGCGAAGAAACAATGACAATCCGTACCATTAGAAGAGACCTGAAGACCATAAAGGGTGAAAATGTCTCCTTCACGATAGCAGCGGTCGGGCAGCCCGAGAAGCAGTATAGCATCACTAACGCCTTCACCAGCCACGACATAGGCCTGTCACAGTACACCTACCCCATCCCAAAGCTCATGGAAAAATACGTGCACCTACGTCAACTACCTATACCGCTCATCGACGACGCCACCCCGACCCTGCTCATAGGATCCGACCACGCACACCTCATCGTCCCAACGGACCGGGTCCACATCGGGCCCAGAGGCTGTCCAGCAGCGGTCGAGACCCGCCTGGGTTGGACACTACAAGGCCCCCTCTCTGGGTCTTCCAACCGACCGACAGCCACTCGCTGTCTCTACTCGAGGATAAACGAAGAAGACACCACCCTCTTACAGCACGTCGAGAGGCTATGGACATTAGACGCGATGCCCTTTAAGAATGAAAAGAAACTTGTTCGCTCAAAGGAAGACACTTATGCCATAGCCCTCCTCGAGCAGAGGACAAAGAGAGTCGAGGTCAATGGAGTGATGAGATACGCAACTCCACTCTTGAGGCGAGAGGGTATGCCCACCCTCCACGCCTCAAAAGAAGCGACAGAGCGATATCTACTGAACACCGAGCGGCGTCTAGCCAAAGACCCCACTCAAGCCACGGTGTACCGCGCTGAGATCGACAAGCTGATCACAGCGGGACACATAAAGAAAATTGACATTCAAGAGGCCGACCAGACGATCGAATCTTGGTACGTGCTCCACCACAAGCTCCACCACAACGGCAAGGATCGCATTGTATTCAACTGCAGCTACCAGATCGGACTACAGAATCTGAATAAAGAACTCTTGCCCGGCCCAACACTCGGCCCCTCTCTCCTCGGCGTACTACTACGTTTCCGCCAAGACAAGGTGGCCATCAGCGGCGACATCAAAGGGATGTTCCTGCAGGTGCGACTAGTGGAGGAGGACAAGCCCTTGCTGCGGTTCCTATGGAGAGAGAGGATCAAAGATGAGCAACCATCCATCTACCAATGGGAGGTCCTCCCCTTCGGAACCACATGCAGCCCATGCTGTGCTACGTTCGCACTGCAAAAACATGTGATGGAAGACCCTGAAGCTGACGAGGAGGTCAGACAAAGTGTAGAGAGGAGTTTCTACGTGGACAACTGTCTGCAAAGCGTCTCGACGCCAGAAGAAGCCGAAGCCCTCCTGCTCAAGCTCCGCGCCTCACTGATCAAAGGCGGCTTTGATCTCCGGCAGTGGGCCAGCAGTGACCCTCAAGTACTTCGCAGCCTCTCCCCAGAGACAAAGGCAACAAGCAGCGAGACCTGGATGGCGACCACCCCAGGTGAAGCACAGGAAATGACATTGGGCCTAGTCTGGCGCTTCAAAACAGACTCGCTCCATTACAAATACACACCCCTGACCACGGAGCAGGGAAGGTCGACCCCTCTCCCGACCACCAGACGGAGCGTATACAGAACACTCGCAAGTCAATACGACCCGCTGGGGTGTATCCTACCTTACACCACTCGGGCGAAAATGATTGTACGAGAGCTGTGGGACAAGGAACAGGGCTGGGACGACCCCATACCCGACCACCTAGCTTCCACCTGGAGAGAGTGGGAGAGAGAACTCAACTCGCTCCAAAATGTGAACATACGCCGAAGCTACTTCCCACCCACAGTGCGGCTGGAGACGTGCCAGATGGACCTGCACGTCTTCAGCGACGCCTCAGAAGTGGCCTACGGTTCGGTGGCTTACTTGCGGGCCCGAGAGGAGGGAGGAGAAATACACACAGCCTTCATCCTGGCTCGCTCAAGGATAGCCCCCTGCAAGCAACAATCGATCCCGCGTCTAGAGCTCTGCGCAGCTCTGGTAGGCGCGCAACTCGCCACGTTAATCCAACGTGAACTCACCATCCCGGTGCAAAGAACAATCTTGTGGTCAGACTCCATGACCGTACTCACATGGATCCAGTCCGATTCTTGTAGGTTACAAGGTCTTCGTGGGAGTCAGAATCACAGAGATTCAAGACCTAGTAGGATCAGCGTGCTGGAGGTACGTGGACACGAAACAGAACCCAGCCGATGTCATCACACGGGGGATGTCCCTAGATGACCTCACACGTCACAATATCTACAGTGACGGTCCTGAGTTCCTCAAGCTCCCGGAGGAAGAGTGGCCTACCCCCACCCCTCGGGAGGCTAGTCAAGAGGAGGCAGAGATCAAGAAATCTATGTTCTGTGGGTTGACGCACACCCCAGTCCCCACTGACCCTAACATAGACGACTGCCTCACCTTTGAGAGTGCGCAGCTAAAGACATTCCTGTGGCACCACCCTGAGGTTCCCCCCACTACCGACATTAACGCAGCGAACTACGAAGAGGCAGAACTCCTTCTGCTACAGCGAGCCCAAAGGGACTCGTTCCCCGACGAGCTAGACTGCCTGCAGGGAACAAAGCCAATCCCGTCAGACAGCAGACTGCTCCACTTGGCCCCCGAGGGCGACACCCATGGCCTCATCAGGGTGGGTGGTCGTCTGAGACGGGCCCCGGACTTAACGGATGACGTCAAGTTTCCTATAGTCCTCAACAGCCGACACAAGGTCACCGAGCTCATCATAAAGAAATACGACGAGGATGTGCACCACGCTGGGGCAGAGAGAGTCTTCGCTGAGATCCGACGTCGCTATTGGATACTGAACGGAAGAGAAGAAGTACGTCGCTTCCAGCGGACTCGACCAGACTGTCGCCAGTGGCGAGCACAGCCCAGTATACCCAGGATGGCCGACCTGCCTCACCGTTACACCCGACCCGTGGCGAGGCTGATAGAGTTGCCGAGGCTCCCTGACCTCCCTGATGACGATCATGACCCACTGACTTTGTAGATTGCCCTACTCCCCACAACAGACATTGAGCAGTTGACTGGACTATTAATCTGTCTTCCTTTAACTAATTAGGTGCGGACTAATTAGGAGGCGGCTGTTGTGAAGGGCCAGATTAAACTGAGAATATACCTTTATTGTTTGATATACTTTGTATATTATTTATATATATACACGGAATATCTCTTTACCTGCGTTCAGACCAGAGTAATATTCGCTCTCCTATTGGACAGCGCCCCCAGGCGCCAGCGCGCAAGCCCCCAACGGCAAGTTCAAAGACAACTGCAGGCATGTCGGAACATGCCCGGAGTCAGCGTAGTAATACCAGACAAGGACTGAGGTTGGGACTAGATATTCACTTAAGTATAAATACAGCGCAAGGTGCGCACACCAGTAATTAGTCGCTTAGTTCAATTCAGTTACGTTCAGTACCTTACCCACCTTCACCACGAGTCAACGTGCAGTGAAGTGAGCAACCTTGCGTCTAACAGAGCATTGAGAACCGCGTGCGAATAGAATGGTAAAAGTGTCAGAGTTTAATGAAGTAACGTTGAGTTCGACTTAATCTAATGTGAAGTAAATAGTCGTTCATTTATTGTATATCGTGCGGCCACAGTTCTTTCGTGTGTAACATTACCCAGCGGTTTGTCGTGTCTTTAGCTAGTGTACTTAACCAGGCTGTGTGGCCTAAATACGTCGCCCACACCCGAGGAGTCCTAGGCTGAGAACCGTTGGACATGTACACAGGAGAATCGGCGTTGGCGATTGCAGAACCATTCCTGGTTGGATTATATTGATTTGGAACGTGGTACCCGGAGAAGAGCATCGTTGATTTCCACTATCGTTTGGGATTCAACCTCGTGAGGATTACAACTCGGGCCTGCCTCGTGGACGGGGCTGGCTAGCTGTCATCAATGCTGTCGAGCATCTGGATTACAATTATTACTTTGCTGCTGATCAAGGGAGTTTACAAGGACCGACTCCTGTACCTGGAGTCTCTTTATTCCTCATTGAATCAGACGGAGTACCCGAACATTCCTCTACCCTCCAGGCCTTACACCCCGGAGGGAACCCATTGTCTCAGTCGGTACCAGTGTTGCCCTATATAGCTGATACTATACGACAGGTGGTGTCAACTTAGACCCATCGTAGGATTCCTGCTATTCTTAGTGACTCATGCTCTTGACTGACTTTACGTATATTCTTCGCCATACAAGCGCGACCCTAATTCTCATTCTGTAACCTAACGTTGCCTAATAATAATAAATTACCCTCAAATACTATTTCTTTGTCAATGCCGTATTCTTGTGGGTGTTCACCATCTATATTTGATGTACTGTCTGGCCAGTAATTAAAGTACATAACTAGCAGTGGTTTAATCTATCACAATATTTAATACAGTCAGGGTTTTGTAACCCCTCAGTTACAAACAGCCTTATCTCTCTCTAAAGGGAAACTTTAATAACAGCCTTATCTCTCTCTAAAGGGAAACCTTAATAACAGCCTTATCTCTCTCTCTAAAGGGAAACCTTAATAACAGCCTTATCTCTCTCTAAAGGGAAGCCGTAATAACAGCCTTATCTCTCTCTAAAGGGAAACCTTAATAACAGCCTTATCTCTCTCTAAAGGGAAACCTTAATAACAGCCTTATCTCTCTCTAAAGGGAAACCTTAATAACAGCCTTATCTCTCTCTAAAGGGAAACCTTAATAACAGCCTTATCTCTCTCTAAAGTGAAGCCTTAATAACAGCCTTATCTCTCTCTCTCTAAAGGGAAACCTTAATAACAGCCTTATCTCTATCTCTCTCTAAAGGGAAACCGTAATAACAGCCTTATCTCTCTCTAAAGGGAAACCGTAATAACAGCCTTATCTCTATCTTTCAAGGGAAGCCTTAATAACAGCCTTATCTCTCTAAAGGGAAGCCTTAATAACAGCCTTATCTCTCTCTAAAGGGAAGCCTTAATAAGAGCCTTATCTCTCTCTAAAGGGAAACCTTAATAACAGCGTCATCTCTCTCTAAAGGGGAACCATAATAACAGCTGTATCTCTCTCTAAAGGGAAACCGTAATAAGTCTTATCTCTCTCTAAAGGGAAACCGTAACAGCTGTATCTCTCTCTAAAGGGAAACCGTAATAAGTCTTATCTCTCTCTCTAAAGGGAAACCATAATAACAGCTGTATCTCTCTCTAAAGGGAAACCGTAATAAGTCTTCTCTCCCTCTAAAGGGAAACCATAATAACAGCTGTATCTCTCTCCCTCTCTAAAGGGAAACCTTAACAACCTTATCTCTCACTTTCTAAAGGGAACCATAATAACAGGCTTATCTCTTTCTAATAATAATAACTTCATTTTATATAGCGCCTTTCAAGAGACCCAAGGTCGCTTTACATAGGGGGGGGGGGGGAATAACAAAGTAGCAGACAGTGGACAGACACAACATATACATATAAAGTGAGATTAGGGTTTAAAGGCCAAGTTGAAGAGGTGGGTTTTGAAGTTTTTTGAATGAGTCCAGAGTTGGGGCGGTGCGGAGTTCTGCGGGGAGGGAGTTCCAGAGGGTGGGAGCTGCCACACTGAAAGCTCTGTCCCCGAAGGTCCGCAGTCTAGTTCGGGGGATGGAGAGCTGACCAGTGTCCGTGGATCGTAGGGACCGTGACTGAGTGTAGGAGGTCAGTGAGGTACTGAGGTGCCAGAGTGTGAGGGGAAACCTTAACAACCTCATCTCTCTAAAAGGGAAGCTCAATAACAGCCTTCTCTCTCTAAAAGGGAAACCTAATAACAGCCTCATCTCTCTAAAAGGGAAGCCCAATAACAGCCTTCTCTCTCTGAAAGGGAAGCCTAATAACAGCCTCATCTCTCTAAAGCAGGGGTCACCAACCTGTCGATCGCGACTGGTTGATCTTTGGGACGTCTCAAGTAGATCTAACTAACTGGCGGGCAGTCAACTGCATTTTTCACCGATCATCCAATACACTGTTTGAAAGTTGAATTTGCCACATTTCGATCGCCACCACACAACCAATTGCATGCTTCGGGTCTCGAGTTACAAGACTAAATATCCAGTGAGTGTCATTTGACAGGCTGCTCCGTCAAGTGACCACATCCGACTGTATACGGTCCCGAACTGACCAATCACAGCTGATGGCAAAAATTATTGACCACCGTTGTAGCCAAGCGTCTGCCCCGTTGTGTATAAGGTGAGGAAGGATGACAGCATTATTAGTGTATAAAGTGAGGAAGGATGACAGCATTATTAGTGTATAAAGTGAGGAAGGATGACAGGATTATTAGTGTATAAAGTGAGGAAGGATGACAGGATTATTATACAGTGTATAAAGTGAGGAAGGATGACAGGATTATTATACAGTGTATAAAGTGAGGAAGGATGACAGGATTATTACAGTGTATAAAGTGAGGAAGGATGACAGGATTATTACAGTGTATAAATGGAGGAAGGATGACAGGATTATTACAGCGTATAAAGTGAGGAAGGATGACAGGATTATTAGTGTATAAAGTGAAGGATGACAGGATTATTAGTGTATAAAGTGAGGAAGGATGACAGGATTATTACAGTGTATAAAGTAAAAAAGGATGACACGATTATTTGACTCTGGGAATAGACCAATTTCAGAGAGGACCCATTTTATGTTATGTACATGTTTTTTTATACATTGTTCCGGTTTTAGACTGGCGTTTCATTTAAAAATAAAGTTTGAACTTTTCATGAGTTTTGTTTTAGGCTACATAAATTGTCCCAGCCTAAATGCAAATCTGACATTTATCATTTCCAAAAAGGTTTTTATGTATTTTTATACTTGCAAAAGTTCTTAAGTTTGTATCAACATACAAATGTAAACCTTTAATAATAGGATTAAAAATGAAATCCTAAAATGAAATCCTACTATCAGTATGTGTTTCATTCTTCCCCTTTTATCACTTTGAGAGATCGAACTCTATCTATTGGCTTAATTTAAATGTGGGTAAGTAATTTTCTTTTCTCAGTGAATTTGAGTGAACCTCTGTTGACATCATAGGTGATCTTGAGTTGGAAAAGGTTGCTCGAAAAGGAAGCCCAACCGTCTCATCTCTCTAAACCCAATTTCTCTCTCCAAGAAAGCCTCAATAACCGTATCCCCTTCTCTCTAAAAAGGGAATTAATAGTTTTAGTCTTTTCTCTTCGCCACACTGTATTTACGTCATTACTGGGAGAACGGCTCGTTGACATTGATCCCTCAAACAAATAGGCATCACTAGCTACAAGTTAGTTTGTTAAAATGCAGCTAACAGTGCCCAGATTTCAAAGACTGCTAAAAATGCTAAAATATCATTAGCATAGCTGATATGCAAATGTAAAACTTTATCAGTTTACATTAACACATAGAGTGCCACAGACGCGTTTTGTCGTTAGTTCATGCCGACCTTTGAGTGCCACCGACGCTATATAGCGTTTGTTTGTAGTTTATTTTTTTGGCGATTTGAATTCATATTTCATCAATCGAGCCTCGGGTTAGTGCTGCAGTCTCTCTGAGGTCAATTGGGAAGATACCGCCCCCTATCGTCTCTCCCTGTGGTACTGCACCCCATTACTTTACACTGATGCAGGGGGAGTGGTCAGTTTGCTCGTTTTACTTTTCAGTCAAGCCAACTGAAGAGACCATGTGATCGCCGGCCATCAGAACAGCGTGGATTATGTATTTACAGTACCAACACTGTAATCAATAAGCGTGATCAATATTTGGAATGGCGATCAGGAATTGGAATAATCTTTTTGGATAACATCTGATCTCCGGTAAGGAATTTATTTGACCAGTCTTAGGATAATCAGACCTGTTTTCACAGAGATATAAGCTTTTGCCCTATGCGTGTGTGTGTGAGCGGTGATCGCTGATGAGGAAATGAGAATAGATTTTTCAGCCCGCCTCTATAGCGTGCATAAGTACACATATACTATCGATAATCTAGCGTTTATTTGAAAACGATTCAGTTTATCACTGAATCTATATATTTTCCTTGAAAACGAGGGCTTTTCAAAATGCTATAAAACGAAAATGAACCGATAAAAAAACAATCAGTTTCGACAATGTTGACTGCAAACAAGTCATTGATAAACGACAGGCAGATTAGACACATAGCCATAATTTAAGAGAGATATTATGCGTTCACAACGCCATCATTGAAGTGGGTGCTGGCATTCAACGGGGTTTCCAATGTTAATGGCTGGCACTCAAACTGTTAATATTCATGTCCCAGTTAAGGTCTTATTCAGGACAGTGTTTTAAATGGATCTTTATATCCTCAAAAACAATTACCCTGTATATATATGAATATAATTACCCTGTATATATGAACACAATTACCCTGTATATATATGAATACACAGAATATTCTGATTATTCACAGACTACAACACTCAACAGTTCGTTTACACGCTTCAGTATCTCTGATAATAATATCAGCATCATATCAGATATCACATTCAGGTTTCTCATAGTCAGGATATGAGCTTATCCCTGCTGTTGTAAACAGGATATGGTGTTAATATTATGGAATACTACCGTGTCCAATAATATTGGAATATTAATTTGCATGTACCTGGTGAAGACAAATAAAGAGACTTCAATTCTAAATGATTTGGTTTCCCTTTTTAAAAACAGCTCAGTTTTCATTTACTCATTATTACATGTTTAACAATAAAAATGGAAGATTCACCATAATCACAGGAATAAAAACTTTTATCAAACCGAAACAAGACATTGCATATATCCATGTTGACAAAAAAAACAGATTAAATAAGATTTAACAAACCAACCAACCATAGAGCAGGAATTTAGTACAAAAAAAAAGTTGCCTCCAACAGTAATACATTTACATGTCAAATCAAACAGCATTAAAATGTCTCTACAAAACAAAAAAGGGGAAGAAAGTACACAAAGCAAAATAGGCAGTGACGCATGCCCTTAAAACATTACCGTTGACAAACATCTGATTTTCATTGACTTGTGACTGCTAAGCCTTACACCATTTTATTGAAAAACAAATAGAATCTTGACAAAATAGATTATATACTGCATTTTGTTCAAAGCCACACTGATACATCTTTTTAAGTTCAAGTTTGATAAAAAAAAATGTTATATATTCGAGAGACCGGAGGCTATCCCAAAAAATTTGCCCGTCAAAATATCAGCTTTTAGGTAGAAAAAGAAAGCAAGAGTCCTTGATTTGGAGTTAATCCTTAGTTCTGCTGCTACTTAGAAACCTCACACTACATTGTTGTAGACGTTAATATTCTGTTGCCATGGCGACCATCCCAGAATATCCCCCCGTAGCCGCCGACTGTCCAAAGCCTTCATCGGTGGGAGGGCCCTCTAGTGATCCTACAGAGACGAGAAATGATCATTCAGACAGGAAATGGGACATGGTAGAACAGGGGTCAGCAACCTTTTTGACATGGAGTGCCTGTTTGAAATATAGTTGTAACTAGTGTGCCTCAACAATATACCATGCATCGTAATTTTTTTTCCTCATAATCAGGTCTTTTTAACACTTTAACTGCCGAAAACGCCGGAACTCGTCATTCCCCGCCATGCTCAAGTTGCCGAGGACGCCGGAACTCATCTTTGATATCAATATTTCAAAAATCTGTGATCGGAATCATATTTCCCCTCTGCAGCCTTGACACACAGTTCTGATCTCCTCTCAATCCTCTAGCGGTTCAAGAGCGCCATCTGGTGGCCGATCGGCAGATCGAAAAACCGGATGTCAACCTTTAACCCGGCAGGACTCACTCCATATGTGGTCCGGGCACTCGCTAATGTTAGAGAGACTCAGTCTTCACACAGTGAACATCGATCGGTGGAAATAACTCGAAAAAACAACATGATTTGGACGTATATACTATTATACAACCTGGAAATAGATCCGGTATTTCGACATCCCATAATTGAAAACTGTCTTCTCCACACTGATCGCCCAACGGCCCGAGGAGACTGGGGTGAGTTTTAGCGTTATATTCTAACGTGTTCTTTACTAACTGCTATGATGAACATATGACCCACATTAGATGAATGGTATAACGTTGCCCACGGAATTATAAACGCCCCCTCGCCCATCCGGTCAACATCAGATGACGTGTAGTAAATTCTAGAAGTACGGCCAATTGAAATTTTTGATCTCGCACAGATTCCTACCAAACTGTATTTCATCATCAATATAATGCATTTGGGGCTATAAATCACGTTCTGGAGAAAGCTGCAGAAAGAGATGAAAACATACTTATACTTTAGACCATATTTTAGTATGAATATGTGAATGAAAAAGTTGAACGTTGCTACACCATGAACAATACATATAGGACCTTGAATGGGCCCCAATAATGGCAATCTAGCAATAGAATTCAAAAAGTTATAGCCCTGCAAAGAAGGGGAACTTCTCCATGTTAAATAGAGCTGGCAACGGATGGTATATCATGAATTTAACCTTAGGCAATCAAAGTGTTAATGATAATTTTTACATTATTACATCATTATTGTTATTATTAACAATATTATTATGATGGTTGTATCAACCCTAAATCTGAGTTGGGGGGGGGGGGGGAATGCAATGCAGACAAACAGCTGCATACAGTGTGACCATTTCACTCACATTTGCCCATTCATTTTTGGACACATCACACACCATCGGTGTGTGTACTGTACGTGTGCTGTCATAGCTCCACCTACAGGCCTAATGGAGAACACCAGGATGTGAATGGAGGGTGAATGTGAGGTATATCGTGTAAATAAGTTTTGATTGATCGCAAGACTACACTGTAAAAAATAAATAATAATAAGTTACCTGAACTTAAAAATATTGACTTCAGTTACTGTGCATTAAGGTTTTCAGTTTTCAATCCATAATAAGTTAACAGAAAAATAAGTACACAACCACATTATTTCAACCTAATAAAACTATGTTTATTGTCATTGTTTTAAGAACACAAGTTGACTTGGTAATACTCACATTTTGAGTAAAAGAAATGGCTTTTAACATGTGCAATGTTCAATGAAATAGAAAAATAAATAATACAATTTGTTGATTAATCCCACTGGTCACAATGGTGACCGCCGTAATAATGTTTTTGTTATGAGGCTCTGCAAATGTTACTGAATGATGTAGCAATGTATTTCCAGCTAAATTGAAATAATAAACAAATAAAGGGTCTCAATTAAATATGTGGTAGTAAAAATAACCTGTGGGAGGATTTCAACAAGATAAATGCGACAACAGTGCAAAATATTTCACTATAATATTTCAAAGCAATTTTTTATTTATTTTTAATGCTGCCCCCTGTGCCTATGCAAATGCCCCCGCGTGCGTACGCAGGCACGCGTGCCTAGGGTTGCCTACCCCTGTGGTAGAAGATCGTTAATCAAACTAGGGTTGCATGCTGAAGGTCGCGTCTCATCCTCAACTCCTCAGTGAAACAAGGATGAGATGTGAGGAGGAGCGGCGGAGGAGATGAAGGAATGGAACGTTCTTGTTCAATGACATCTAAAGTGATGTTAGTGGGCGGAGCTTTATTAAGTCTAATAGCCTATGTCAGAGGAGGAGAGAAGCAAGAAAGAATGATTTATTTTTAATCATTGGAATGCACCCCGGTCCTGTCTAGATCCCATCACCTGGAAAGATGTTTTTGAAATCGATTTTCAATTTGTACATAGCGAGATCATTTAAGGTTAGGGTTAAGGTAAGGGGGATAGGTTTATAAAAATGATTAGTTACCGCGTTGCAGTTTGGCCAACAAGTGACGACCTATTCCAGATCTAAACCACCTTACTTCCAGATCTAAACCACCTTACTTCCAGATCTAAACCACCTTAATTCCAGATCTAAACCACCTTACTTCCAGATCTAAACCAGCTTACTTCCAAATCTAAAACACCTTACTTCCAAATCTAAAACACCTTACTTCCAGATCTAAAACACCTTACTTCCAAATCTAAAACACCTTACTTCAAGATCTAAACCACCTTGTACGCTGTGACCTGCTGGGGCAGCGGACTGAGAGCAGGGGACACAAACAGGCTGGATAAGCTGGTCAAGAAGGCCAGTAGCGTGGTTGGGGTGGAGCTGGACTCCCTAGCGAGGATGGCGGAGAGGAGGAGCCTTGCTAAACTCCAGGCCATCAAGGAAAACCACTCCCACCCACTATACACAGACTTGGCTGACAGGAGGAGCATGTTCAGTGCTAGGCTCACACTACCCAAATGCAGCACTGAACAGCAGGGGTGCAGTGCTGGACAAACGCGGTCAAACGGCGTTTGGCTTTCGTCACTGAGGCCGAAGTGCGCGCATCCTATTATTATGCAAAGTCTAGGTGATAAAATGACTTGTCGCGCCACTTATCACCTAGACTTTTCATAATAATAGGATACCGACAACCAAATACAAGCCCTGTAGGTGTGGTGGGGGGTTGCTTGATCTCCCGACTTCACTGGAAGGATGAGACAAGGTGCATCATCTGTTTTGTGCGCAACAGAGGGAACATGTATGCGCGTGCACGGGCGTTTGGCCTTCGCCCATATTACGACTGCACCCCTGCTGAACAGCACAGGAAGTCCTTCATTCCAACAGCCATCAGTCTATACAATGCATTACTGTGCCTCACTGCATCACTGAGCACAGAGTGGCAGTTACCATCTTCCTGGACTTAGTTTGAAACAGCACTGTGCATTATTACACCTACTGTATATTTTTACTGTATACTTTATTCCATTTTTATTCTATTTTACTCTACTCTTATCCTAGGCAACTTGATTTGATTCATTTTATTATTCTAATTCGTGACCTGTTCTGTCTAAATGTTTAAATGTTGGGGCGCCCTCGTGGCGCACCACGTTAGTGCATCGCACACCTACACGGCCGTCCCGGGTTCGCCTCCCGCTCCCGGTGACATTTGTCGCATGTCTTCCCCGCCTCTTCTCCCGTTCATCCTCTCCTCATCTGTCGGTCATGTCTGACCATGAAAAGCAATAAATGCTAAAAAAATGTATCTTTAAAATGTTTAAATGTTGAGCGATTTGCAGTGTCAAATTTCCCACGGGATAATAAAAGTATTTCTATTCTATTCTATTCTATTACTTCCAAATCTAAACCAACGTTCTTCCAGATCTAAACCAACGTTCTTCCAGATCTAAACCAACGTTCTTCCAGATCTAAACCACCTTTCTTCCAGATCTATAACACCTTGTCCACATATTTTTTTTGTGTATTGTTTTTATTGACCTATAAAAACTGGTCAATAAACTGATTCATGCTGAGTGAATCAGTTCCCCCAGCCACATTTGTGTATTATTTTCTTTTGGGAGAATTAACTGAACATTTTTCGAAAATGTATCGAATCGAATCATGGTCAAATTAAGAGATTTCATGATGCATTGAATCGTTGCCTGAAGAATCGAATCATTGTGAGGTTGAATCGTTACACCCCTAATTAACAGTGTAGTCAAGAAGGCACGGCAACACCTCTACTTCCTTAGGCGCCTAAGGAAGTTCAAAGTGAGTCAGAAGATCCTTAACCTCTTCCGCCCGTGCAGTCCGTTGGCGGACCGCAAATGACATCTGGTCATAAATCAATATTTCCAGACTCTTCTATAAAAGTAGCGATTTTTATTTCAAACGTATTCAAGTATAAACATTTAGAATGTACTGTATATTATCATCAATATGTTAGTTTAGGAATAGGTTAAAGTGTGTATTAGATAGATTTTCCTCTTCGAAATGTCTGTATATTCCGCGAGAGGTTTTGTAAAACCTTGAATCATGGGAATTGTAGTTTTTGTGTGGCCATTTTGTAATAGACATCGCTAGCTGTCGATCAGCGGTGGAATTTTTCAAAACTACACTTCCTGTAAGTTTCTATGGGGTTCAAGGTTCAAAGTTCTGTATGGATTATTTCAATAACTGTTATTATTCGGGATAATTCTACCACAAAAGGTAAAGTTTTTGACAAATATTGAAACGCAGTTTGTTTCTCTTCTCTATTGTTAGCATGCAGCAACAATTAGATGTGAAATTTGTTTCAAAACAGTTGCACTGTGGTCAAAATAAAAAAGTACAGTAGATTCATTATCAGTTCTTATGCACGCCTGGTGATACTAAATCCAAATTGAACTCGGGCATTTGAAAGATAATATATGTATATATATAAATGTGCAAATTGGCTATAATAAAGGTAATTTATAAGCCTGCTATTCTATAATAATATTTCAAATTGCATTGGTCCGGATGGGAGAATTCAGTACTGTATCTACAGAACCTTCTGTTTAATTTATAATGTTTGGTCATTATTATCATGGTGTTATTCACTCTCAAAGATGCAAAGAAAAATCATAATTCATATTCTCCTTTGTTTCATCACAATTTAAGCAAGCCTAGTAATAGACACAATATTTCTGACACTGGGAATACATTCACTGAGGTCCATAGATGTATATGAAGAATATGCAAATTGACCTTGTAGAAGTGGAGCAATATTACATTTACTTAGGTATGTATTTTAGGCGGATTTTCAGAAAATAGGCTCCGGGCTTAAGAGGTTAAGAACTTCTACTCATGCACAATAGAGAGCATCCTGACTGGCAATATCACCTCCTGGTTTGGGAATAGCACCGCACAAGACCGTAGCAGACTACAGAGACTGGCCCGTTCAGCCGAACGTACAATTGGAGGTGGGCTTCCCACTCTCCAAGACATTTACAACAAGCGTTGCAGGGGTAAGGCTAAGAGAATAATCAAAGACTCTAGCCACCCAAACAACTGCCTCTTTGAACTGCTGCGGTCAGGCAAGCGATACCGGAGTCTCATGGCAAGCACAGAGAGACTCAAAAGGAGCTTTTATCCCCAGGCCATCAGGATGCTCAACGACAATAATAACACTATGTAACAAACCATCAAATACACTCAGTCACACATCCACACTCTCTTTTAATAAACAACTCACTGCAGCACCCACTTTAACACACTTTATATTTATTGGTAAAGAGATTTCATACCTCATTGTACCTTACCCTAAATTGTACCTCATTAGTAAGGGCATTGACCGATCTGCAAACTAAATCCTTACCAATCAATTTCTTCACTAATGTGTTTGTAAAGGTGTGTAGTAAGATATATTAAAAAGTTGAAGTTCAAATCCTGTATGTTTTTTCGTAACAACTGCTCAAAGTTGAGGTACCGAATACCGATTTTCGAAAAATCTAAAATGTTCAGTTTGGCCTTGGGTAACTTGTGAGGGGTCAAACTAGGGTTTTTCCATGATTCTGAGTTGATTGCAATCATTTATTTTTCACTAAAATCATTCCTTTGTGGATAAACGGCCACGCCCACCTTGCCCGCTCTGCCCCACCCCCCCACAATGCCTTTCCACTGCTAGCATAATTTTTTTTTGATTATTTTACTATTTGCCCTTTTAGGACTTATTATTGTTTAGTGGTAATTGTTAGTTGGTTGGCATTCAGAGTGAGGACGTTTAGAGTTAACATGCTGAAGCCATTTGCAACCTTCATTTGATCATGGACAGACTGCTTTTTACGCCCGATATGTAAGTATTATCTAAATTTTTTACTTGAAATATTTCATGTCACTACTCCGGGCGATACACTCTGGGCAGCAGGGTGGGTGATCAAAGCCCAGGATCATGAGTTCCCAGACTCCAACTGGAATGGCTGGATGAAGAGTATCCATGCAGATGATGTCAAGCAGCGCACACAGATAGACTTCCTCCCAATCATTGAAGATGATCCTAATGACCTCAACACCATCTTCACCACTCTCAAAGAATACACACGGCTCTCTGCAGACAGTCACTATAGTGACCTTCGATCTTCCAATCTGGCTGAAGGCTGTGGACATCATAAAACAGACAAATCTACCCATCATTCCGAGGTTGGGTGGATTTCACCTGCTGAAGTCCTACCTTGGATCCATTGGAAACATCATGGAGGATTCTGGACTACTGGAGCTGATCCAGCTGAACTATCCAGGGAGTACGACAGCCAACCACATCCTGGATGGAGGATGTTTTGACAAGGCAATCCGTGCTCAACTCCTCGTCGATGCAGCCATCTATCAGCACATCATGAAACATGCCTTCACCGAGGAGGAACTTGGTGAAATGAGGACTTTCATGGAGAAGGTAGCTGATGGGAAGATGTGAGCCAGACAGTGGCACTAGTGGCACTGTTTGAACAGCGGTTTGAAGAAACCTTCAAAAGACTTGCTGAAGGAGGAAGAACGCCTGCTCTCTGGGTGCAGTACCACTACATGGTAGATGTGATTAAGGTCTTCATCAGAACTGAGCGGCTTGCAGATCACAACAGCCACCTGTGCTGCATTGTTAGCAGGATGCTGGACATCTTTGCAGCTGCAGGGCATCAGCAATATGCCAAGGGTGCACGGCTGTGCTGACAACTCATGAAGCAACTCGAAACATTGTCTGCTTACAAGGAGACATCTGAAAGTTTCACTGCCCATGGAAACCACACCGTCCGTTACTTCAGCCATGATTAGTCCGGCACCTGGTGTGACATCTGTATTGAGCAGACATTGATGAAGGCAGCCAAGTCAGAAAGTGGACTGAGCAGAGGGAGGATGAGACACAGTGATTCTGGTCACAAGTGCTGGGTGCTCACCCTCAGTCACTTCTCCAATGTCAACCAGCGCATGGAGGAAAGTGTCAAGATACATGCTCCGCTCCAGAGACCTTGGCAAAACACAGATGAAGAGATGCTGAAGCAATTGAACTTGCCCTCCAATGGTTTGAGGAGAACAACCCATTTGACCCCGATCGAGACAAGGAGTTGCTTGAGTCTTTCTCAACAGGATTCAGGAGCACAGGAGATCACCCAGTCAATAATGAGAGAGCAGCAGAAATAGGGAGAGATGCAGATCAAGCTGGATGGACAGTCAGTGACATCGACCATGGAAGTTAAGTCAAAGGTACAAGCCCTGTCATCACTCAGAAAGATTCCCAAGATCAACAAGAAGAAGATACACCTTGACTCACTCAAGTTGTTCAACCGACTCATAGTTTTTTGCGGATGGCTTCTCTACATGGTAAAGTGGGAACAAGGTCAGACTTGGCAGGAGATTGCCAACAGTTACTTGAGCTACGTACAGTGTCTTGGCCGCCGCTCTCAGAAGATCATTGTGGTCTTTGATGGCTACAGCCGATCACCAAAAGATCATGACCACATCCGGTGCACTAAGAAGTCATGCTGTGATCTCCAGATTCGACCGGATATGATACACTGGACAAGAGCAAAGTTTCTGGACAACACCAATAACAAGAGTGAGCTAATCCACCGCCTCTCTTCAACATTCAGAAAACATAACATCACAGTGGAGCAGTGTGACAATGATGCTGACACTTCGACTGTGAGAGAGGCATTGGCCACTGCTACACATGACTCTGTTGAGGTTAGTAGCATTTGTGTAGGTAGCCTATTTTATTTTTATAAATTGCAATTACTTTGGAAACAAAAGTATTCACTCTCGAGTATTCAAACTTGAATAGTTTTATCTGGTTTTGTATAGTGCAACACGCTTTGCATATCTTGTTCTATTTTAAGGATCTGCGAAGCTCTCTCTGAAAGAAAGAGATGCTACCTGCTCTTTTGTCACACCTTCACTAGTTGTGATACGGTGTCTGCAATAGCTGGCCATGGGAAAACAACCTTATTTGACAGGTAATAATAATAATAATAATGTATATTTTTTTCTATTTCACTTTATACAGTATTTGAAACAAATCTCAAAGTGCATTTTATTTGCAGGTTGTGTGCAGGGGACATTGATGAACACATGGACATCTTCCTTGACACACAAGCTACTAAGGATGCAGTGATACAGGCTGGTACTACCATCTTCCAGTACATTTACCATGCACCAGGTACTGCTTTGGGTGAAATTTGACACAACATGTTCTCACTGCAGCGGCAGGGCTGATCAAACCAGAAACTCTACCTCCAACAGAGAGTGCAGCTGCACAGCATTCTCTCCATGCCTACCTACAAACCCAGGACTGGATCCTTCTGCAGAGTATGTCTCTGAACCCCAGTGACTATGGATGGACATTAGGTGTACATGGCTATGAGCCAGTCCCAACACTAGACCCCATGGCTCCTGAGGAGCTACTGCAGTTCACAAGCTGCAACTGTAACGGAGATTGCAGCAACCGGCGGTGCAGCTGCAAGAGGAATGGCGTTAAGTGCTTCTCAGCATGTGGAGTCTGTAAAGGAATTTCATGCAAGAATTGTGGTCATGATGGTGGTGAGTCTGGAGAAGACTCAGAGATTGATTCCTGAAGTGATCAGCACTTGTAACTACTTGTAACTACAAATAAAGCTACTTTCGAATTTAAATATAAGAGTGGGCGTGGCCTTTTTTCCACCAAGGAATGATTTGAGTGAAAAATAAATTATTGCAATCAACTCAGAATCATGAAAAAACCCTAGTTTGACCCCTCACAAGTTACCCAAGGCCAAACTGAACATTTTAGATCTTTCGAAAATCGGTATTCGGTACCTCAACTTTGAGCGAAAAAACATACAGGATTTGAACTTCAACTTTTTAATACATCTTACTACACACAGAAATTGATTGGTAAGGATTTAGTTTGCAGATTTTCATATGTTTCCCTTACTACATCCCATTTCTGCCTTGTACTGTATAGGGATGCACCGAATGGGAAATTCTTGGCCGAAACCGATAACGAAAATAGGAAACAGTTGGCTGAAAACCGAATGGCCGAAAATGATTAATATAAATAAATATATATATATAATGTATTTTTTAGCTACCCGATTATGGCAAAAGACATGATTATGGCAAAACTTAACTTAAATAATATTAATAATCACTATTATGGGCCCATAAAACATTTATTCAGCACTTTTGAATGCATACATTAATTCCAGACTGACTGCTGAAAGATTGTACAATTATTATATTTTTTTAATCCTCTCTTTTTCCGATTTTTCTGTTTTCTACCCGTCCCAATTTAGTCGTTGTGCCAATTCCCCCCCTCCCCTACCTGGTTGTTGTGCGCATTGTACAATTTAAACATTTTCTCTTTGTATACAACAAAATGTGCATTAAAGTCAAGTGCATTTTCTTTTCTCTGTAGGATAACTACAACAAAGTGCATTCAGAACAAAGCCACGGTGCTTTAAAACTGCATAAGGATCTGCATAAAGACACACACACGAGAGGGATAATAGCTTATAGCAGACTTAATGATGTTACTGTAGTGGCTACTGTCATAATTCATGGAATTATGGAAGGACTGTTGTATTTACTAAATCTCCTGTGACTCTTAGTGGGGGATGACGTAGCTTACGAGAGAAAGAGGACCGGAAGCGTTGTTAGCTAGCTTAATGCTAACGTTAGTTTAAAAGGTTTTAACCGCGACGGGCATATAGTAATGGTGAGGATATAAAGCATGTTAAAGACGCATTTATTGGATGCGTTGCTCGCGGAGTTTACATAGAAACAGCGCGACTCCCAAGAGGAGTTAGTTATCACAGGCTGCAGAACGCAGGAAGAGCTGCCAAACTGCTCATGTTATACGTTGCGCAAAGTCTGTAGCCGCATTTTGATTACGTCATCACAACAACACTTTAGGTTACGAACGTTACATAACCCTGTTCTTTGACATTCGGTGATATATTTTCGGTGCTAAAACCCTTTCGGCCGAAAGCCGAAAATGCATTTTTAACCATTTTCGGCCGATAATCTTCGGTGGCCGAATATTAGGTGCATCCCTAATATTGTATTGTAACTAGGGATGCTCGATATTGGCTTTTTTTTACCGATACACCGATATTGTCCAACTCTTAATTTCCGATACCGATATCAACCGATACCGATATATGCAGGGTTTCCCCCCCCAAAAAAAATGAATAATTTCAGGTAATTAACATTACATATATCTCGTCATGGAATTAACACAACATTATGCATACTTTTGACAATAAATAAAATCTGAAATTGTTCTTACTTGCTTGCCTGGGTAAATAAAGGTAAAATAAATGTGTAAAAAAAAAGAAAAAAAGAATTTAATGCCAACATCGCCCGATAATATCGGTAGGCCGATAATATCGGACATCCCTAATTGTAACTCAGTTACTTTTTCTCTACTCTGCATTGTATATATGTATATTGAACACAATTGTTTATGTACTTTTGACTTTCTATTTTATACTTATCTATTTTTATTAGGGATGCACCGAATGGGAAATTCTTGGCCGAACCCGATACCGAAAATAGGAAACAGTTGGCCGAAAACCGAATGCCGAAGATTATTAATAGAAATATATATATAATGTATATATTTTATTTGTTCAGCTACCTGATGACAAAAGACATGATTATGGCAAAACTTAACTTAAATAATAATAATCACTATTATGGGTCCATAAAACATTTATTCAGCACTTTTGAAAGCATACATTAATTCCAGACTGCTGAAAGATTGTACAATTTAAACATTTTCTCTTTGCATACAACAAAATGTGCATTAAAGTCAAGTGCATTTTCTTTTCTCTGTAGGATAACTACAACAAAGTGCATTCAGAACAAAGCCAAGGTGTTTTAAAACTGCATAAAGATCTGCACACACGAGAGGGAGAATAGCTTATAGCAGACTTAATGATGTTACTGTAGTGGCTACAGTAAGCATTTTATATAAAAGTACTCTGTATTTTTGTATGACAACTAATAAAGAAACTTGAACTACTGTCATAATTCACAGTGTTCTAGCCTACATGGAAGGACTGTTGTATTTACTACATCTCCCGTGACTCTTAGCGGGGGATGGCGTAGCTTAAGAGAGACTGGTGAGAGTGAGGAATAGAAGCGTTGTTAGCTAGCTTAACGCTAACGTTAGTTAAAAAGGTTTTTAACCGTGACGGGCATATAGTAATGGCGAGGATATAAAGCATGTTAAAGACGCATTTACGCGTTTCTCGCGGCGTTTACATAGAAACAGCGCGACTCCCGAGTCCCAAGAGGAGTTATCACAGGCTGCAGAACTGAAGAGCTCACGTTGCGCATGTAATGACTGAAGCCGCGTTTTGATTACGTCATCACAACAACAGGTTAGGTAGGTTACGAACGTAACCCTGTTCTTTGACATTCTGTGATATTCTTTCGGTGCTAAAACCCTTTCGGCCGAAAGCCGAAAATGCCTTTTTTAACCATTTTCGGCCGATACATTTCGGTGGCAGAATATTCTGTGCATCCCTAATTTTTATCTAGCACACACTCGGGAGCAAAACAGAAAGAAGCATTTTATATAAAAGTATTCTGTATTTTTGTATGACAATGAATAAAGAAACTTGAACTTGAACCTTACCTCCAGATCTAAACCACCTTACTTACAAATCTAAACCAACATTCTTCCAGATCTAAACCACCATACTTACAAATCTAAACCAACGTTCTTCCAGATCTATACCACCATACTTACAAATCTAAACCAATGTTCTTCCAGATCTAAAACACCTTAATTCCAGATCTAAACCACCTTAATTCCAGATCTAACCCAATGTTCTTTCAGATCTAACCCAACGCTCTTCCAGATCTAAACCACCTTACTTCTGGGCGATGAGATCGTCCATTAATCAAACCCTTCAGCACCTGAATGCCACCATTTCTCAATGTCCTGCCTCCCTTAGTTACTGCTGCTACATTCAACAAACTCTCAAGATGAGGCCCTTGGTCAAAGTGTGCCATGTGTGCGTTTGTGTAAGCTTACCTGTACCTGAGGTTGTGTGGGCCATAGGTAGGTCTGCTGTCTGTAGTACTCTGCTAATGCTGCACTATAGTCTGGCACAGAACTCTGGGAAGACTGACCTACAGAGAGAGAGATACACCGAAACTAGAGATATCTGCAGGACAGGAGGCACGCTAGAAATAACGTTCAGCAGCTCTGTAGTTTTCTACCTGGCAACAATGGGATCTGTCGTTTTCTACCTGGCAACACTGGGATCTGTTGTTTTCTACCTGGCAGCACTGGGCTCGGTAGTAATCTACCTGGCAGCACTGGGCTCGGTAGTAATCTACCTGGCAGCACTGGGCTTGGTAGTAATCTACCTGGCAGCACTGGGCTTGGTAGTAATCTACCTGGCAGCACTGGGCTTGGTAGTAATTTACCTGGCAACACTGGGCTCTGTAGTTTTCTACCTGGCAACACTGGGCTCTGTAGTTTTTATTACCTGGCAGCACTGGGCTCTGTAGTTTTCTACCTGGCAACACTGGGCTATGTAGTCATCTACCTGGCAACACTGGGCTATGTAGTCATCTACCTGGCAACACTGGGCTATGTAGTTATCTACCTGGCAACACTGGGCTATGTAGTTATCTACCTGGCAACACTGGGCTCTGTAGTTTTCTACCTGGCAACACTCGGCTCTGTAGTATTTTACCTGGCAACACTGGGCTCTGTAGTAATCTACCTGGCAACACTGGGCTCTGTAGTTTTCTACCTGGTCTTGGATCTCACTTCAGTGCAAGGTAGCTGACAGCCTTTTTCTACATACAACATTGAATTTCTGCCATTAGCCTTATGTAATGGTATCATAGCATCCCTATAATAATCAGCGTAATAAGAACTTCTTCCTGTAAACAACCAAATATTCTATTGAACACATAGGAACCTGCTCATTAGAGACAGACACTGATTAACAGAGAGAGAGATGGACAGACAAGCAGACAGATATATTTACTCTGTTTCTTGTAGTAGTCTTCCCAGGCTTTAGAATAGTCACTCATCATGTTCTGAG
Organism: Notolepis coatsorum; assembly: GCF_963971535.1. Lineage (NCBI taxonomy): Eukaryota > Metazoa > Chordata > Actinopteri > Aulopiformes > Paralepididae > Notolepis > Notolepis coatsorum. Next base: position 17,183,407 of record NC_140166.1, on the reverse strand, counting down.
GCTGGCTCTGCTGACCTACACACAACACAATATACACCAGTTAGAAAAGTACACAAAACAATGCACACTGTTAAGTACACAACACAATGCACACTGTTATGAAAGTACACAACACAATATACATCATTAGGAAAGTACACAAAACAATGCACACTTTTAAAGGAACACGCCAACTTTTGGGGAAATTATCTTATTTGCCATCTACCCTGGAGTTAGGCAAGCAGATACATACACTTTTCTTCTCTGTGCATGCATTAGGCTTAGGAAACAGCCGTACTGTTAGCCTAGCTTAGCGTCATTCACTGGAAGTAGGTGTGCCAGTGTAGCCTAGTTACCAACAGTCACAAAATACACTCCAAAACTTTCCTGTAAACATGTTGTGACCCGTGTATTTACCACGTGAAATAAATAAAGAATTCAACATTTTAGTTTTCTAAGTAGATATATACTTGGAACTATTTTTTGCAGAACCACTGCTGCCTGGGTGCAGTGATTTCATCACCTGAAAAGCCCTGTTTTTTTTTTAAAACTGCATGAAATCACTGCACCCAGGCAGCAGTGGTTCGGCAAAAATAGTTCAGAGTATATATCTGCTTACAAAACGAAAATGTCTCATTTATTTTTTATTATTATTTCTCCACGTGGTAAATACACAGGTCACAACATGTTTACAGGATCGTCTTGGGGTTGTATTTAGAGTGTATTTTGTGACTGTTGGGAACTGGGCTACACTGGCACACCTACTTCCAGTGAATGACGCTAAGCTAACGGTGCAGCTGTTCCCTAAGCCTAATGCATGCACAGAGAAGAAAAGGGTATGCATCTGCTTGTCTAACTAACTCCAGGGTAGATGGCAAATAAGCAAATTTCCCAAAAAGTTGGTATGTTCCTTTAACACTTTCTCCGCCGATGACGTGTTTACACGTCTTTCCTCGCCATGCGAAATCTGCCAATGACGGGTTACGGCGTCTTTGAGATCAATATTTCATATTTTCGTCATGGTATTCACATTTCACCCACGGAGTCTTTGCTGGTGTTGTAGGACTCCGCTCAACTCTGCAACGCTTCAATACCGCCACCTGGTGGCCGATCGGCGAGTTGCCAAAACCGGAAGTGGCCGGAAGTGCTTAGTCCGTCCCCTATTCTGTCCGGCCACTCGCCGTCGCTCGAGGGACTCTATCCAGACACCGTGCATATCGATCCGTTGCCATAACTCAATAAACAACATGATTGGACGTGTATTAGTATTATACAAACCGGAACTGGATCACCTAGATCAACATCCCATAATAATGATCTTTTTGCTCCACGCTCTTCACCCAATGGTAAGAGGAGACTGGGGTGAGTTTCAGCGTTTTTCTTTACCATTTTCGATACAAACTGCTCTGATCTATATATCACTAGGGGTGCACCGAAAATTCGGCCACCGAAAGTTTTCGGCCGAAAATGGCCTTTCGGCTTTCGGCCGAAAGAGTTTTTTCACCGAAAATATATCACCGAAACAGAAGCAACCTAACGCGTGTTGTTGTGATGATGTCATCAAAACGCGGATTCATTACATGCACGCTGTGAGCTCTTCAGTCCTGCGTGATACTCCTCTTGGGACTCGGGAGCAATGCATCTCCTCGGGAGTCGCGCTGTTTCTACAGTATGTAAACTCTGCGCGCAACAAGTCCAATAAATGCGTCTTTAACATACTTTATCCTTATTTACTATATATATCACTGAGTGATCTAATATGCATATTATTCAGAGCGAGAGGGGGAGGGATTGTTTCTCTCACATTGACGCTGTCTACTGTGCCAAAGTCATCTGGGGACTAGAAAGGTGTGCTCAGTAGAGCACAGATGTCCGCCTCTCTCTCTTTCTCTTTCTCTCTCTCTCTGATTGATTGATTGATTGAAAACTTTATTAACAGATTGCAGAATGGGTACAATACAGTACAGCTCAATACACACAATTGTTAAGGGGATGCAGACCAGAGAAAGACTTTCGTCTTGTTTACATCAGGGTCCCCCATTTTCAATTCATCAGGACATATATGACATACAGATAGACAGTACTGCTACATCTATACATTTATGACATACCAGATTTGCAAATACAGTACTGTTTGTGATACAAAAAGACCCATAATAGTGATTATTTATTATTTAAAGGGGAACTATTTTACTATTTCTTTCACTATTTGGGCACTTTTACACAATTCCTGTGAGTCTATGGAACACCTCTGTAATATATATATTTTTTTTTATTCATTGTTTTGTATTTCTAATCAAGTCCTCAAAAACAGCATTTTTCTACCTCAAGATCTCGAGCTGTTTTGAGCCTGGGCTCCAACCACTGTGGCCACTTCGCGGGATCTGGGACATTAACATGCAGCTGTGTCTTTATGACATCACATATAGGGCACATTTTCAAATGACTCAGTTCAGTGAGGGTGAATATTGTGAGAGGAGTATTGGAAGAATGCGCCAATATGAGAATTTTGAGACATAGATCATATTAATATAAGTTCACATAGCTAGGAAACAATGCTAAACACTCAAAAAGGCCATTTATAAGATAGTTCCCCTTTAAGTTTAGCCATAATCATATATTTTTCCATAATCAGGTAGCTGAACAACATTGGTAAAAAAAAATTCTATTCTATGAATCATTTTCGGCCTTTCGGCCAACTGTTTCCTATTTCCGGTATCGGTTTCGGCCAAGAATTTCCCATTCGGTGCATCCCTATATATCAACCATACTACATAAATCATTTAACGTCGGTCATTGAATTATAAACGACCGCAGATGATCAGTCAACACGTCTAGGACCGTGTACAGTTGACATTTTTAATCTGGCGTCGATCGGTATCAAACTGCATTTGATGATCTAATATATGCATTATGGCTATATCTCACATTCTATGAAATACTGCAGAAAACGATAAAAACATATTTATACTCTAGACCGTATTATTGTATGAATGTGTGAATGAAAAAGTAAAACGTTCCTACATCCTGAACAATAGATAATTGATGTTGAATGGGCCATAGTAATGTCAATTTAGCAATACAATTTAAAAAGTTATAGCCCTGCAAAGAAGGTGAACATCTCCATAGACAAATAGTGCTGGCAGAGAGGCTACAAGGATGGATATAAGCTCCGGCAGAGAATGGGTTAAGTACACAAAACAATGCACACTTATGAAAGTACACAAAACAATATACACCGTTATGTAGGGCTGCTCGATTAGGTGAAAGAGCGATTATTGTGGACTTGAATATTGTGATTACGATTGTGATTGTGATACAATAAATAAATGGGTGTCATGAGTCTACTTGCTTATCAAGGAAAATGCAGAGATTATTTGTATTTATCACATCTCAACTTAACCAGATGTGATTTTTATATTTAAAAAATAGGGCTGTCAATATTAACCCATTCTCTGCCACCACTTTGATCATCCTAAACCATTCTCTGCCAGCGCTATTTGTCTATGGAGATGTTCACCTTCTTTGCAGGGCTATAACCTTTTAAATTGTATTGCTAAATTGACATTACTATGGCCCATTCAACATCAATTATCTATCGTTCAGGATGTAGGAACATTTAACTTTTTCATTCACACATTCATACGAAAATACGTCTAGAGTATAAATGTTTTTTTTTATCCACTTTTTCTCCCATTTTTCTATATTTTCTCCCATCCCAATTTCGTATCATCCAATTCAACCCTCCCCTGTCACGAACGCTGTTTCTTGCCTCCCACAAGCCGGCTGCAATGTGGACTAAGTCATACATAGCACAAGTCCCCTCCGGTACTTGAGGTAACAGCAGTCGCATCTTTTCACCTGCGCAGCTCGATCTCTCAGTGGCGAGGAGTAACGCGTGGGAGGCTCACGCTGCCCCTGACACTTCCTGATTCCACTGCGCAGGCGCACCAACCGACCTGTAGGAGTCGCTGTCCACAACGCCCGATCCCCACCCATCAGTTTCCCACCCCCTAATACGGCCAATGTGTATTAGTACGGACGACCAGCTAAACAGAAAGCAAATGTGGAGCGCTGGGCTCGAACAGGCGAGCCCAGCGTCTCCAGATTTCGTGGCGAGCGTCTTGCCCACTACGCCACGTAGCCGCCCTAGTATAAATATGTTTTTATCGTTTTCTGCAGTATTTCATAGAACGTGAGATATAGGCATAAATGCATATATTAGATTATCAAATGCAGTTTGATACCGATCCATGCTATATTAAAAATGTTAACTGTACATGGTCCTAAACGTTATGACTGATCATCTGCGGGTGAACGGAGGGGGGGGGGGGTCGTTTATAATTCCGTGACCGACGTTAAATGATTTATGTAGTATATGGGTGATATATTGATCAGAGCAGTTTGTATCGAAAATGATAAAGAAAAACGCTGAAACTCACGTCCGTCTCCTCGTACCGTTGGGCGATGAGAGTGGAACAAACAGATCCGAGTTATGTGGTGGGGATCGAGGCGATCCAGTTCCGGTTTGTATAATACTAATATATGCCCAAATCATGTTGTTTATTGAGTTATGGCAACGATCCATGTCCACGGTGTGTGGATTGAGGGGGAATAGTACTGTGCCACAGGAGGAATAGCACCGTGCCACAGGGGGAATAGTACCACGCCAAAGGGGGAATAGTAGGGATGCACATCGGGCCAATATCAGCAATTATGACGTCAGCCCGATAAACTCGATAACGTTATCGATAGCTCCGATAACATATAATAAATTTTTTGGTTAAAAGAAATCCTGTGTGGGTGGATTTGGATGAAGGGCGCTTGTTTTTATTATAGCCTCCTCCCGTTTTGCCAGTACTGTGGTAAAACTGATAGCGTGTGGTTTAGGAACAGGGAGTTTTTCACAAATCCAGCGCTCCCTTTCTTGGCTGTGACGTAGTCACGTTACATTCGGAGACAGACAGTCGATCTGCCAATTACGTCCCACGGCTTGCACCCACCTCTTCTTCTTACCACCAATCAGAAGCTCTCGTTCGTTTATTTACCTCCGGATTGTCAGCCATTACTCTACTCGGAGCTAACGTTATCTCCCCGCCAGCCACATTGACAAGTACCAGCGCTTATACATTACTGGCAAATGTCTTGTTGCACTTGTGGCAACGAGCGTTGTCAGCATCGACTTTAGTAAAATAGACCCAGACTTTTGAACATTTCGTTCTGTCCGCCATTATGAGAGCAGAGCTGTCTGTGGCAGCGCAGCACCCGTGTCTGTGTGTGTGTGTGTGTGAGTGAGTGTGTGTGTGTGTGTGGGAGGGGAAGAGAGGAGAGAGCACAGCAGGCAGAGAGCACAGAGCTCCCCGCGCAGATAGACAACTGCCAACAAGATTAGTTTGCAACGTTTAAATTCCTCAAAAAAAAACTCCATAATTTCTCGAGTACAGATAGCAGTACCGATGACGTCGGAGCTTATAAATACTAAAAAAAAGAAAAGAAAAGATAAAAAAATATATATATATATATACAGTTAAAAAAAATATTATAATACAATAAATATCGGTTATCGGTATCGGCTTGAGGAGCATAAAGTTATCGGTATCGGTGTCAAAAAATCAATATCGTGCATCCCTAGGGAATAGTACTGCGCCACAGGAGGAATAGTACCGCGCCACAGGGGGAATAGTACCGCACTCGCATGCATTCAGCACGCACACACATTTATTCAATGGCAAATCGCAGTCTTTTTTGCAGTTATATAATTGCACAAGCCAGGGTTCGAAATTAACGGGGGGCAAAATGCACTCGATAATTTACCAAATGCCCTCGAAAAGATGCCCTTCACTCGAGTGAAGATTACAAGCTCCGCTGTTAATAGTTCAGAAACTACAAGTCCCACATTCCACAAGGCGCATAAACGTCCAATCACAGTAGAGTTTCCTGCAGTGACGCGCCTGGTTTCACGAGAGAAATGAAACGATAAACACAGTACGCGCTGGAACAGAAAGTCACCAAGTTATACATTCAGAATCAGACAACGCTAAAGATTCAGCCAGCCATGAAGCCCATTCATTTTTATTTTGAGCAAAAGAGAGATGAGGAGAAAGAGGAATCCGGCGAGGCAGCTAATGTTACTGAGGCGGATAACATTAGCGAAGTTAGCACACGCACATACACGCTGTCTGTGGGCCAGCCAGTGACTTTGGTGGTGTGACAGGTGTGTGTTATTGCACAGATGTGTGTCCCGTTCCCGTTTGCACACGCACATACACACACATAGTAAGCCATCACTGGGAACGCTCAGAGGAAAGGGCCCGGGGGGGCTGCGAATATCTGTGTCTATCTGTGTGTGTGTGTGTCTCGCTCTCTCTCCCTCTATACATCTCTCTCTCCTGAAGCTATTTCATTCAAAAGGAAGACATTGATGGACAGTAGCTATACGTATAAATTATAGCTCAGTTGTAGCTGTAACAGAATAATTGTATTAACCATTAACACTTTCAGTGCCACGGACGACATATCGTTTTATTAGGCCCCCCACTGAGTGCCCACGACGACAAATATAGTTTTATTTGTTTATTAGCGATCTGATTTCATATTTCATCAACTGAGTCTCCCGTTGGTACAGCAGCTCCTCCAGGAGCTCAGAATGGAAAAAAGCGCCCCCTATCGTCTATCCCTGTGTAACTGCAGGTCAGTCGCTTAGACTGACCTGGGATCTGTAGATATGTAGAGGCGGAGCCAGTTGGTTCCTTGTGCTGGCAAGCTGTCTGCTCAACATGGAAGTCATCGCGGGACGGGAATCAGCCTGGAATATATATTCACAGTAGCCAATACTCAATCAATAAGTGTGATCGATATTTGGAATGGCGATCAGGAATTGGAATGATCTTTTTGGAGAACATCTGATCTGAGGTAAGGAATCTATTTTACCAGTCTTATATAATAATAATCAGAGTTGTATTCGCTGAGATCTCAGCGTTTGCCCTATGTGTGATGTGTCTCTGTGTGCGCGATCGCTGATGAGGAAATAAGAGAATCGATTTTTCAGCTTGCGTCTCTAGCGTGCATACGTACACATATACTATCGATCATCTAGCGTTTATTTGAAAACGATTCATAAATAGGCCGAAAAATTACAACGTTTGTGTATTCTAGAATATTCCAGTAAATGTCTTTTATCATGGAATCTTTATATTTTCCTTGAAAACGAGGGCTTTTCAAAATGCTATAAAACGAAAATGAACAGATAAAAAAACAATACGCTTCGACAATGTTGACTGGAAAACGAGTCATTGATAAGCGACAGGCAGATTAGACATATAGCCATAATTTAAAACATAGATTAAGCGTTTTTAACGCTAACATTGAAGTGGATGGTGGGCATTCAACCGGTAAATCAAGGTTAAGCAAGGGCTCTGAAAGTGTTAATTAACTATTATTCAATAGCGTTTAAATTATAATTAATTAAATAATTGTATAAAGAATTTTTCATGTTCTGTCATCTAATAATATATTCCATTGCCTTTCCTATCTGTATCAAAGTCAAAATGTTGGTATCGTGACAAGACTACAACATACAAAAGCAGCTTGACAACCGATATCCTTTGCGTCTAGGCATGGGCCAATTTGTGATTTTGGTGGTATGTGCTATTTGCACAGATGTTTATCCCTTAGTATGCACAGGCACAGTATAATATGCATGTAATAAATAGTTTGTTAAACTCTTGTGTTACTTGAAAATGTTTCACTGTGCTCCTAAATGTCTTTGTGTGCTCCTAAATTTTTATTTACATTTTAAAATAAAATACAATTTTACATTGTATTTAGGAGCACATGTGCTCCTTGGGAAGCGTAGAGCCCTATATATGGAGACATTAACATTACGTTATCAAACATGGGGACGAAAACTGTAAAAAAAAGTTTGTTAATTTTCATCATAAAAATGCTGTGCCCCGAAATACAAAAAAAGCCCCCGGAAATCAATTAAGGGGGGCAAAAAAAGCCCTGGATTTTTTATTTTTATTTTTATTTTTTTATTTCTAACCCTGGCACAAGCTGACATTGCGATTGCGATTAATCGTGCAGCACTACTGTTAGGAAAGTAAACAACACAATACACACCTTTAGGAAAGTACACCACACAATATACACAGTTAGGAAACTACACACGACACAATACATACAGATAGGAAAGTACATACACTGTGTGTGTATGAATGTGTAATCTTACTAGGGTATTGTGTAGTGTGTAGCGGGGGTGTGTGTGTGTATATATATATAGTCTCACTAGGGTCCTGTTGTGTAGCAGGGGTGTATATGTGTATAATTAGCAGGGGTGTATATATATATATATATATATATATATATATATATATATATATATATATATTAGGGATGCTCGATATTGGCTTTTTTACCGATACCGATATAGTAGGGCTGGGCGATAAAACGATAACGATAACTATCGCGATAAATTATTTCCTCGAAATAAACATGAAACGTGGTCGCAAAGTTTCGATATATCGATTTTCCAAGCTTGGATATCAGCACACGCACTAACAACCAATCAGTGAAGGAGATGGCCGACAGTGAAGGAGACCCGCGGTGTACCTCTGGGTAGAGAGGTAGGACTCTAGTAGTAAACAAGGCTGGCTAGGATAACTAGCTTGCGCGGCACTATTTTATATATTTACGTGCCGAGTATGTGTGTGTCGTGAATTCTGAGGCCACGTTTATAGTAGTGTGGGGTATACAGTGGACGTCGTTTCAATATATTGGGGCGGAAGAGAGTATTTTAGGGTAATATTTAATACATTGTCTGTCATGAGATACTCCGCTTGTCGGCTAACTGCTAAAGTGCGCGGACTGATGACGACATCAACATTCGCAGCAGCAAAACAAGTCTATGATATATATCTATGCTATTAATAGCCTGTCCATCGCCGCCGGGCATAAGAAGTTAATTAAACTTGACAGACATTATATCGACGATAATTATCGATATCGAGTTATATGAAAATAATTTTATAATTTTATCGCGATAACGTTTTTGGCCATATCGCCCAGCCCTACGATATAGTCCAACTCTTAATTTCCGATACCGATATCAACCGATACCGATATATGCAGGCCCCCCCCCCCCCCCCCCCCCCCCAAAAAAAAACGTAATAATTTCAGGTAATTAACATTACATATCTCTTGTTGTGTAATTAACACAACATTATGCATACTTTGACAATAAATAAAATAATAATTTGTTCTTACTTGCTTGCCTGGGTAAATAAATGTTAATTTTTATTTGAAAACAGATACAGATATTTTCCGATATCACATTTTTATGCCAATATCGGTAGGCCGATAATACCGGACATCCCTAATATATATATCTATGCATGTGTGTGTGTGTATAGTCTCACTAGAGCAGGGGTGTCAAACTCAATTACCGAGGGGGCCGAAATTAAAGATGCAGATGACTTTGCAGGCCAGACACATAATACCTAAAAAAGGTATTTCTCCTGAGCTCACTTGCTTAATTGGTCATTTTGTTTATCTGTTCAGTTTGTGCACCAGCTCAATATGTTGTTGTATACACTTCTGTTCATTCTCTGGTGCCTCAATGAATACAATGAGGGCTGTTTAAAAGGTTGGTAAGGAGACAACATTTATGGATAATTGGCTTATTATATTTATTTTTTACAGATTTAAATTACATATATTAGGATTCAATTAATTATTCACCTACAAGAGTTTCTAAGATGAGCAATTCTAGGTTAAACTGGTCCTGGACTGTTGGAGAACGGTTACACAAAACATCGCTCACCTCGCTTCCACTGGTCTCACGCAAAAAATTATTTCCAGAGCAGGTATGTGAAATTAATAAAAATAATGATGAATTTGTAAGTGAATAATACCCATTCGGTTTCAATTAGTTATTCACCCACAATAGTTTGGAGAATTAGCAATTCTAGGTTAAACTGGTCTCTCACCTCAGCATCTCTCTCTACCGTAGCTTACTCATCTTGCGCAAAACCAAATGACCACAGATTTATTTTCAGAGTAGATAGGATGAATTAGCAATAATCCACTTGATAAAGTAAAATTGGATGCAACCGAATAAAACCACGGCTTGAGTCGAGTGAAAACGGACGACTGACTAGCTTTTAAAAGCGAAATTAACTAAAAACACAAGGTAACTGATGTGATGGCTAAATACTGGGTCCTCCTGCCAGATAGCCCTCTACTGAACGCACAGAGAGGAAACTGGTATCTACCTTCTTGTCTCTCTCTGGAGAAGACGATAAGCTAATTTCCCAAAATGTTAGCGTGTTCTTTTAAGTAGGGCTGTCAACTAATATTCTATATTTGAGTTAATAATAAAAAAAAAATGTAAAAGGGTGCATGCATGTGTGTGGGGGTGGGGATAGGTCTTGTAGGTCTGGCTTGTCGTTTGCGTTTCGCATACTATGAGGCTATGCTAAATTACAGGTAATCTCCTAGTCGTGTGCGTGGGCTGAACGAACAACATCGGGCCCTTTGCACAAGTTATATTTCGGGAAGGGGGAGGGAATTTTTGAATTAAGTTCTGCAGAATAAAAAGGTTCCGCAAATGCGTTCCGTTAAAGTAACGATTCATTGTTCGGTACAGAGCGAATATGTGTATCGTTACACCCGTAGCAGTCACCCCTAGTTAGTCACATCATCGATAAATACAAGGGAACCAGTTCCATTGGTAGCGATACATGCCCACGCCATAACTCTACCACCACCATGCTTCACTGATGACATGGTATGCTTTGGCTCATGAGCAGATCCTTTCCTTCTCTATACTCTTTATCTTCCCATCATTCTGGTACAAGTTGATCTTTGTCTCTCATCTGTCCATAGGATGTTGTTTCAGAACGACACAGGCTTTTCTTTAGATGTTTTTGGCAAACTCTAATCTGGTCCCTAATCTGGTCCCAAGGGTTTACATCAGGAGGAACCCTCTGTAGTCTAATTTTTGTATTTTTTTTTAACCTTCTCTTTCTCCTATTTTTCTCTGATTTTCTCCCCATCCCAATTAGTCGTTGTGCCATTTGTTTTCGGTGGTCTTCCAGGTCTTTTGGTGTTGCTGAGCTCACCAGTGTGTTCTTTATTTTTAAGAATATACCAAACAGTTAATTTAGCCACACCTAATGTTTTTGCCATTTTTCAGCCAAACAGATTCCAAATGAAAATACTGTACCACACTTGAAATTAACTCTAAACATTTTATCTGCTCCTTGTGAATGGAACATGGAATTTCAAATCCATTGTGGTGGTGTACAGAGCCAAAATGATGAGAATTGTGTTGACTGTATGTGTGTGTAGTCTTACTAGGGTCTTGTAGCAGAGGTCTAATATATATATATGCGTGTATATAATCTTACCAGGGTCTTGTTGTGTAGCAGGGGTCTGCCAAGTCTGATACGTGGTTCCCCAACCTCCTGGTGTCATGAAGGCCTGACCATTGCTAGGGAGAGAGAGAGGACAGAGACGGTGAAGGAGAGACAGAGAAAAGGAGAGAGGTGAGGGAGAAAGAGAGACCGAGACAGTGAGAGAGAGACAGAGAGGGTGATGGAGAAAGAGAGGAATAAGGGGTTATGATTAGGGATGCACAATAATTATCGGGCCGATATCAGCAATTATGATGTCATCCCGATAACATTATTGATAGCTCCGATAATATATAATACATTTTTTGATTAAAAGAAATGCGGTGTGGGTGGATTGGGATGAAGGGAGTTTGTTTTTACTGTAGGCTCCTCCCGTTTTGCCAGTACTGTGGTACGACTGATCGCGTGTGGTTTAGGAAGAGGACGTTTTTCGCGGCTTGTACCTATTGACGAGGCGTTTGCAAAATTAAAGACATTTGACAGAGATGATTTGTTTGGTTTATTTAATTATTTTTGAGGCATGCTGTCCTATAAATGCCAAGTAATAGTTGTTTCATGCACCAAGACCACAACAGTCTCCTCTCCTATAGCGTCAAATGTTTTATCTGCTGACAAAGCACAATACCGGTTGGTTTTTAGTTCACTCATTGTTCAGGGAAACACATTGTTAATGACATTGACGGATTGTGAATTTTGTGATTGACTCAAATTATATTTATTTGGAAAAATAAATATAGTCACTTTATTTGAAGAGTCAAAACTGTTCTCTTGGCTTTGTTTTGTTCATAGTAGTAACGCTCATGTCATGATAAATCTGGTTAATATACATTAAAAAGATTTTTTTATAATACAATAAATATATATACCGTAATTCCTCTAATAGTGACCGGTATTCAATTACAAACCGGGTCTCTATTAATGGCCGGGTGCGTTCTTGAGCTAAGCAATTATAAGCCGACCTCCTAATACAAGCCGGGTTACTAATATACTGAGCTGCATACTGAGCTGCTAAGGTAAAGTTACTTGATTTCACTTTGAAAACGTTGAAATGACCAGTGACCACCTGTAATTGCACTGTTTACTATTTCATACAGTACTTGGTTTCAATAAATGAACCCAGTATATTTTACTGGGTTCAAACTGACACAAAATGTTGATTTATTCATTATGATCGGTTTGAAAATTTGAAATATAGGCCTCTCTCTTATACATGCCTCCTCCTAATAAAAGCATGGTACCCGCTACAGTATAAGCAAATACAAGCCCGGGTCACTATTAGAGGAATTACGGTATATATTATCGGTTATCGGTATCGACCTTGAGGAGCAGAAAGTTATCGGTATCGATATCGGGGTAAAAAAAAATCAATATCGTGCACCCCTAGATTGCCATGTTGTCTGATGTGCGTCAAAGTATCGACCATTTGCATGTTTAGATAATTTTTTTGTGATGCTTTCCGTCAGACCGCATGTCTGCAGACTCAAGAGAAAGAGAGAAAAAGAGATAGATGAGAGAGAGAAAGAGGGCTTCAGACTGGCTCAGAGAGAGACTCATGTCTGCAGACTGGCTCAGAGAGAGAGACTCATGTCTGCAGACTGGCTCAGAGACTCATGTCTGCAGACTGGCTCAGAGAGAGAGACTCATGTCTGCAGACTGGCTCAGAGAGAGAGACTCATGTCTGCAGACTGGCTCAGAGACTCATGTCTGCAGACTGGCTCAGAGACTCATGTCTGCAGACTGGCTCAGAGACTCATGTCTGCAGACTGGCTCAGAGAGAGAGACTCATGTCTGCAGACTGGCTCAGAGACTCATGTCTGCAGACTGGCTCAGAGAGAGACTCATGTCTGCAGACTGGCTCAGAGAAGGACTCATGTCTGCAGACTGGCTCAGAGAAGGACTCATGTCTACAGACTGGCTCAGAGAGAGACTCATGTCTGCAGACTGGCTCAGAGAAGGACTCATGTCTGCAGACTGGCTCAGAGAAGGACTCAAGTCTACAGACTGGCTCAGAGAGAGACTCATGTCTGCAGACTGGCTCAGAGAAGGACTCATGTCTGCAGACTGGCTCAGAGAAGGACTCATGTCTACAGACTGGCTCAGAGAGAGACTCATGTCTGCAGACTGGCTCAGAGAAGGACTCATGTCTGCAGACTGGCTCAGAGAAGGACTCATGTCTACAGACTGGCTCAGAGAGAGACTCATGTCTGCAGACTGGCTCAGAGAAGGACTCATGTCTACAGACTGGCTCAGAGAGAGACTCATGTCTGCAGACTGGCTCAGAGAGAGACTCATGTCTGCAGACTGGCTCAGAGAAGGACTCATGTCTGCAGACTGGCTCAGAGAAGGACTCATGTCTACAGACTGGCTCAGAGAGAGACTCATGTCTGCAGACTGGCTCAGAGACTCATGTCTACAGACTGGCTCAGAGAGAGAGACTCATGTCTGCAGACTGGCTCAGAGAAGGACTCATGTCTACAGACTGGCTCAGAGAAGGACTCATGTCTGCAGACTGGCTCAGAGAGAGACTCATGTCTGCAGACTGGCTCAGAGACTCATGTCTACAGACTGGCTCAGAGAGAGAGACTCATGTCTGCAGACTGGCTCAGAGAGAGAGACTCATGTCTGCAGACTGGCTAAGAGACTCATGTCTGCAGACTGGCTCAGAGAGAGAGACTCATGTCTGCAGACTGGCTCAGAGAGAGACTCATGTCTGCAGACTGGCTCAGAGAGAGAGACTCATGTCTGCAGACTGGCTCAGAGAAGGACTCATGTCTACAGACTGGCTCAGAGAGAGAGACTCATGTCTGCAGACTGGCTCAGAGAGAGACTCATGTCTGCAGACTGGCTCAGAGAGAGAGACTCATGTCTGCAGACTGGCTCAGAGAGAGAGACTCATGTCTGCAGACTGGCTCAGAGAGAGAGACTCATGTCTGCAGACTGGCTCAGAGAAGGACTCATGTCTACAGACTGGCTCAGAGAGAGAGACTCATGTCTGCAGACTGGCTCAGAGAGAGACTCATGTCTGCAGACTGGCTCAGAGAGAGAGACTCATGTCTGCAGACTGGCTAAGAGACTCATGTCTGCAGACTGGCTCAGAGAGAGAGACTCATGTCTGCAGACTGGCTAAGAGACTCATGTCTGCAGACTGGCTCAGAGACACAGCTGACTGAAGAAACAAGCTCTGTCCCCAACAAACCACACATGGAATGAAACGTGTTCCATCAATACGCCTCATCTGTAGTGTGTGTGTCTTACTTGTGTTGTGTGGTCGGACCCTGGGTGAAGGGACTGAATCCAAACCCTCCGTTACTCATTATACCTGTACCCTAGAGGGGAGGAGGAGAGAGGGGAGGTAGAGAGGAGAGGAAGAGAGGATGTTAACGCTTTCATTCCGACCATGTCGGCACCTACATGAGTTTACATGCCTTTTTAAAATAGCTCTTGAACCAAATGTGCCATTGCAAAGATTCCAAGTGTCCCTGAAAGCAGAGAAGCTGTGCTTTCCTTACAGTAGTGTTCTCAAATGTACTTGTCAGGACATAGTGACGTCAGTAGCTCTGGAATATCTTTGGAGGAAGTTGGTTTTTGGCGAGTGGATGTGACTTTTTTTAGTAGTATTTTAGTAGTTTTGTACAGGGTTTTGATTATTGGTAAGATGTCAAGATGGTCAAGTAGGGTAACGAAAATAACCAAAAGGTTTCATGACGACGGTGCAATACACAACATAGTCAGAGACAACAGCGACGGATGGACCAGGGTATGCAACGTTAGTAAAATTGCAGTTTGTAGTAGTACAGCTACTGTGTGTAGGTCTGTGTGTGTAGGGGCCATATGGCCTATATTGTGAAATATGTATACATTTACCATTGCCTACCTGTACCTGTGATAGTATGCAGTTTCAGGGTTCCCACGCTTGCCTTGAAATTTTTTTCCATGCTACCTCCTGATTTTCTAGGTACCATATTAAGTGATGATCTATAGGCCCCTGAAGTTTTCCGCCCCCAACCGCGCCCCCCTCCCCTCACACACACAACCCCCTAGGACACCTGACTACTTACTTGATTTAAAAGATGTGCCAGTCAAGTCTACATTGTAAATGCTTAGAGATTATGTCTTATTGATAATATCAATGCATGAAATAATGCAACAAGCTGTAGATGAACAACAATTTATTGAACTGGAACTTTGAAACACATGAGCACTGGGATTGATATGTTCTCTCTACCAGTCCTCTCTCATCCTGTCCTCTTCTCTCCACACCTCCCCTCTTGTGTCTGCTCCTGTCTTCTCTTCCTACTCTTCTCAACTCCTCTCCACTCCCCTTTCCTCCGTCATCCTCTACTCTCTTATCCTCCTCTCTTCTCCTCCTTCATCTTCGCCCCTTTTCTCTTCCTCCTCCCTCTTTCCTTCTGTGCCCTCCTGGCTCCTGCCCCTTCCCCCTGCCTCCTCCTCTCTAGTCTGAAGATCTGAAACAGAATGTTATTTTGAGTTAAAATGTGTCATCTCCATAAGCTAAAATGGCGTTATATTTGTCTTTAGGGGTGTGACCAATAAATATTACAATCTTTCATACATCCATAAAGGCTATTGCGCATACCTCATTGCTTTAACTTATTGACAGACTCTTGCAGCTCTTTCAAGGCTTTGTCTAGAGCTGCCACCTCTTCCTTTTTCTCAGCAACCCCTTTCCGATAGGCATTTGATTTTGACAGCAGTGTAAAATCGTGCTTCTTCTCTGCCATGACTGCCATTTCATGTGCTTCTTTCTCCATTGTTTCAGCGCTAGTCATTACTTTTTGCCGCTTTGTTTTCACTTTCTGGATTTCCTGGCAGAGCTCCTTTCTTTTCTTCTCTTTGGTGGTTTGCTCTCTCAACTTCTTCTGGTCTTCCAAATACATCTCATATCTTGTCCTTGCTCCTCTGCAGTGTTGCTTGAGGTCTTTTGGAAGAGCTTCATCTGTGTGCCCAGCCATTGCATCGTGGACCAAGCGCATTGCTATTAGAGTCTTCTCCTGTAGGTTTTCAACAAGCATATCCTTGTTAACAAGAGTACCCCCTTTCTACTGCAGCTTGTCCATGAGACAGCGTGAAGAGACATTGCATGATGTTCCACAGTTCTGCATACTCTTCTTTGCCACTGAGATATCTTCCGAAGAATTCATCAAGTATGCAGCTGTAAACAAATTCTTGGAACTCTGCTTTGTGGTTTGTGTTGACATCGATTGAGAATTCTTTATACTGAGAAAGGACTTTGTCACACTCTGTGGCAGGGCACCATCCAGCATTGAGGAGAACCTGAAGGAGTTTCTCAAACATTGCTGTTGTACTTTCGGTTTCTGTCACAATCATCACAGGGTCAAGGGACCTCATATGCCGCACAGCTGGATACATGAGAGGACTTCTCTCCATCATTTTCTTGCAGGTCATTGCGAGTAAGGAGACACATTCTTTTTTGAACTCCACGATTTTCACTGGATTTTCCTGGAGCTTCTCAGATGCCTTCTGCAAAGCCTGCTTGGTTGAAAATCCTATGTCCAGGTGTTTGAGTGGGACATAGATTTGCTTCTCTTGGGGGTCCAGTTTAGTGAGCTGGAGAGGTGTCTTGATCTTTGCAAGAGATTATGAGTCTTACGTAGAAGGGGTAGTATGCCTACTCTTACTATGTAAAAGCTTTTGTAAATCAAACTAATGAACCTAAAAGGGAAAACATAAGGCTGGTTCCCCTGTGGTTCCTCAGTACAGCAACCCCACTAGTAAGCTTAGCTTAACAGTATAGATGTATAGAATCAGTCTAGGCATGATCAATGATTTTTCAAAAATGTCTCACCCCAAATGTTCCTATTTAGTAGTATAATTTTTTTTAAAGAAAAAAAAACGAAAAATCACAAAATAGCTAAAAGTAGATATAAGAATGAATGTTACAAAATTGATCAAGACTAGACTATTCATGTCAACTAGTATAGAAGTAATGTCACAGCCTAATGTGAAAATGTATTGGTAGTTAGCTAGCAATGCAAGCTAGCCAACACTAGCTAGTTAGTTAGCAAACTGAATGTTGGCTAGCAACATTGCACTCCATGTGCTTGCTAACCATCATTAACAAATCCAAATTCAAAACAAACTCAAACTCAAGTTGCTAGCTAGTTAGCAAGATTGCACTGCTTACTAACTAACGTTGATAAACCCAGGTTTACCACACAGTTAAAACACAGCTACTTACATTTGAGGATAAACTTGCATAAGAAGTTTCACTAGATGTCAAGGCTCCCGTGTTGGCTGGGAAATGCATGTATTTGACCCTTCTATTGAGATTGCGAGTAACGTTATTATTCCTGAAGTCCACCAATCCGAAACTATACTTTTAAAGTCCATATCACCAAGTTGCCTGCATCAAATTCCAACATACCATATAGGATGCCAAGAGCATGCTCTCTACAACATGGGATCATCCATTTATATCTACAGTAAAAGCTGTTCACATGTAAAGGGTTTTTATAAACTCATCTTAATTCTGTGCTCAATAGTTTCATTGTATTACTATTTTACACATCATCCAAGACAACGGTTTCTATTTCCATGCAAGTGTTCACTTTTGCTCAGTTTCCATGACTTTTCCATACCTGGAAAATGAAAAAATGTATTCCATGTTTTCCAGGTACCGTGGGAACCCTGAGTTTGTAGTAGTACAGCTACTGTGTGTGTGTGTGGGCCTATATTGTGAAATATGTATACATTTACCATTGCCTACCTGTGTTTGTAATTTTGCACTTTTAGCCTATATACCATAGCCTACCTGTGAAGGAGAAAGCACATACCTATATACTCACCTGAATGTGAGTAGAATGTTTTAGTAAATATAGCCTACAACATATTGATTTAACTGCAATGTGGGCCTGTGCTTGCAGCTGGAGAGGAACTGTTTTCTGCAGAACCACACAGCCTGAAAAAACATCCAAACAAGCTGATGGACCCATATATTCTGGTCCATCAGCTGTCTTATAGACCCACCACTCCTCTGGTCATTAGGCGTGTTAGATCAGGTGCTACACAGTCCTCCACACGTATGCATTTCATCAGAGAGGTCAGAGCACAGGGACCCCGGCAGGGCGGCACCGCCGGAGCATTTTGGGGGTTCAGTGCCTTGCTCAATGGCACTTAGGCAAAGATACTGGGCCCACAGATGTAATACCAGCCACCAGCTCACAGCTGGAATATAAGTTATTGCATTCATGGAGATTTTCTGAAACACGGTGGGTGTGGATAGGCATCGTTTGAAAGGAATTACGAGTGAGATTTCCATACCCCTATCTTGTCGTCGATGAGCTGTCTGGCCATATCCATCTGCTGTGCTGTGCCTCGGATGGTGAAGACTCTGGTGTTGGGGTCAGTGGAGGGAGGAGGGGTCCTCTGGAGCTCCACGTGGGCTCCCGACTGCTGGTTGATGTTCTTAATGGTTTCTCCTCCTGGACACACAGAAATCATGTTCTTAACGGTCTCTCCGCCTGGACACACACAAATCATGTTCTTAATGGTCTCTCCGCCTGGACACACACAAATCATGTTCTTAACGGTCTCTCCTCCTGGACACACAAATCATGTTCTTAATGGTCTCTCCTCCTGGACACACACAAATCATGTTCTTAACGGTCTCTCCTCCTGGACACACAGAAATCATGTTCTTAACGGTCTCTCCGCCTGGACACACACAGAAATCATGTTCTTAACGGTCTCTCCTCCTGGACACACAGAAATCATGTTCTTAACGGTCTCTCCGCCTGGACACACACAGAAATCATGTTCTTAACGGTCTCTCCTCCTGGACACACAGAAATCATGTTCTTAATGGTCTCTCCTCCTGGACACACAGAAATCATGTTCTTAATGGTCTCTCCTCCTGGACACAGAAATCATGTTCTTAGTGGTCTCTCCTCCTGGACACACACACACAAATCATGTTCTTAATGGTCTCTCCTCCTGGACACACAGAAATCATGTTCTTAGTGGTCTCTCCTCCTGGACACACACACACACAAATCATGTTCTTAATGGTCTCTCCTCCTGGACACACACAAATCATGTTCTTAGTGGTCTCTCCTCCTGGACACAGAAATCATGTTCTTAATGGTCTCTCCTCCTGGACACACACAGAAATCATGTTCTTAATGGTCTCTCCTCCTGGACACACACAGAAATCATGTTCTTAACGGTCTCTCCTCCTGGACACACACAGAAATCATGTTCTTAATGGTCTCTCCTCCTGGACACACAGAAATCATGTTCTTAATGGTCTCTCCTCCTGGACACACACAGAAATCATGTTCTTAACGGTCTCTCCTCCTGGACACACACAGAAATCATGTTCTTAACGGTCTCTCCTCCTGGACACACACAGAAATCATGTTCTTAACTCATTCAACGCCAGTCACGAGTATAGTCGGGTTAACTAGCCAACCGTTCAGCGCCAATCACAAGTATAGTCGGGTTTTAATCGTTATTTATTTTATTAGCGATATCCATTCATTTTCATCCATCCAACCTGATGTTATCGTTGGGAATGGGTCTGAGCTCTCAAAAGGGCAAATACCGCCGCCTATCGTCTCCCGGATGGTATTGCACATCATTGGATTGGATTGGCTGGGACTGTGCATCAAAAAAAAATCAGGTTTTGCCTCTCTGGCATGCAGTATAGTTATACCACATTGACTGGGGGGACTGGGAGCAGCGTGGATTATGTGTTTTGGACTATAATGTTGGATCAATGGACACGATCGATATTTGGAATGTTGATCAGGAATTGGATTAATCTTTTTGCAGAACATCTGATGTGAGGTAAGGACTCTATGTTACCAGTATTGGGTTAATGAGATGTTTTTTTTCATAGCGATCACGACGTGTGTGTGTGTGTGTGCGTGCCGTTGGCGCTGAGCAAGGCACGGATACGCGATTTTCAGCCCGCTTTTGTATCGTGCATAAGGACACATATACTATCGATAATCTAGCGTTTATTTGAAAACGATTCATAAATCAGCCGAAAAATGACAACGTGTTTTGTGTATTCCACTAAAGGACTATTATCGCGTATTTCTCTGGAATTACTAGAAATCTCCAAAACTATACTCGTATTCAAAACGGTATAAAACGGAAATGTACAGATGAAAAAACAATCCGTTTCTTACATGTTGACTGCAAGCAAGTCATTGATAAGAGACAGGTGTATTAGACTCATAGCCATAATTTAAGATATATTTTAAGAACTCACAAATTTCCCCGTCCTCCCATTGATTAAAGCGGTGGCGTGGTAGCCCTAATTTGGGTCAGTAAATTAACTCATTGGCAGTCAATGAGTTAATGGTCTCTCCTCCTGGACACACACAGAAATCATGTTCTTAACGGTCTCTCCTCCTGGACACACACAGAAATCATGTTCTTAACACTTTCAGAGCCCAAGCTTAATCTTGATTTACCGGTTGAATGCCCACCATCCACTTCAATGTTAGCGTTAATAACGCCTAATCTATGTTTTAAATTATGGCTATGTGTCTAATCTCCCCGTCGCTTATCAATGACTAGTTTTCCAGTCAACATTGTCGAAGCGGATTGTTTTTTTATCGGTTCATTTTCGTTTTATAGCATTTTGAAAAGCCCTCGTTTTCAAGGAAAATATAAATATTCCATGATAATCGCCCTTTGCTGGAATATTCTAGAATACACAAACTTTGTAATTTTTCCGCCTATTTATGAATAGTTTTCAAATAAACGCTAGATTATCGATGGTATGTGTACGTATGCACGCTGGGGCCGCGAGCTGAAAATCGATTCTCTGATTTCCTCAAAGCGATCGCGCACACACACAGGGCAAACGCTGATATCTCAGCGAATACAACTCTGATTATCCCAAGACTGGTAAAATAGATTCCTTACCTCAGATCAGATGTTCTCCAAAAAGATCATTCCAATTCCTGATCGCCATTCCAAAAATCGATCACTACAGTCTACCATCGATTGGCTACTGTGAATATATATTCCAGGCTGATTCCCGTCCCGCGATCACTTCCATGTTGAGCAGACGTCTAGCCAGCTCAGGGAGCCAGCTGGCCCCGCCTCTACATATCACTGATCCCAGGTCAGTCTAAGCGACTGATGTACAGTTTTCAGGGATAGACGATAGGGGGCGCTTTTTTCCATTCTGAGCTGCTGATGGGGCTGGTTTACCAACGGGAGACTCTGTTGATGAAATATGAATTCAGATCGCTAATAAAAAAATAAAACGATAATTGTCGTCGTGGGCATTCAGGGGGGGGCTGATAAAACGTCATATCACGTTGTGGGCATTGAAAGTGTTAACGGTCTCTCCTCCTGGACACAGAAATAATGTTAACGGTCTCTCCTCTTGGACACACAGAAATCATGTTCTTAACGGTCTCTCCTCCTGCTGGCGGTCAATGTGTTAACACACTGTGCCAAAAACTGCTTTTTACGTGTTTGGCCGCCGACTGTTAGTGCCATAAGCGTAAAACGTTTTTACTTTGATCCCCGCTCTACACAGTTGCCCAGAGCGATCTGCATCATTTAGGCACGTCCCGACACATTGGAACTGCATTCTGATCGACTATCACCAGGTGGCAGTATGGTCCCGTGTCTGAACTGCATGGGGCTCTGGGCTGATAGTCAGCTTCACTTTCAGTTTCTCCTCGCGAGTGGCCCCTCCTTCTCCTGGGACAGAAATTCACAGTCCTCACCTCAGGATTCTGTTGCATAAGCGTATTTGACCATCGAAACGTATATACATATACACTGGTAATCGCGATGCGATCACTTGGAATTATTCTTTTGGAACACCTTCTGGCTAAGGTAAGGTACATTCTATGTCTATTTTACCTAATCTGAAACGTGTTTTTCTAACGATCACAGTTCTGTGTTTCAACGGACGAAAAACATGCTCGGCAAACGCGATCATAGTTTTGAGTTAAAATGCCCCCGGGGACGATTAGCTGCAGACAACCTTAGAAGATTGTTGCATATAATGGAGACTGGCAAGGATAATAAAACGCCAGCCACAGTCCTGTCTTTAGATGCCATGAAAGCCTTCGATTAGGTATGACCGGTCATACCTATGGGCAGTATTGGAGGCAATGGGACTGGGAAAGGAGTTTATTAATATGATCAAAGTACTCTACACTGCTCCGTCAGCAATGATAATGACTGGTATGGTCTGCTCCCCTCTTCTCAGTCTCAAGGTCTTCTAGACAAGGTTGTCCCTCGAGTCCAGGGCTATTTGCCCCATCTCTAGAACCACTAGCACAATTTATAAGACAATCAGAAGAAATTGTCCCCATAACAATTAAAGATACCTCTCACAAAATTGCTCTTTAGGCAGACGATTTTTACTGATCTTTATGCAGGACCCCTCCAAGTCGGCCACAAATTTACTCAATAGACTAATTTGGAGAACCATCAGGTTTCAAAATCAACTGGCCTAAATCTGCATGCCTGCCCCTTAACGAAGCAGCCAGAGCCGTTGATCTCCCAGCAGACATCCCCATACTTGAACATTTCAAATATCTTGGCATCGGAATTTTTCCCACCCTGAATCAAACCGTTAGGTACAATTATACAGGCACATAAAGAAATACGTCAGGATCTCAATAGATGGTTGAGCCTTCCCAACTCGCTACAGTCCCGAGCATTGATTATCAAAATGAATGTGTTACCCAAAGTTACCCCCCAACCGGCTACTGGTGCAAACTACAATATCAAAATGTATTTGGAACAAGAGGCAGAGAATCAAAAGAACCACTGCTCAATGCATGGAAGCAAGACGGGGGTCTAGCAATTCCAGATTTTTTATTATATTTCTGGTCCTTCTCACTAAGGCCCTTGATCAACTGGTTTGACCCCAAGGTTGCCGTATCATGGCACGCCTTAGAGGAGGCAACAGTCTCCCCACTAAGACTGCAAGATGTAATCTATTCAAACACTTCGATAAAAAAAAGCCAATTACGACTTGGTCCTCTCATTTCTCATGTGGTTCAGACATGGCGTAACACACGGAGATCTTGCACCATCAAATGCTCATGGCATCTCGACTCCCCAATATTTCATAGTTAACAATTACTTATTGGGCATAAACCCATTAACAACTCTCAATGGGAGAGGAAAGGAATCCACACTCTGGGGGATGTTTATGATAGAACCGGCCTTCGCACGTTTGAAGACCTGAGAGAGTTTTATGACCTTCCCGGTGCCACCTTTTTCTTTTATTTACAACTAAGGGTGGCGCTCAGGACGCATGGGGTCCCGTGGGGTCAGCCACTACATCGACACCCCTTTTTTAGATTCATCGTAGACAGAACAACCTCAAGGGGCTTCGTTTCAGACATTCATATACTCTTACTCGAGTCCACATATAAGAACCTCCTCTTAGATACAATATGGCGGGGAGATATTCCAGAACTGGATCCTGAGTTCGATTGTGGAGAAGTCTGGATTAACATTACACTAGCCTCCCGTAACCCCAATCATCAACAAATTCACTTTAACTATATTTATAAACATATCTCACCCCTAGGAAACAGTGTATGATGGGTGTTCTGACTGACTCCCGGTGCACCCGTTGTGCCCTGGGGGCCACTGGCACCTACCTACCTTCACATGTTCTGGGAATGTCCACCGGTGGATCGATTTTGGAAGGCCATAATCTCTAAGCTCTCAGACATATGTTCTTTGACAATACCACTATCTGCAACAACACTACTCCTGAATGATATCTCCCAGCTGCCGGTTCCTATACAACAAAAAATACTAATTCTTGCTGGATTTACAGCAGCCAAAAAACAAATAGCTGTAAGATAGCCATCTTGATGACATTGAAAATGAGGGTGACCTCAATTGTCTTTGAGAATAAATAAAGGTTGACGAAGATGGAAACAACCTGACAAGCTTACAACGATTAATTGGGCCTTAACATTCTTAGATGTAATTTATTTAGAGATCTCCACAGCCCGGGTAATTGGAGTCAAACAATCAAAAAAAAATTGTGGGCATCGGCAGCTGAGAGAGTAAAGTCAATGATCTAGCAACAGAGCGAGATCGGGATGTTGGTCCTGAGAGTTTTTGGGGTGGGGGGTGGGTTTGGGGGAAGAAATGTCTCTTAGCATTATAATTTTATTATCATTATTTTATTTCTATATATGCTTATGTATTCGGGGTGGAGTGTTTTGGGCCCTTGTTTGTTGTGGTTTTGATGGTCATGGCTTTGGGCTGGTGGGGGCCCCGGGTTCGGGGTCTTGTGGAATCTGAATGTTATTGAGGCATGATGTTCTGGTTCTCTGGGATGCTGGATTGGGGGTTCTCATGGGCTGGGGGCCGTGGCTGTCGGGTTGGGGGCTTGGGATGTCTCACTCATATATATATATATATATATATATATATATATATATATATATATATATATTAATTCTTTACTTTCCTATTCTCCTCATCTTGTGATCCCACCGTCCCATGTGAGGGTGCGTTCTTGGAGTATCGTGGGGGAGGCCATAATTTCAGTGGTTCAGTTCAGGAAGTAGGGATCTCGTGTGTTATGGATTCGCTGCACATGGGGTGGAGTGTTTTGGATCCTTAGTTGTTGTGGTCTGGTGGGGGCTTGGGATGTTTCGCCCTATGTGTGGTGGGCCTGACAAGCATGGCTTTGTCAGTATTCCAATGTACCCAACCCCCCCCCCCCCCCCCCTCCAATGTACAGCCCCACCCAACCCCACCCACCCAACCTCCTCCAATGTACAGTTTCTATGTCAAATGTATGTCAGTATTCCAATGTACAGTGTCCCGCCCCCTACCCCCCCCCCCCCACCTCCAATGTACAGCCCCACCCCACCTACCCAACCTCCTCCAATGCACAGTTTCTATGTCAAATGTATATACACTCTTTTTCTGGATTTTTTTAGTATCACAAACAGTACTGTATTTGAAAATCTGGTATGTCATAAATGTATAGATGTAGCAGTACTGTCTATCTGTATGTCGTGTGTGTCATATGATTAATTGAAAATGGGGGACCCTGATGGAAACAAGACGAAAGTCTTTCTCAGGTCTGCATCCTCTTAACAATTGTATGTATTGAGCTGTACTGTACTGTACCCATTCTGCAATCTGTTAATACACTTTTCATTCAATCAATCAAGCCTGTGATCTATGGGGGTTCCGCTTTTTGGGTTAGATAGCAGGGGTGGGTGGGCACTCCCGTTGTGTTCTGGTTTGCTGAGCTACACCCGAGTATATTTTAATATATTTCAAGATATTTTATTATTACAATTGATTTGATTTAATTGGTTGCATCTTATTTTGTTGTTACTCCTTCGATTATTCTTTTGAATTATTATTGTTGTTATTGTATTGTGTCTCGTTACATGTGAAATACATAATAAAAAAAATTGATAATAAAAGAAAAGTAAGTACGTTTTATTCCTAAAGCACATTTAAAACAACTGTACCAAGGTGCTGTACATATAAATGCAGGGATTAAAGCAAAAAAAAATCTCCTCACTGAACTTTTTTCAGGCCAAGTCATATTCTTATTTTAACCTCTACTGTTTTTTTTAAATAGCGTTAGCGTTTTAACACAGTCTGCCACGCAGTTTGACGATCTTATACCTCTCTCTGCCAGTGCTGTAAGCCTATGGAGTCGCTCACCTTCTTTGCAGGGCTATAACTTTTTAAATATTATAGCTATATCGACATTACTATGGCCCATTCAACATCGGGTATCTATCGTTCCGGATGTGGGAACGTTATATTTTTCCATTCATACATTGTCGTGTTAATACCGTCGTGGATATAAGTATGTTTTTAGAGTGTAGAGCAGTAATTCCTAGAACGCAAGTTATAGGCCCTGACGCATATTATACATAATCGATATGGTGTTTCGTTCCTATACACGCTATATTAAAAAATTCAAATGCATGATCGGTATACATTATGCTCCATCATGCGTGAAGGAAAGGGGGGGGGGGGGGGGGGGGTCGTTTATGATTCCATTAGTCAGTAACGGCTTTCTTTAGTACGACATCATACGTTGATCAGATGGATTGCAATGAAATAAATGGACAATCGAGCTGGAATTAACGTTAGATTCCTCTTACCTGTGGCCGATGAGTCTGGAGAAAAAATATTCCAATTATTTGATTTGTACGACACAATAAACGCCGAAAGCATATCGATTCTTGCGTGTCGAAAGCGATCCAATGCACTAGAGTGTTTGTCTGGATCCACATAACAAGAGAGCTCTGCCCGGAACATTTTCCCAGATCACAGAACGCAATCATCCGGTTGAGAGTGGAGTGCAACTCGCCCGAAATCCACCAGGCGGCAGTATTGAGCCGTTGCAATATCCGACAGAGTCCACAGTCTCCCGGAGCCTTGATGGATGAATTATGAATGACAATAGCGAATAAAGGAAATAACGATCATAAAAACGGGTAAACGCGTTATTGGCGTTATTAGATTGGCGGCCACTCGTTATTGGCGCAGAAGCGGTTAAGGGAGCCTACTTGTAGAGCCTACTGTC
The DNA here is from genome assembly GCF_963971535.1 of Notolepis coatsorum. Classification (NCBI taxonomy): domain Eukaryota; kingdom Metazoa; phylum Chordata; class Actinopteri; order Aulopiformes; family Paralepididae; genus Notolepis; species Notolepis coatsorum. Next base: position 17,156,449 of record NC_140166.1, on the reverse strand, counting down.
CTGACTGACTACAGACCTAGGGCTGGGCGATTAATCGATTTAATCGATTAATTCGAATGAATGATTTAGGACGATTTTGAAAAATGTAAATAGAGTTTCAAAAAAAATAAAAGTTTTATTTATTTATTTTACAAAAAGTGATGTTTGGTGAAAGTTAGATTTGCACTTTATTAATCCCAATATGGAAATTCATTCTTGTTTGATGATCACGAGGCACCTTTTATTTGTTTTAAGTAGAGCTGGGCCGTTAACGCGCGATAATACAATTGACGCCGCTAATCTATTTCTCAAACTTGGGTCTCCTCTCCTCTCTCTGTCTGCACGAGAAGCGAGCCGCTCACTCACTCACACATACACATACGGTTACTTAAGGGCGGGGCCGATCTGTGGCTCAGTTCTGAAGCGCCGAGGACACAGACAGAGCTCTGCGCTCATTATTATTATTATTATCATGGCGGAGAGACCAAAACGAAAGTCTGGGTACACTTTACGAAAGTCGATGCCGACAACGCACGTTGCCACAAGTGCAATAAAACATTTGCAAGTATGGGTGGCAATACAAGCAATTTGTCAAAACATCTGTTGTCAAAACATAACATTAGTCTGGAGAAATGCGCCGTTTTCGACTGCTTTGCTCGCAGTGTTCCATCTCCATGCACGTCCACTGCAGGTAAGCCAAGATAATACGGAGTTAGCTAGGCTAATAACGAATTATTACGAATAGGCTAATAAATAAAATATAATTGTTTAGCTACAAATATATTTGAAAGATGACAGCCCACACCTCCTCCCTCTCCCTCCACCACCGAATACAGGCGTCCCAGCCAAGCCAAGTCCCTTCACCCTAGCAGCTAGGAAGGATGACAGAGGTAGGGGGGGGGGGGGGGGGGGGAGACGAGTGTCACAGGGCTGTGACCCAGTTTGTTGTCAAAGGCCTGCACCCCTTCTCTACGGTGGAGTCCAAGGGCTTTAGGTAACAACTAATCATTCAGTGTATATCTTTTTTTTTTATCTGACATTTGTTGTTCATTATAAAGTCTATAATTCAGACACATTTAAAACATTGTTGCTGCTGTTGAAGAAATTATATTTATTTATTATATTTATTTATAAAGTTATATAAAAGAACATTTCTGCTGCTGTTGCTGAAGAAATAATATTTATTTATAAAGTTATAAATAATAAAGCAATGTCGATAAAGTATCGAACTGTTAAGCAGTATCGATAAGAGTAGTAGTATCGATAAAATCCTAACAATACCCATGCCTAGGTAGAACACACATATTTTGAATGCCTTCGGCAGACTTCAAATGAGCCATTTTAATCTAGATTAACTCCAGGATTGCAGATTAATTCAAATTAATCTATGGCCACCTCTAGTTTTAAGTGAAGTTTGGTGAAAAAGCAAGTTATTGCACTATTAATCCCAATAGGGACATTCATCTTTGTTATATATATATATATTATTATTATTTTTGTAAGGTGAAAGTTAGGTTTGCACTTCAATCCCAATAGGGAAATTCATCTTGGTTTGATATTTTTTTTGTGTCAAATAAATGATTGCCTTGGCATTTCTAGTTTAAGAGAAAAAAATCGATTAAAATCGTAAATCGGATTTAAAAAAAAAATTATCTGAGATTTTATTTTTATGCCATATCGCCCAGCCCTATATAGACCCTACTGTTGTGGTTGTCACGCCAGGCAGGGATGCTGTGTGCTGGAGAGCGCAAATGCAAGTCTTGTGGCTAGCTTCTGATTGATGGCGAGCTAGCACCCTTTTCCCATTACTGCCACACTGTAATTTCCTGTGGCATACGTTGCAAAAACACACAACTGGCTTTTTTTGCACCATGAACTAAAAAGGCTTTTTATCATACAAACAAGGGACGAAACACGTTTCACAATTATGCCACAACAATGTGGAACGCACTACCCACAGCCGTAAAAAAAATTGAATCCTATGCCCTACCCACATTCAAAACCGCTCTCAAACAGCACCTACGGGAGGCTGCAATTCTAAACTGGCCACCGTAAATGTCCAACCCCCCCCCACAATGGACAGTCTCCTCCCCACCGTATGTATATATTTTTTAACACCCACCCACCCCCTCCTAATGTATGTTAGGATCGTAACAGTACTGTATATTTGCATATCGTATATGTGACAAATGTAACAGTACTATATACCTGTATCTGTATCAGTGGAGGTTATTCCATGACAACACGTGAGGCAGAACTTCACTCATAATTATTCATTTACACATATATATATATATATATATATATATATATATATTTTTTTTTTATTAGACATGTTTTCCTCTGTAAATGCCAGTGAATTTTTTTCTTTCTTCAAAAATGGCCAAGTGACAGCTCTGAGCTCTCTGATCAGGCATGCTCCCATAACTGCACTAGTAATGGCGAGCTGTCAATCACTCAGTGAAAAATACTGCACGGGTTGATCTTAGGGTTGATCTTAGGAATATAATTATCCAATCAAAATAGGCTATTTGAGCTTCAAAAACGTCATCTAAGCCGTGCAGTTTTGCGCGCGCCATTCACGAATGGGGATTGAATGATTGACAGCCCTCAACGTTCTGACACTCAAATCAGAGAAGAGCTGCGTGACTGTGATGATGTCATCAAGTTCTCTGGCTGTTTGATTGAAATTTTTATTAACAGATTGCAGAATGGGTACAACACAGTAGGCTAAATTAAACTTTGCGCCAACATTAGGACCGAAGTATAAACCAGCAACTGAGCAACATGAAGAAGTGGACTTATGCATCTGGATCAGAAAAAAATCCAAATTGTTTAGAGAATACAGAACAGACAGACATATACTTCAACCTGCCCACTATACCAAGACATCAGAGACATATACTTCAACCTGCCCACTATACCAAGACATCAGATACATATACTTCAACCTGCCCACTATACCAAGACAACAGAGACATATACTTCAACCTGCGTGGCCTCGTGCAGAGGAAGGTGGTGTTAGAGGAGACTGAGGAAGGGGTTCTATCAGTGTCTGTCTGGTCACCAGCTGTTCCTGAAGTCTGGGGCCAGGCGGATGTTTCTCAGGAAGTTTGTCAGAAGGTTATGGGAAGCTCCTTCAGATAAAATCGGTTCCTGAAGTAATCCGGTGTTGTGGCTGATGTTTGACTGAGAGGCTGAGGTTCAGCAGCTTGTTTTCACCGTGCTGCTCTTATTCACGTTTCCCTCGATATTCCAATGTACCATTGACTCAGAATTAGGGGTGGGACGATACATCGATCCAAATCGATATATCGATCTATTATCAATAGGGATGTCCGATATTATCGGCATTAAAATGTGATATCGGGAAAATATCTGTATCGGTTTTCATTTTTTTTTTTACATTTCTATAACCTTTATTTACCCAGGCAAGCAAGTAAGAACAAATTCAGATTTTATTTATTGTCAAAAGTATGCATAATGTTAATTCCACAACAAGAGATATGTACAGTAATGTTAATTACCTGAAATTATTCCATTTTTTGGGGGGGGTGGGGGGAACCCTGCATATATCGGTATCGGTTGATATCGGTATCGGAAATTAAGAGTTGGACAATATCGGTATAGGTAAAAAAGCCAATATCGAGCATCCCTAATTATCAATTATCAAATAGGATAGATGCAACGTAAAAAGATAGATTCATATTGCGATACTCTTATTTTGAAAATCCCCTCGTGAGCATATCCGCCCGGCTGGCTGCAACAACAACAGTAGCAGAGCCAACAACAACAGTTGTTTTTCATTTAAATGTCTGGAAGAGATAAAAATAAAAATGTCAAATGATATTTCCATTGCCTTTTTTGTTGTTGATTTAAATGTTACTGATTGTGTTAAATGGGCATATAATATCGTCTCATATCGATCGTAGGCACCTGAATCGTATCGTATCGTGGCAGACTTTGTGATATCGGAAAATATCGTATCGTTGTCCAAAGAATCGATATGGTATCGTATTGTGATGAAACTGGTGATTCCCACCCCTACTCAGAATGGTCTGTTTTATTGAAATCGTCACAGCAGTATAGTTTGTTTATACTTCAGAAGTATGATATTTAAACATGGTCCCCAAAATGAATGGAAGCGAATGAGGAGCCTGACACCTGGGAGGAATGGGGGTGTTGCAGCCTTGGGGATGTTTTAAAAATATAATTTAATATATAATATAATATAATAATTTGTGCTTCACCAAGAAATTTGGTCAGCAGCCGCCACTGATCTGTATGTCATGTATGTCCCTGTCATAAATGTCACGATGTCATGTATGTTGTGTGTCATAAATGTCACTATGAATTGAAAATGGGGGACCCTGATGTAAACTAGAGTTGTTCCGATACCGATACTGGTATCGGAAATGCCGCCGATACTGCCTAAAACGCTGGTATCGGTATCGGCGAGTACACGTAAATTCTAGCCTCCGATCCCATGATGTAATTTATCTCCTGCCGAGTCCTGCGGAGAGTGAGGATTATAAAATGAACATGTTTTAAAGTGTGATGCTGTGTCATTTTAACAGCAGATACACTTTCTTAAATTCCATTGTCCCCGACAGTGCGGTGTGACGGGGAGCTCGGACGGGAATCGGGCTGTGTTTGGCTGGTGTTATGATAGCATTAGCTGGAAAGATAGGTAGTTGGAACAACATCCGCTTTTAACGTTACATCAAATCAGATGATCGCCTGTCCTTTCTCCAGGACCTAACACTGTCCGTGACCGTCTATCAACAATAATGCACCCACGGTGAATTGTATTTAAGTTAAGTAGCTACGGACTAGCGTTAGCTGACTATTACTAACGTTATCAATGCGGGAAGACGCGCTAGGTCAGTTAGCTTAGCTTGATAACGTTACCGTGTCTAAAGTTGGTGCTATTCACATAATCCAGCAATAATGGCTGCAGACCTGCAAGCAAAGTACAGCAAGTGCCAAAGGATAAGAGTCTGAGGCGGAGTTTCAAAAGAGAATGTTGAATATTTATTTTGCATCAAAAACCACAACATGAACGTTCTATCTGCCACTAGCTTACAGACTGAATAGGGTATATCTGCAGAGCCACTGAGTAGCGAGTGCAACACCGTTTAATGTCCGTGTGGATCATTGGAGTAGGGTATATCTGCAGTGCTGCAGCCCATACTCATTGATTAATGATACTAATACAAATCTATACAATCACCTGTTGTTGAATAAATACTATACGTTCTAGTTATTACTAAAAAACAGTATAACAGTATCTGAAAAAAAAAAAAAAAAAAAAAAGTATAATTTATATAATTTTTTTTTTATGCACTGGTATCGGATAAATATCGGTATCGGCCGATACCCAAAGCTTAGGTATCGGAATCGGATCGGAAAGGGAAAAATGGTATCGGAACATCTCTAATGTAAACAAGACAAACGTCTTTCTCTGGTCTCTTAACAATTGTGTGTATTGAGCCGTACTGTATTGTACCCATTCTGCAATCTGTTAAATAAAGTGTTTCATTCATTCATTCAAGTTTCCACGCTCATACGGGCTCCGATGAGTATCAGAGGTAGATCAGTTTTGTTTGGGTTTTGTCCGCTAAAGTAGGCCTAATGCAGGATTTGTGCACATGTGTTTTCTGACATAGCCTAATGATGTGAATGCGTTTCTGCTACTAGATCTACCAGATCCAGAGAGATACACCTGTGTGATGTTGCTATGGAGTTAAGCTAATAAAGGATACTCGCAACCACAGAAGAGGACTCACGTATTACTGTGAAGTAACACGACATTGACAAATGTGTTGTTTCAGTCTTTCTTTTTGACATAGTTGCGGCACACGGAACAAATTAACAACTCACCACTACAGCCCCCAGTAGCCTAGCCAGTCTCTTGAAACACTGCTATCTTCTTTTTTTTATCCACTTTTTCTCCCCATTTTCAATTTTTCTCCCATCCCAATTTCGTATTATCTAATTCTTCCCTCCCCTGTCTTTGAATGTTGCTAGCCTATGCCTCCCACTGGTCGGCTGTAGTGAGGACAGAAGCCTTGCATCACGTGTCCCCTCCGGTACACGAGGAGGCAGCCTGTCGCATCTTTTCACAGCAGCAGCTCGAACTAAGTGGCGAGGAGTAACGCGTGGGAGGCTCACGCTGCCCCCGCTACTTCCCGTTTCCGCCGCACCGGCGTCACCAAACCGACCTGTAGGAGTCGCTGTCCACAACGTCCAATCCCCACCCACCGGCTTTCCCACCCTTTAACACTTGCCAATTGTGTTAGTACGAATGACCGGCCAGCCGGTAGCAACGCCGAGAGCTGGGCTCGAACCCAGCGTCTCCTGCGTTAGTGGCGAGCGCCTTGCCCACTGCGCCAATCAGCCGCCCCAAACACCGCTATCTTCAAATGTCCACTCCTCTCGAAACTTTTTTGTTAGGTGGTCCCGCTCATCCTTTTCGTCTGAGAAAACCGCGGTGGGTTTTCTTTTTAGCGGCCGGCTTACTCCTTCCATTTAACGTTTTTAAGCCAACGTTAGCTAATCAGTATAGCAGGCGTGCGTAACGTTACAGTGCAAGCAGGTGGTGGATGTGACGTCGGTAAACAAGGAGAGATTGGGACGGCAAAAAAGGCGACTGTCGTAAGACCAAAACACACAGCAGTTTTAATCATTTTACATGACTATTTTGTTACCCGCCATGTGGCGGACAGACCTCTCATTGTCACTCGCCAAACCTAAAACCTGCCCGCCATTGGCGCTTGGCGGGTGCTTATGTTGTTCCCAGTCTACAAATCATATTATACCAGGTAGCCAATTGACGGAAAATCAGTCACGACTCCGAATCAAATTGACGGAAATCTGTCTCAAGACAGAGCGCTTTAATCCCTGTAAATGGCACTAGGGGTGGGGGGGGGGGGGGGGGGGAATCGATACGTAGTAGTATCGCGATACTTTGCGTGGCGATACTGTATCGATACAGGGACGCCAAGTATCAATATTTAATTATTCATAACAAAATATATATAATAATAAATTGTTTTGTTTTTTGTATAATGAAGTTGCATTGTTCATTTCAATACCTGTAATAGTACAGTAGTCCACACACACACACACGTGCATTCAGTTAAGTTGGAATATGACTAATACAAACAGTTCAGTTTGTCAGGTACATGCAACACAGATTACAGTGTTTACATCTGTCTGCTTGAGAAAATACCATGTTCTGCAATAAAAATTATTGAAGTGAGATGAACAGACAGAACTTTATTTTATTAGATAAAACATGTTGACAAAGTTTTACTTTGCAGTTGAAAAAAGGTAATACATTTTTTAGTATCGCGATACTATCGTATCGTGACACAAGTATCGCGATAGTATCGTATCGTGAGGTATCTGGCGATTCCCACCCCTAAATGGCACTATAATGAAACACAAAGAAAGCAAATACGACAAATGTAACAAGTAAGAAGAGTAGTAGACATAAACATAACATAAACAGGGTATGTGTGAGATCAGTTTAAAAGCTAAAAGGCCTGGTAAACGGGTAGGTTTTTAACCTGGATTTAAAAAGGCAGACGGGGAGGGAGTGCACCTTATGTTAGGGGGAGGCCATTCCACAGTTTTTGTGGCAGATTGTCCCAGTCTTTTAACAGATTTTATGTGCATATGTGTATGTTTTGGTAGATCAGAACATTTTTAAGCATCTCCGCCGGGTGCTAAAGTGCTATATATTATATAAGTAGTACATTTTGTTCTGATCTTATTATCTATGGAACATGGCCTCCCACATCAAATCATTAATCACCATATAGTCCAACACAAATTACTTACAACACACTACACCACCAGCTAGACTACACACTTAGCACCATATGGTGTCCACACACTTGACATTTCCATTTCTTTGGCTTTTGTTATAGGTGCCCCCTTTCCCTCTTGACCCCTAAACACATCCTAAATACAAATAACCTCTACACACACACATACATACATACAGCGGTGAGGCTCGTCTGAATGGTTGATGGGGTTTAAATGGGGACCAACAGAGTGAGGATGAATAGATAGACTAATGGGCCTCTTCCACCAGTCCCTCTCTCCATCTCCATCTCCATCTCTCTCTCTCTCTGTCCATCTGTCTAAGTGTCTGTCTCACTCACTGTCTCTGTGTCCATCTCACTGTCTATCTTTCTCTCACTCACTGTCCGTCTCTGTGTCCGTCTCACTCACTGCGTATGTCTGTTCCTCTCTCACCATCTGTCTCGTCCGTCTGTCCGTCCAGCCTCCCACTAGAGGGGTAGACTGATGTTGTTGTGCTGATATCGGGCTACCATCTTTAACAGACTCAAGTTTAACAGTGTAACATACAAAACTAGAAAGGTGAGCTTCAGTAGAGCGCACATTTCCACCAGGCAGCATGGTGGACACAGATAAAAATACAAAAACACTGACCGCTCTCCTTATAGTTATTAGCATTAGCATGCTAACACTAACAAACACAGACCACTCTGCAATGTTATTAGCATTAGCATGCTAACACTAACAAACACATTGACCGCTCTCCTTAGTTATTAGCATGCTAACACTAACAAACACACTGACCGCTCTGTAATCAGTTATTAGTAGGGATGCACCGAATGGGAAATTCTTGGCCGAAACCAATACCGAAAATAGAGAACAGTTGGCCGAAAACCGAATGCCGAAAGGCCGAAAATGATTCATAGAATAGATTAATGCTAACTATATCAAAAGACAACATGGATAAGGATAAGAAAAAGGGTGGAAAGAAACAACAGCAATTCCAACGGCGCCGATTGAAACACGTTCAAGAAAAATAACAGGCGACGCTGCGGCAGATCCGTCGGTGACAAGCCCCGACGTGGGGAATATAGAGGAGAATACACCGGGACCAACGACTACTGGCCCCGAGAGGGAGACAATAGATGACAACATAACATGAACGACAGGAAAAAGTACCGTGAGGGATAAAGCAGGTGATTTTGAGAAGATAATAGCAAACAAATCCATCGGATCCCTCACTGCACCCATAACATCAACTGACACAAGCAGTGCAATAACACAACCCGACTTCAACTCACTGACTATCCTGATGAAAGAACAGATGGTCACTTTCAAATTACACGTTGCACACATCGATACTAAATTCGAACACATCGATGCTAAACTCGAAGAGGTTATGAGAGCGGTCGCTGTACAGTCCATGCAAATCACGACAGTGGAGAATACGGTGACAGAAATTACACGGGCAGTCAAAGAGAACGAGAACATCATCAACGTTGGTTTGACAGAGGTAACAGAGGAGATAAAAAGGGTGGAAGAGGCATGCCGGAGGAAAATACAAGAAGTTAAAGATGAAGCGATGGAGAGGCTACTCGAAACCCAACGCTACTACAAGCGAAATAACATCCGCATTGTAGGACTTGATGAATCAGTCAATTGCACAGACGACAAGTTTCCAACAGTGCTATCAGAGATTTTGGGTAACAACTTTCTAAACAGAGCTGATAGTGGACCAAGTTTACAGAATCGGTACTCGGGATCAAAGAAGCAACGGTCCAAGAGTCATCATTGTTACTCTGCGCAAGACGGCAATAAGAGATGACATCATCAAAATTGCTCGCAACCAAAGGGGAAAGCTGAAACATGGTGAAAACCCAATATTTATCTACGAGGATCTTTGCAAAGAGGCCATCGCTCAGCGTTTCCCCTACAAGGAGGTGATGCAGAAATTGTTCAAGTCTGGCCTCAAACCAAGGCTAGTATACCCGGCACTATTATCGATCGTGGGCAGTGACAGCCGTAGGGTAGGATTACACACGCCTAAAGAAGCCGAGGAATACTGGAATCTACATGGAGCAGAACCCCCAAGGCAGAGCGAAACACTGTCTAACAACAGATAAGCCTTCTCATCTCTCTCTTTCTCTGTGTATATCAGTATTAGAATGACTTTATCCGGGCTCAACAAAAGTAGCAGATGATATGCATGCCGGCTACACCAAGGCATAATGTGTATAATATGATTCGTAATGCATTATATTTTCAGACCTCTGGTCTCCGTGGAGACAAGAATATATCATTGACACTAAGAACAATCTGGAATATTCTGGGCTCATCGCTCGACTGCTCTGGGTCACTTAGAAATATCCCGAAAATACTAGTAGTCATGAACCCTGGGTAGAAAGATCATTCTGGAACATAACAGCAGTGTGTTAGTATATACTAGTGTATTCTACAACCTTCTAGAATATAATGCACCATTACAACGAAGGCCTGCAACTCTAACATTAACATCCGGTGTGTATAAGCATAAGCATATGATCAATTGACTGAAGTTTAATCAGGCCTTAATAAGACTTTAAAAAAAAAATCAACCACACCTAAACGTATGAGCACAACAAGGTTATTCTAATAATTTAAATAATCACTTCACTGATGTAGAGATTGGCACATTGTAGCTCTAAAAGTCTCTGTTTTTCTCTTTTATCTATTTACTCAATTCTGTTCTAGTGGCTTCTCCACGTGGAGTTTTATTCTATCTCTCACTCCTTTTTTTTTCTTTTATCTTACATTGTTCTTTCCCATTGTTCTACATATTAAGGTGTTAATGTTTCTCTACAATCTTTTCCTTTTTTCTGATGTTTCCTACATAAGTTAGTAGAAGGTTCAAATGAATATATCGATGAAAGTGTATTATTATTTTTTTTCATTTTTCATAATATTTCATTACAGTAAGGGAAGGCGCAAGACCAAAAGCGACATTCTATTGAATTAGAATGAAAATGTTAGATCCTATGGCAATTGGCATAGGAAGATTAAGATTACAAAGCTCAGTTTGGGCAATCCGGTGGCCTAAGGGAGGGAGTCATACGCGGAGGATGTGTTTTTGGAACACAGGCCTGTACGACTCTCTGGGTGAGGGGAAAAAAGGGGATTTTTATTTGTATATATATATGTTTTTAAGCTCGGCTCTCAACGGGACCTCAATAATTGGATGTACATCTATTGTAGCTTCGCACTCCAGAAGCATTACCAAAAACTACACAAAAACATGTATAGATTATGGCTAGTTTGAATATAATGATATGGAACACTGGTGGGATAAACAAACAACACAAACGCAAAAGCGTGCTCACACTGATGAAAAAAGAACATGTGGACGTGGCTCTACTAAGCGAAACGCACATTTTAGAGGAAGACATAGATACGTTAGCGGATAACACATATCATAATATTAGTCACTCTTCTTTTGGTACGAGAACTCGAGGTGTAGCCATAGTCGTCAGACGTAAGTTAAATATTGAATTAAAGGGGGTATGGTCGGATGCGGATGGGCGTATAACTATAGCTAGGATTGTACACAATAACAGGAAAATAGCGTTGGCAGCGGTATATGCCCCAAATTTGTACGAAGAGGGTTTCTTCACTACACTAACCGATGAAATGTTAAACCATCCCGATTACTCATTTATAATAGGTGCGGATTTTAATGCCATTTGGAATCCAAGGATGGACAAATCTTACCTCGCCTTTTCCAGCGAACAAAAAAAATCATCTAAAGCATTAAAGGATTGGTCAAAGATTACAGGTGTAAATGATTTATGGCGTTCACTTAATCCCACGACCCGAAAGTACTCTTGTCGATCGGCGAGACATAACACATTATCCAGAATTGATTATGTCTTTGCATCCCCGAGACTATTTGATAAATATGAAGTCGAAATTATACCCAATGCACTATCAGATCACTGTTATTTACTCCTAAAAGCAACATTTGGTATACTATCTTCCCGGGCCCCAAGATGGCGTTTTAATTCGATGCTGCTTAATAACAAGGAATTCATTACACAACTCAAAGAAGCTCTCATAGTATTCCTACGGGAGAATGCAAACTCGGTGCAAGACCCCAGAATAATATGGATGTCGGTAAAGGGTATGATCAAGGATTTCACTGATAGATTTTACTCCATAATGCGCAAGAATCAATGCACAAAACTGTCTGAACTGGAAACGCTTTACTCAACGTTATTTAATTCTTTAAAATACAACAACTCAACTAGACTAGAAAATCAAGTTAACGTACTAAAAACAGAGATCAATGCCATATACATACAACAATCGGAAATGCAAATACGCAGCACAAGACAACAGCAGTACTCCCAAGGTTCTAAACCTAGTCATTAAGAATTAATGCAAAATTTGCAGATATAACTACCATTAGAGCACAACAAGTACTTGAAACAGACCCCAAAATAATAAACGATACATTCAAAGAATTCTACTCCGACTTATATAAATCAGAAACGACCTTCGATCAAAACAAAATGGACACATATCTTAATCAAATTATTCTCCCTAAACTTTCAGAGGCTGACGCTAAACAGTTAGAAACACCGATCACACTAGAGGAACTCAAGAAGGCCATATCCGAAATGCAAAATGGTAAGGCTCCTGGAAGAGACGGTATCCCATCAGAAATGTACCTTTCTTGTTGGGACATAATTGGACCCTTATTACTAAATATGATCTTATACTCAGTCAAGGAGGGGAACTTCCATAAAAACGACAATATTGCACTCATTTCAGTCCTTCTCAAAAAAGACAAAGACCCCACCGAGTGCGGTAGTTACAGACCCTTAAGCCTCCTCGGAACCGATGTCAAACTGTACTCTAAGGTATTAGCCATCAGATTACAAAAGCATATGACGTCTTTAGTTCATCCGGACCAAACTGGCTTCATAAGAGGTCGCCTGATCACTGATAACATAAGACGAATACTGCACGTACTAGATGCAGACAAGGACGACACCATACCTAAGGCGATGCTGTCCCTGGATGCTATGAAAGCCTTTGACAGGCTGGAATGGTCGTATCTATGGGCAGTATTAGAAAGGATGGGGTTAGGAAAAGGATTCATTGATATGATTAAAGTATTATACAAAGACCCATCGGCCATGATTACAACAGGTACATTCATCTCCAAAATCTTTCCGGTATCACGCTCAGCCAGACAGGGTTGCCCTCTTAGTCCCGGACTATTCGATCTATCATTAGAGCCTTTAGCACAATATATAAGACAATCCCAATCCATAGAACCAATCGTAATCAAGGGCACACAACATAAAATTAGTTTATATGCGGACGACCTAATATTGTTCATGCAAAGCCCCAACACCACATTGCCTCATCTACTCAAGTTGATTGAGAACTTGGTGATTTATCGGGATTTAAAATAAATTGGCCGAAGTCGGCTTTCCTTCCACTTAACACCCCTGCAAAAAAAGATACAACCCTCCCAGGTGAGATACCTATGGTAAAACATTTTAGATGCTTGGGTGTGGAAATATTTCCCACCATAAGACAAACGGTGAAGCACAATTACACAAAAATACAGAACAAAATCAAAGACGACCTGGACAGGTGGGCAAAACTTAAAAACTCAGTACAGGCAAGGGTATCAATAGTTAAGATGGATGTACTACCTAGAATCAACTTAATCAGTTCAATGCTACCGTTACCCCCTCCAGAGGGTTACTGGAAAAGATTACACTCCTCCACATACACATTTATTTGGAATAACAAACCACCACGTATAAAAAGATCCACCGCACAGAGAAATAAAGCAGACGGTGGCATGGCAGTTCCAGATTTTTTCCAATATTTTAAGGCGTACACATTAAGACCATTGACAACATGGTTTGATCCCCAAGCATTAGTATCCTGGAGAAAATTGGAAGAAAACATAGTAGCCCCACATAGACTGAAGGACATAGCACACACTAAACTACCAATCAAGCACTGTGAGCGGAAATTTGGCCCCATAATTACCCATGCGATCCGGATATGGCGTGAAACACAAAAAAAATATCCTAACCCACAAAAATGGCACAATCACACTCCCTTATTCAATAACAATGCACTCTTAATTGAAAAACGTCCTATAAGATTCCCTATATGGGAAGAGCAAGGCATACACTCATTAGGGGATGTTTTTAACAACCAGGGTTTTTGTAGTTATGGAGAAATATGCACAAAATTTAATCTCACCGAGTCCACATGGCTTTTTTACATACAGTTACGGCTATGTTTGAAGTCTCACGGTGTTCCATTAGACATACCAGTTGAACACCACAGATACCACAAATTCTTCTATGAAAGAGAGACATCGAGAGGTTTTGTATCAGGTTTTTATTATCAATTACTAACGTCCTCGTATGAAACCCTCCAACTAGACTCTGTCTGGAGGAGGGATATACCAGACCTGGAAAGTGACTTTGATTGGCAAGGAGCATGGGCAAATGTCCGTCTTACATCAAGGAACCCGGACCATCAACAAATCAATCTTAACTATATTCACAGGACATACTTGACTCCTATAAGACTGAACAGAATGGGTCTTAAACAAGACTCAAAATGCTCCCAATGTACAAATGGAGACGAAGGGACATTTATGCACATGTATTGGGACTGCCCACCAGTTAAGGCATTCTGGAAAGATGTGACCCATCAATTATCAAAACTTGTATCTTGGAATATACCAGTACACCCCTCTGTATTACTATTGAATGATGTTTTTGAGTTTGCAGTAAATCCACAGCTAAAGAGATTGGTTTTATCGGGTATCACAGTAGCTAAAAAACTGATCGCATCACGCTGGTTTCAACCGGAAAAAATGTGCCGGAAGGTTTGGTTTCTTACATATCTCGATGTGATTTATCAAGAAATATCTACAGCAAGAATTCTGGGTCTCAACGAATCCAAAATGTCAATGTGGTTAGAAGTGGTGGAGAGAATAAAAGCTAGCTTATAATGGTAGTGTCTGGTTAGGAGTGAGGGATAATGGAGGTACTATCCAAGGAGGGGTCCGGGAGGGGGGGGGGGGGGTTCGAGCTGGAGCATATGTGTGTAGGGTTTTAGATAATAGGTATTAGGGGTATATCCTGTATAAGACATTGGTATAATTGGTAATTTCGTTGGATATACACTGTATACGGCAAAATATTATTATATATTTTTTTTTGTTTTCTGTTTCTGTACTTGCATGTCATTTTAGCCACCTTAATTGTTAGTATCATTATGCATTGTGTGTTGAGTACTGACTTTTAATAATTTTGTTTTGCAACAATAATAATAATAAAAAAAAATAACAATACTGTTAAGTACAAGAGCACCAATTATGTCATTATGTCCTTTATCAAAAGTCCCTAGAAATGAGTATTCCACAGCTGTTTTTTGTGGGGGGTTAACATTGTTCCTGGGGGAGAATTTATTCATCTAACAGTTACTGAGAGTAAATTGTTTTGAATATGGCCACTAGTGATGTCAATGAGGATATTGTGTTGTGTTAATTACAGCACGATGAAATGGTGTACATGAAAAAAATAGCAATACCTTGTCTTATAGGGACTGCTGTAATTAACACAAGGATGTCCCTGGTTACATCACTGGTGGCCATATTCAAACTAATTTACTCTCAATAACTGTCAAACTAAATTAATTAACGTTTTTGGATGTGTGTGAATGAAATTATGTGCAAAATAACTTAGCATTGTTTTTTGGTGAAGTGCCCCTTTCAGTGAATAAACTGTTACAAACTCAAAAAATAAAAAATAAAAATAAAAAAAATAATAGATTTATTTTTTTACCAATGTTGTGGAACATTATGATTATGGAAAAATATATGATTATGGCTAAACTTAACTTAAATAATAAATAATCACTATTATGAGTCCATAAAACATTTATTCAGCACTTCTGAATGCATACAGTACATTAATTCCATCTTTTCTCTGGCTGCCGCAGCGGACATCTGTGCTCTACTGAGCGCACCTTTCTAGTCCCCAGATGAATGTGCTCTCTTGACTTTGGCACAGTAGACGCGCGACAGACAGACAGCGTCAATGTGAGAAACACAATCCCCCCCCCTCTCACTCTGAATAATATGCATATTAGATCACTCAGTGATTAACCGCGACGGGCATATAGTAAATAAGGATATAAAAGCATGTTAAAGACGCATTTATTGGACGCGTTGCGCGCAGAGTTTACCGTACTTTTCGCACTATAAGCCGCACCTGACTATAAGCCGCAGCAGCTAAATTGAATGATGTGTACATATATAAGCCGCACTGGACTATAAGCCGCAGGTGTTTTAATGTTTAATTACCATATGTAATTAGCATTGGGACACAATACTGTCGGACAAATAACAAGAATTAACTCATTTACAAGTTGTATTAAGTTTAGCAAATAAGGGAACAGATAAATAACATTTCAATGCAGTCAAAAAAGCAATATTTAGATTTTAACATTTTCGGGTTTGGTCACGTCGAGTCACATATAAGCCGCACCGTTATATAAGCCGCAGGGTCGAAAAATTGGGGAAAAAGCCGCGGCTTATAGTCCGAAAAGTACGGTACATAGAAACAGCGCGACTCCCGACAGCGCGACATCATCACAACAACACGCGTTAGGTTACAGGTTGTTTCTGTTTCGGTGATATATTTTTGGTGAAAAAACTCTTTCGGCCGAAAGCCGAAAGGCCATTTTTTGCCATTTTCGGCCGAAAACTTTCTGTGACCGAAATCTCGGTGCATCTCTAGTTATTAGCATGCTAACACTAACAAACACACTGACCGCTCTGTAATCAGTTATTAGCATTAGCATAGGGCTGGGCGATATGGCCAAAAATGATATCACGATAACAATATGATGTTATCATATCACTCGATATCAATAATTATCGATAGTTATAAGTATTAAAAAAATAAATAAAAATGTATATATATATATATTTTTTTTTAAACAACAGATGTATGTTTATTTTGCAGCAATTCTTTGTTGTTGCCGCCATCTTTATTGTTACAGCCCCTTACACTCCAGTTCTCAGGCTGCAGCTGGTTTGAAAGCGAAAGTAAACAGGCTTCCCTGCTGGCTGTGGCTCCAGGGGAGTTGAATAGTTCTGGCTCTGCTAGTTTCTTTTCTATCTTTTGGTGCTTTTTTGGTGGACAAACCACCGCACATGTGCACCGTGACTTGCGACTGGAGACTAGCTCTGCTAGCACACATAGCCGACCGTGTACAGATGGTTTCAAACTGTATTTTAAATTAGAAAGCAAACAAAATAAACGGAGAGAGAAACAGAAAAATAAATCTCAATTTGGTCAGTATTGTCATTTGGACAAGCAAAGCCATTACTTTAAGTTGCAGGCAAGAAAGACAAGTCTGTCCACTGTCTCTGGTTTTAAAACTGCCCTGTTGCAGGTAAAAAATAATAATAATAATAATAAAATGTATTGATATTTTTTTAATTATCGATCGATATCGATTATTAAAACTCACTGGAGGCCAAACCGGAGATAGTCTGGGTTAACTCGCCATGCTCTGGGCGCCAAACCCGAGAAATCTCGGGTTTTAATCCATATTTCTTTTATTAGCGATATCCATTCATTTTTCATCCATCCAGCCTGACGTTATCATTGGGAGCTTGCAAAGGGCAAATACCGCCGACCTATAGTCTCCCGGAAGGTATTGCACATCATTGGATTGAATTGGCTGAGACTGTGCATCAAAAAAATAAGTCCGGTCCAGGTTTTACTTCTCGGGCATGCATTATCGTTATAACAGGTGGACTAAGGACACTCAGAGCAGCGTGGATTATGTGTTTTTGGATATAACGTTGGATCAATAAACGTGATCAATATTTGAAATGGCGATCAGGAATTGGATTACTCTTTTTGCATGACATCAGATGTGAGGTAAGGCCTTTATGTTACGAATCTTGGGGTAATCAGATGTTCCCATCACCGCCATCGGAGCGGGTGTGCGTGTGAGGTTCGCGCCGACCAAAGTATGAAGCGATTTTTCAGACCCCGCTTCTCTTCGTGCATGAGGACACATATACTATCGATAATCTAGCGTTTTTTTTTTAAAAACGATTCATAAATCAAGCGACAAATGGCACGATTTCTAACGAAATACATTTAAGCTAGATTTGCTGGAGTTTATTGAGATGAGACAAAACCCCCTAGAAATATATTGATATTCATCACGGTATAAAATGGAAATGTATGTATGAAAAAAGTATCTGTTTCATGCATGTTGACTGGAAGCAACTTATTGACGATCACTGTGTTATTTAGATCTATTGCTATTATATTTGATATGTTTTAAGCACTCGCAAATAAGTCCTATTCTCCATTGGATAAAGCGTTGGCCCAGAAGGGCCATCAGCAGAGGGCGCTGTTGGCCCTGAATGAGTTAAAATATATCGCGATAATTATCGTTATCGTTTTATCGCCCAGCCCTAATGCTAACACTAACAAACACACTGACCGCTCTGCAATCAGTTATTAGCATTAGCATGCTAACACTAACAAACACACTGACCACTCTGCAATAAGTTATTAGCATGCTAATGCTAGACGGTAATAGCAAGCATAGGACGCATAGAAAGGATGTTAGGAAGCATAGGAAGGATGTTATGAAGCATAGGAAGGAATAATGAATTGTCACATGGGGTGAAGATGGCTAGTAGTCCATGGGCCAGAGGCCAAAATTTCACTCGTCGGTGCCACTCAGGGTGAATAAACTTGCATATCATTTTTTCAAAGATCTATGTCTGTAGATGATATTTTTGTATGATAGCCCTTCCAGAGTGGTAGCTTTATCATAATTATCAAGTCATGAAGTATACCTACCCCCTCAGGAAATTGCATTTCAGATGCCTCTGACTCACGTAGAGGACATCTGTCAATGATTCACAATATTGTGTTTGGTATCATTTTAAAGGGGACTATGTACCGTACTTTTAGGACTATAAGCCGCGGCTTTTTCCCCCATTTTTCGACCCTGCGGCTTATATAACGGTGCGGCTTATATGTGGACCAAACCCGAAAATATTGCTTTTTTTACTGCATTGAAATGTTATTTATCTGTTCCCTTATTTGCTAAACTTAATACAACTTGTAAATGAGTTAATTCTTGTTATTTGTCCGACAGTATTGTGACAATCCCCTCTGTGCACGAACCCTTACATATGGTAATTAAACATTAAAACACCTGCGGCTTATAGTCCAGTGCGGCTTATATATGTACACATCATTCAATTTAGCTGCTGCGGCTTATAGTCAGGTGCGGCTTATAGTGCGAAAAGTACGGTAATCTTTCATTCAAGCTAAGATGTGAATCTTTCTGACCAATATAGAGGTCACTGGAGCTCTTTGAACAGTCAACAACACACATTTCTACACGATGTTCGCCTAAATTATATTATATTTTAGCCTTGTGTCATCTAGGAGCAACAGAGACACAAAATACAATATCTACAACACTCTCAGGACCATAAGGATTCAGGAAATGTATAATATGCCTATACTATTTCATTGTTACAGGTCATTGTGAGCCTTAAATTAGAAAAGCAGTATTAGGCTCCTATTAAACTATACTGAACAGCCACTATAGTCTAGATGGAAACATACAGTTGGTCCACCTGCATAGGGTGAATTTTTTTCACCACCTGTTTTTTATTAATCCTTGAAGTGTCTATTTTAAGATTCTGACAGGTAACAGGTTGGAATAATGTCCCATGGGGTTTATTTTTTAACCCTTTATTACACCTATCCTGAACCAAAACCTGAAAAATAAAAGAAAACAGCATAACTTTTGAAGTTAACATATAGAGACAAATTAAAACATTTTCCCAAACAAGTTTGACCCAAGGAATTCAGTACAATTGTTATTTTTAAGATTCAAACACATCTTGATTAAATTTCAGGACAGAAAAAGCAAAAAACGCTGAAAAAACATATACCACATCTCTATTTTCCCTTTTTTTTTTTTACTTTGGCCATTCCGCTGGCTCTTTTTTGCGTTTATCGCATTTACTCTGGTCAAGAATGACCGACAGAAACAGGCTGAAGGGGTACAGATGGGGGGGAAGACACTCTGGGAAAGGCACGGCTGCAGTCCGGGATTCGATACGGTTGTCTCCGGCGCCGAAATAGCGCTCGAGGTACGCAGTGAGCTACTGGAGCTCCCCTCTATTTTCCCTTTTTACTGAAATGTAGTGCATTGGACGAGATCGATTTAGGTTAATATTGGAAATAATATTGTAATAAAGATTGTCTCCATGCCGTTATGCCCTAAATATTATAGTTTTGCATAAACAATTATATAGAGACAAATTAACACATTTTCCCATGCGATTTTGATCAGTGATTTATTTATTGTTAAGGTTCAAACTATATGTTTTCATATGCACTGGATATCATGGACTGGATATCTTTGTTGACACAACATTCAAGTATTTTTTTCTATTTGTATTTTGTACCCTAAACTACTAATCATCATCATCACTAAAACAATTGTCAAAGTCTATCTCTTCGATCTCCATCTCTTCCTCTGCCTCATCCATGTTATTTTTGGTAGAGGAGGATCATCAGTATATAGAGAGGTTGGTCATGCTGACATGGTACAGGAGGATCATCATCAGTATAGAGGTTGGCCATGGTGACATGGTAGAGGAGGATCATCATCAGTATATAGAGAGGTTGGTCATGCTGACATGGTAGAGGAGGATCATCAGTATATAGAGAGGTTGGTCATGCTGACATGGTAGAGGAGGATCATCATCAGTATAGAGGTTGGCCATGGTGACATGGTAGAGGAGGATCATCAGTATATAGAGAGGTTGGTCATGCTGGTAGAGGATCATCATTGTTTGTCTTGGCAAAAAGCCATCGGGAGAGCCAAGTGCATGAGGCGAGAGGGGGTAATGCATGAGTTCTTGGAGGTTGATGGGCATATCCAGATCCAAAGTAGACCTTGAACACCTGCCTCCTCCCAAGGTCCGTCTCATCCCACATGTACAGCGAGTCAACTACCATGTCAGCATGACCAACCTCTCTATATACTGATGATCCTCCTCTACCATGTCAGCATGAACAACCTCTCCATACACTGATGATCCTCCTCTACCAGCATGACCAACCTCTCCATACACTGATGATCCTCCTCTACTATGTCAGCATGACCAACCTCTATATACTGATGATCCTCCTCTACCATGTCAGCATGACCAACCTCTCCATACACTGATGATCCTCCTCTACCATGTCAGCATGACCAACCTCTCCATACACTGATGATCCTCCTCTACCATGTCAGCATGACCAACCTCTCCATACACTGATGATCCTCCTCTACCATGTCAGCATGACCAACCTCTCCATACACTGATGATCCTCATCTACCATGTCAGCATGACCAACCTCTCCATACACTGATGATCCTCCTCTACCATGCCAGTATGACCAACCTCTATATACTGATGATCCTCATCTACCATGCCAGTATGACCAACCTCTATATACTGATGATCCTCATCTACCATGTCAGCATGACCAACTTCTCCAGATACCTGGACCACGGCACTGGCACCTTGGCACTGCAAGCTAATACATGTGTCTGAACTGGCTGAGTCTCTGGACTCAGAGTAGTGCAGCACTCTGCTGGGATACTATGACTTTTCTGGGGATGACTGTGCCAGCGCTTTCAAAGGAAAGAGACAGGTGAATCCGTTGAATAATCTGCAGAAGAACCCTATATTCCAGAAGGCTTTTAGTCAGCTTGGCGCATTGTTGCTGGTAACAGATGAGCTCCAACAGGAGATGGAGTCCTTCACATGCTTTATGGATGGCCATGGTTGGATGAAGTCAGTTGATACTGTGTGAGCCAAGATGCTGCAGAAAATGATGGGTGCTGATAAAGTCTTGGATGCAAACTCCAAAGTAGACATTGAACGCCTGCCTCCCCCCAAGGTCTGTCTCATCTCACATGTACAGCGAGCCAACTTCATAGTCGCCTGCTACAAAAGAGCAGAATAGCCAATATTCAAGAGGCCCAAAGCTAGAGCTGCCGCGATTACCGCATTACCGCGGTATCGATGTTACATCACGGCCACCGCAGAGTAGGCTGAATACCGCGTCACCGCTGTTTTTTATAATAATAATAATAAATTACCCTCCTCTCGTTGGGCTTGCGGCTCTGCAGATATACCCTACTCCTCTATCGAGGTTCTAAGCGACCCTATTGGGTACCAGAAAAGTCACGTGAAACATTGCAGACCACTGATTGGTCAGAAGAGAGACGCGTCACACGTCGTAGCGTCATGCAGTGTGTTACCACCAATCGGCAAGCGCGTATTAGGTTTTTACTTCCTGAATGTCAGCTCATCACAACACGGCTAATAACGTTAGCTTTAACTCTCCGCCGGAGTGGACTATCATCGCTCCTCAGGAGTACTAAACGAGACATAATGATTTTACTGTCTGCAACGAATGTTATAATAAAAGCCCTTCGTTCTATACACTTGTCTGATTGAAAACTTTATTAACAGACCGCAGAATGGGACAACTCAGCACGCTCTGAGCAAAGAAAGGAACTGAGATATGAATAGAGTATTGCTATGGTCCGGTAAATACGCTGATGTTATTGAACGTATAACTATATAATGTTAATGCCACAAAACGAATGCCTTTATTATAAAGTAGTAACTTTATAGTAATAATAATAAGAAAGGGTCGGGGGGGTTAGGGGTAAACACCCCTGCCCGCGACACCGAGTGAACTGCGCACGACCAGAGGGGAAACTTCGAATCCGTGTTTCACTTTCAATAACTAATGCGTGCTTGCCGAATCCCAAACAATATTCATGCTGCAAAGTAATCCTCTAAAGATAGACATTTAGACTAGAGGCAGGCTATATGCTATAAAGAGTCGACTACTACTAAAAAAAGAAAATGCATTCAAACTTTTTTTTTAAATTTTTTGTGTGCGTGCGGTAATAACCGCGGCGGTAGGAAATATTTTGCAAATGTGTGCGGTAAGGAAAACATCAATACCGCGGCAGCTCTACCCAAAGCCTATGATCAAAGTATGAACTGGGAAAAACAATGGATGAGGAGGTGTTAGAACCTGTCTGGATGGTTGGAACCATCCTCTGTCCTTGTCTTGTTGAGGTACTGGCCCAGAAAGTAGAGTCAGAAGAGCAAGAAGCTCTTGATAAGGAGGCAGATTACGCAAAAAATAACATGGATGAGGAGGATGGAGAGTACGAGTGTGATGAGGCGGAGGAAGAGATGGAGATCGAAGAGATAGACTTTGACAATAGTTTTAGTGATGATGATGATTAGTAGTTTAGGGTACAAAATACAAATAGAAAAAAATACTTGAATGTTGTGTCAACAAAGAAGATATCCAGTCCATGATATCCAGTGCACATGAAAACATATAGTTTGAACCTTAACAATAAATAAATCACTGATCAAAATCGCATGAGAAAATGTGTTAATTTGTCTCTATATAATTGTTTATGCAAAACTATAATATTTAGGGCATAACAGCATGGAGACAATCTTTATTACAATATTATTTCCAATATTAACCTAAATCAATCTCGTCCAATGCACTACATTTCAGTAAAAAGGGAAAATAGAGATGTGATACGTTTCTTTTCAGCGTTTTTTGCCTTTTCTGTCCTGAAATTTTATCAAGATGTGTTTGAATCTTAAAAATAACAATTGTACTGAATTCCTTGGGTCAAACTTGTTTGGGAAAATGTTTTAATTTGTCTCCATATGTTGTTAACTTCAAAAGTTATGCCGTTTTCTTTTTCTTCTTTTTCAGGTTTTGGTTCAGGATAGGTGTAATAAAGGGTTAAAAATAAACCCCATGGGACATTATTCCAACCTGTTACCCATCAGAATCTTAAAATAGACACTTCAAGGATTAATAAAAAACAGGTGGTTAAAAGAAATCCACCCTATGCAGGTGGACCTAGGTTTCCATTCTAGACTATAGTGGCTGTTCTGTATAGTTTAATAGGGGCCCAATACTGCTCTTCTAATTTAAGGCTCACAATGACCTGTAACAATGAAATAGTATAGGCATATTATACATTTCCTGAATCCTTATGGTCCTGAGAGTGTTGTAGATATTGTATTTTGTGTCTCTGTTGCTCCTAGATGACACAAGCCTAAAAGATAATAATATCATTTAGGCGAAAATCGTGTAGAAATGTGTGTTGTTGACTGTTCAAAGAGCTCCAGTGACCTCTATATTGGTCAGAAAGATTCACATCTTAGCTTGAATGAAAGATTACATAGTCACCTTTAAAATGATACCAAACACAATATTGTGAAACATTGACAGATGTCCTCTACGTGAGTCTAAAGCAGGATATGCACCAGCATCTGAAATGCAATTTCCTGAGGGGGTAGGTATACTTCATGACTTGATAATTATGATAAAGCTACCACTCTGTCTTGCGTTGCTGGTAGGGTTAGCTCGCCTAGTGCAGCTTTCAATACACAGTAGCAGGAGTTGGTTGGGCTTGACGTGCCGAGACAGCTTGTACACGACCCTCAGCCTGTCTGGCCTCACGTGGTATGAGGCTGCAATCCATCACCTGGAAGACAATAGGCGTGGGAAGAGGACTAACAAGCCAACTCCAAAACCCTCCCCCAGAGGTTAAATGGGTTTGCGTAGGGCCAACAACCCTACCTGGAAAAAAAGCACGTTACTAAAGCATCTACGATAATTCAAAACCAACTCGACCTGGGAAAAGAAGGGCTCCCACACAGGAGGCGCATGACGCCGTGCAGTGAAAGCCGAAAGGAAGCTGTAAGGCCGACTCCCCTCTTAACCCCCAGGAAAACCACCAGAATTGCCACATGGAACATCAGGACGATGTACGAACCAGGGAAGACAGTCCAGGTAGCACAAGAGATGAGGAACTACAACATTTCTCTCCTTGGCTTGTGTGAGACAAGGTGGCTACAAGCAGGACAACTGAGATTGGCATCTGGGGAGATGGTGCTCTACTCCGGTCATACAGAAGAAGGCGCCCCACACACGGAAGGGGTGGCCCTGATGCTGGCTCCGGAGGCACAGCGCTCTCTCATTGGTTGGGAACCGGTGAACCCACGAATCATCACCGCCAAGTTCACCACTAAGAAGGACAACATCAGACTATCCATCATTCAGTGCTACGCGCCGACAAACGACACCAAGACGAGAAGAAAGACAATTTCTATGAACAACTGCAGGCTGTACTGGACAGACGGAGAGAAAAAGATATCACCATCCTCATGGGTGATTTCAACGCCAAGATAGGAGCCAACAACATAGGCTACGAAGACATCATGGGCGTACATGGATTGGGGCAGATGAATGAAAATGGAGAAAGGTTTGCAGACCTGTGCTCCCTCAACCAACTGGTAATAGGAGGCAGCATCTTCCCCCACAAACGTATCCACAAGGCCACATGGAGATCTCCAGATCAAGTTACGGAGAATCAAATAGACCACATATGCATCAACAGAAAGTTCAGGAGGTCATGGCAAGATGTACGAGTCAAGAGAGGGGCAGACGTGGCATCAGACCATCATCTCGTGCTGACGATCATAAAACTACGTCTGAAGAAGTATGCCACAACCACCGGCGCAAGAACCAGATATGACGTTGGACTTCTTAGGAACAAAGAAATACAGAGTAGATTCCAGATCAGCCTTACCAACAGGTACCAGCAACTACAGGAACAGGATGAAGACACAGATGTGGACATAGAAACTCAATGGCAGCACACAAAGACGTTGTGGCTGGACACCTGCAAAGAAATATTGGGAAAGAAGAAGACAAAACGCAAGGAATGGGTCTCAATGGAAACACTCCAGAAACTGAAAGAAAGAAAGGAGAGGAAAGAGATACTGAACACAAGCAAAACAAGATCAGCAAAAGCAAAGGCACAGGAAGAATACACCCAAGCCAATAAGGAGGTGAAGAGTAGCATTAAGAAGGATAAAAGAGATCACATAGACAACTTAGCCAAACAAGCAGAAACAGCGGCAGGGCAAGGCAACATGAAAGACCTCTATATGATCACTAGGAAGTTAGCAGGCAAGTTCCAACAAACGGACAAACCGGTAAAAGACAAACAGGGAAACCCACTTATAACAACAGAGGACCAACGGAGAAGATGGGCTGAACATTTCAAAGAACTACTGAACCAACCAGCCCCGACAGAGCCAGCGGACATTACACCAGCGGAGAGAACACTCCCAATAAACTGTGATAAACCCAGCAAAGCAGAGATCAAAAAAGCTATTATCTCAACAAAGGACGGAAAATCTGCAGGACCAGATGAAATACCAGCAGAAGCCATCAAGGCCGACTTGAAGACTGCGGTAGATATGCTTCATAGCCTCTTCACCAAGATCTGGGAGGAAGAAAAGATTCCAGAAGAATGGAAAGATGGAATCATCATCAAGCTACCAAAAAAGGGAGATCTTACCAACTGCAACAACTACAGAGGAATAATGCTTCTATCAGTACCGGGAAAAGTACTCAACAGAATTATACTGGACAGAATGAGTGTTGCTGTGGATCCCATGCTTCGAGACCAGCAGGCAGGCTTCCGGAGCAACAGATCTTGCACGGACCAGATCGCCACCCTGCGCATCATTATAGAGCAATCCATCGAATGGAACTCTCCATTATACATAAACTTCATAGACTATGAAAAAGCCTTTGACAGTGTGGATAGAGAGACTCTGTGGAAACTGCTGAGGCATTATGGTATCCCAAAGAAAATCATCACTCTGATTCAAAACACCTATCAAGGAACATCATGCAAAGTTTTACATGCAGGCCAACTGTCAGAGAGTTTTGAGGTCAAGACCGGTGTGCGTCAGGGATGCCTCCTATCGCCCTTTCTATTCCTTCTAGTCATAGACTGGATTATGAAGACCACCACAAAAGGAAATAAAAACGGCATACAGTGGACCCTATGGACACAACTGGATGACCTCGACTTTGCTGATGACCTGGCTCTCCTGTCACACAACTACAACCAGATGCAGGACAAGACAACCAAGCTGGCAACTACATCCCTTGAGACTGGGTTGAGAATAAACAGGAAGAAAACCAACCTAATGATGATCAACACCTCTACCAACAACACAGTCACAGTAGGTGACGAATCCATACAGGAAGTCAACTCCTTCACTTACCTAGGCAGTATCTTGGATAAGAAGGGCGGCACAGATGGCGACGTCACAGCAAGAGTAGGCAAAGCCAGAGCAGCATTCATCATTCTGAAGAACATCTGGTCCTCCAAGGACATCGCCATGACAACCAAAGTGCGGCTCTTCAATTCAAATGTCAAATCTGTCCTTCTCTACGGTTCAGAGACTTGGAGAATGACGAAAAGAATATTGCAGAAGATACAGACCTTTATAAACAGCTGTCTGAAACGCATCTTTGGGATCCGGTGGCCAAACAAAATCAAGAATGAGGAACTATGGCTGAAAGGAAGACAGGAACCAGTGGAGAAGCAGATCCTGAGACGAAAGTGGGGATGGATAGGCCACACTTTGAGGAAACCGGCTACCAGTACTACAAGACAGGCCCTGACTTGGAATCCCCAAGGGAAGCGGAAGAGAGGGCGGCCTAAGAACACCTGGAGGCGGGACACTGAGGCGGAGCTCAAGAGACAAGGAACTACCTGGGGGGAGGCAGAAAGAACAGCCCAAAGCCGTGTTGGATGGAGAAAAGTCGTAGATGGCCTATGCTCCATTGGGAGCGATGGGCCTAAGTAAGTAAGTAAGTACCACTCTGGAAGGGTCATCATACAAAAATATCATCTACAGACATAGATCTTTGAAAAAATGATATGTACGTTTATTCACCCTGAGTGGCACCGATATCTGGTCTGGCCCATGGACTATAGACGCCCAGTTGGCTCCCTGCATTTCATGATTTGCTTTAAATGTATGCAGTGGACATGTAATTAATTATGGGATTTGGGCAACATGGTGTTGAAATGCTCTGGATGCCTAAAACCAACCGAACTACCAGAAGCAGTAAGAAGAAAAAACGTAACATGGCGTCCGTCCCCCACGAGCAAGAGGTGGATAGATGACGAATCGGTGGATAGAAATATCACATCACAGCTTAAACAAATAAGAGGATTTTGGAACAAAAATGGACAGCATGGCCGAGTCAATTACCAGCCTCAATAAAGATACTAGAGCTGTGCTTAACAGATCAAGCAACGCGGAACGGCAAATTGGGGTGCTGGAGGACAACGTAGAGAGCTCTACCATCAAGCTGTGCCCAAGCTGCCAAGAAGATCGAGACTTTACAGCATGAAGTGGACGACCTGGTGAACAGATATCTTCACCTAGTCAACATGATGTCTCAGGTTGGAAACAATTCATTATCCCTGACAAGACTTTTAATTTTCTTGTTATTAATAGTGTGATATAATGATCTCTCCTGTTTTTTCCTTTTGCGCTCCATTATTCCTCAAAGTGGATGTCAAGGTGTTTGCAAAAATGTTTGTGGGTTGTCTTGAATTGTTTCTCTGTCATATTGGAAAAGCAGACGGGTTTTATCAAGGGATGCCATTATTACTTTAATTTCCGTACCCTTATGAATATAATTTATTCTGATCCGACCTCCAAGCGTGCCAAAGTTGTCATATCGCTGGACGCAGAGGTGTTTGACTGAGTAGAGTGGGACTATTTATTTGCTACACTTAAGAACTTGTGACCGGGGCGGCTACGTGGCGTAGTGGGCAAGGCGCTCGCCACAAAATCTGGAGAGCCCAGCGCTCCACATTTGCTTTCAGTTTAGCTGGTCGTTCATACTAATACACATTGGCCGTATTAGGGGGTGGGAAACTGATGGGTGGGGATCGGGCGTTGTGGACAGCGACTCCTACAGGTCGGTTGGTGAGCCTGCGCAGTAGAATCAGGAAGTGTCGGGGGCAGCGTGAGCCTCCCACGCGTTACTCCTCGCCACTGAGAGATCGAGCTGCGCAGGTGAAAAGATGCGACTGCTGTTACCTCAAGTACCGGAGGGGACTTGTGCTATGTATGACTTAGTCCACATTGCAGCCGGCTTGTGGGAGGCAAGAAACAGCGTTCGTGACAGGGGAGGGTTGAATTGGATGATACGAAATTGGGATGGGAGAAAATATAGAAAATGGGAGAAAAAGTGGATAAAAAAAAAAATAACTTTGGTGACCGCTTTGTTGCTAGATTTGTGTTCTGTAACCAAGCTTGTGTCTGCACTAATGACTTACAGTCTGACTGTTTTGTCCTTTCATTTCTCCTTCTGTTCGCCTTCCAATTATGTTGGATGGACAGATAGACAAAGGTAAAGGAGATGGTTGTCTGTATTAGGTTGTCTGATAGGCGGCACGTGGTGTAGTGGTTAAGACTATGCTCGCAAGGGTTTCCCACACAAAAAGAGATAAACCCAATGGAAAAACATGCAGAACAGATCGCTAACGCTATCCCTGATGAAGAAGACTGACAGGAGCACTTGGATTGGTCCCCGGGTGCGGCCCATGTCTGCTCCCGGCTGCCCGGGGGGGGGGGGGGGGGGGGGGGCGACGACGACGACGGGATGGGTCAAGCGCAGAGAGGCATTTAATCGGCGACCCAATGCATGTGTGTGTTCCTGTGTGTCGCCCATCTTACATTTGTGTGTTGCTGCATGACAAATAAAGACTTATTCTTCATTAGCATGTGAAAGACAGCGTGGAGTCTTCAAGGCTAAACACAATATAAACACAGACTCGTTGTGTGTGTGACAAGATGCACATGCTTTTTTTTGTACCACATGCAGGACTCTGGTTAAAACCTATAGTTGAATACTTGAACTACTATGTACTATACACACACACACACTGAGTACCACTATATGTACAATTATTACACGCGGGTGGAATAAACCTTTAAAACCTCTACAAGAAACGCTTCATGAGATTTGAAAGGGACGGGGCTTATTTCAATAGACAATGATGGAAATTAATTACTTAAAGCAATATTGTCAGTAGGGGAATTTCAATATAATACCTTCCTGCTGCATTGGGGAAAATGTATAGGCTGCCTACTTCATCAAAAGGTTAAGATTAAATATGGGAGATTGAGAAAACTATGATTAGCTTTACAAAATGTCTCAGCCTATCACCATGTTGGTTAATAATAACAACAAAGGCTACGGTCACACTTCAAGCTTTAGTGCTCAATTCTGATTTATTGCTCAGATAATTTTTTTGTTTCGCTGTTCTCATTATTTTTTTTAATTTGGCCAATATCAGATTCCTGTGTGAACTGGTCACACGCTCCTGAACTGACCCTCATGCACAAATGAACAATAAAGAAGATGGATGTAAACATGGAGGACACTGAAGTCACAGTTTATGGTTTCATTTACAAGTCGAATGCATTGGGGGCCAGATAATTAAAACAAATCCGACCTGTATCTGGTTTATGAAATGACAAGTGGCCCAAATCAGAATTGAAAAGATCAGAGTCAATATGATTTGTGCTGCTCAAAATTGTTTATCTCGAGTCACATACAGTATGAGCAAAAAAAAAATAACATACAAAGGATTTGGGCCACTTTCACCTGTAGTGTGAACATAGCCAAAAACCTTGGCTTCTGCTCTTTGGTCAATACTTTCACAAGAAGTGGTCATACTTTTACAGGAACCGATGTCCTACCTTTTCCGATGACCAGGCCGCATTTATCAGCGGGTATGGTGTATGTCACTTCCTGTAGAGGTCCTGGTGAGCCCATGGTCCAATCACTGCGTCCCCTGGAGCGGCTGCCACGCATCGCAGAGCCAAAGCCGTCACGCTCCTACAGAGACATACATGGAGACAGGATGGCCGTTCACAGCGGGGTTTTGTGCGAGCGTTCTGTTGATGCGTTTATTTGTGTGTTTAGTATATATGTTCATGTACATCAGTGTGTTTATTTGTGTGTGTATAGTTATATATGTTCATATGCGTCTGCGTTTATTTGTGTGTATGCGTTTAGTATATATATGTTCATATGTGTGTGTATGTGTTTAGTATAATATATGTTCATGTACATCAGTGTGTTTATTTGTGTGTGTATGTGTTTACTGTTTAGTATACATGTTCATATGAGTGTCAGTGTGTTTATTTGTCTGTGTTTAGTATATATGTTCATATGTGTCAGTGTTTAGTATACATGTTCATATGTGTCAGTGTGTTAGTAATGTGTGCGTAGGTTTCAGCGTGCCTAGTGTGTATGTGAGAGCCCTATATGTGCGTGTGTATTATGGCGGCCACTTTTCCCCCAATTCACATTCAAACAAATTCATAGTGATATGGAATTTGTTTGAAGTATAATCAAACTTTTATGTAATCAGAATCCTCTATGATAACCAGTGCCCCAATCACAAAATAATTCATCATCATCGGTCATCGGTTAGGATAGTCGTAATTGCATATTGCCTCTGGACAGGTACCAGAGAGAGGTTCACTAGTGTGTTTTGTGGGTATGTTTAATGCGAGTGTGTGTGGGCTTAGTGTGCGTGAGAGAAAAAGATTGTGTCAGAGTGTGTGTGTGACCTGTGCAGTCTGGATGAGGTCATTGATGAGGTGGACAGCATGCTGACAGCGGTCTGGCTGACCCATTACCATGGCAATACGCTCTGGGCTGATACCGTCATCTGGAGAACACACACACACACATGTTTTCATGTGTTGCAGGGACATTCCATAGACTTACATTCATTCAGTGTATAACCATTCTCTAACCATAACCTCATCTTAAAGGGGACCTATTGTGAAAATGGCCTTTTCCTGTGTGTTGCATTGTTTTTACAGAAGGGTCCCAACACTAAACATGTGCAATATCAGAATTGCAGCTACTTTGTATAAGGAATGTAATAATAATATTAATAATAATGGATTCAAGGGCTGTCAGCCCTGGGCTGAAACGTTATTGTGCCGATTTATTAGGGGTTCAAGCCCCCGACTGTTTACACACTGTTGAACCATGTGTGTACAACTATGTTGAAATCCCCCAATAGGGAGTGCCACCAGTTCCAAGCATGTGCATGGGTCTGGTGCAGATTTGGCCATAAATCCCCAAACTTGGTGGATACTTTTAGTTACGCTGTTGAAACATGTCTACAAATGCAGAAATGGGTGTGGCATAACACAAATCAGACAATATATCATAAAGTATTTGCTCAATCATTACAAACCTCACAGGGCATGTTTCATAACACTGGTGCACCATCTGGATTAACAGTGTTTACAGACCTGGCTTGAACTGGATTCTGACTCCTGCATCATTCTGGATCTTCTTAATCATCTCTCCGTTCCTGCCAATCACTATACCAACTGCGAACCTGGGCACTGCCACCTAGGGAGGTCGAGAGAGAAAGAGAAACAAACCGTTACCTCGACTATAATGACTTCTGGTCGACTCAAGCGGTCATTGATGCTAGCTAGGAATGCATGGTTAGCAGCAAGCTGTTTAATTAGCATCGGTCTAGAGGAGCGAGGACCTCCCATTATAACTATTGAAATGTTTAAAAAATCCAATCATTAATGTATATCAGGGTTTCTCAAAGTTTTGATGGCTGATGGCCAATTTAGGGACCCCCCAGTTTTCCACATTGAAAACGTATTAAAGTTTTGATGGCTGATGGCCAATTTAGGGACCCCCCAGTTTTCCACATTGAAAACGTATTTCCTTATGAAAGCCATATTTTCTGAAAATCCGCCTAAAAATACATAGGTACTTAAGTAAATGGAAGATTGTTCGACTTCTACAAGGTCCATTTGTATGTTCTTGGTATCTAGGGACATCTATGGATCTCAGGGAATTTATTACCAGTGTCAGAAATATTTGAGTAAATTGTAATGAAACAAATAAATATAATTTTTTTTTGGCTTTGACGGTAAAATATACCAGACATGAAAAATACACCTTCTTGAGATCATGTGTACAAAAAATCTAAGCAAATTAATAAAGGGAAGATTATTAACACTTTGGGTGACGGCCAGAAATCCGGAAAATGACTGCCAAATGATTGCCAGCTATATTTAACATGGATAAGTTCCCCTTCTTTGCAGGACTATAACTTTTTAAATCATATTGCTAGATTGCCATTATTAGGGCCCATTCAAAGTCCTATATGTATTGTTCAGGGTGAAGCAACGTTAAACTTTTTCATTCACATATTCATACTAAAGTATGGTCTAATGTATAAGTATGTTTTCATCTCTTTCTGCAGCTTTCTCCAGAACGTGATCTATAGCCCCAAATGCATTATATTGATGATGCAATACAGCTTGATGGCAATCGGCGCGATATAAAAAATTCCAACTAGACGTACTTCTAGAAGTTACTACACGTCATCTGATGTTGACCGGATGGGCGAGGGGCCGTTTATAATTCTGTGGGCAGCGTTATACCAATCATCTAATGTGGGTCAAATGTTGATCATAGCAGTTAGAATCGAAGACGGTAATACTACACGCTAAAACTCACCCCAGTCTCCTCACGCCGTTGGGCGATCAGCGTAGAGTAGAAATTTTACCATTATGGGATGTCGATTTACCCGGTCCATTTCCAGGTTGTATAATGGTATATACGTCCAAATCATGTTGTTTATCGAGTTATTGGCAATGGATCGCTATGTATTGTGACGAGCCAGAGTGCCGGGAGCCAAACCGAGTGCCCGGAAGTAATATGGCCGAACAGCACAACCTCCACAGCACTTCCTGTTAGGCGATTGCGCCGATCGGCCACCAGATGGCGCTCCTGAACCGCCAGAGAGCTCAGTGGGTCCTCCTGGTGGATCTCAGGCCAGCGGAGGGGAAATATGAATCCGATCACAGATTTTTGAAATATTGATATTAAAGACGCTGTAAAGCGTCTTTCGGCAACTTGAGCATGGCCGGGAAGGACGCTGTAACATGTCTTCTGGCAGTTAAAGTGTTAAAAGGGATGTTTTGTAGATACAGTACTGAATTCTGCCATCTGGACACATGCAATTTGAAATATGATTATAGAATATCAGGCCTATAAATGACCATGTCACACATCTATGGATCGGGCCAAATCTCCCCTTTCCAATGGCAGAGTTCAATCTGGATTTAGTATCACCAGGCGTGCAGCAAAAATGGTGAATGAAATCTACTGTAAGTACAGTTACTTTTTTATAATGTAAATGTCTCCACCATTTTTCATCAGATTGCAACGCCATTTTTTGCTAGACGTTCACAGAAAGGTAGAGAAACTAAGTGCGTTCTGTTTTATGGCAATAACATTCAGGTTTGAGGGATATGATCCCAAAAAATAAGAAAAAAAAGTCACGCCAGAAGTCAGATGATTGACAGGGGTTGGCGTGAGCTGGGAAGTGTAGTTTTATTTATTTATTCGAAAGCCCATCGAAAGACCTGGGTCTCTTCTCTCAAAAGACTACACTCAAGTTAGGTTGCGCCAAATCCTTGCATCTATAAGCGCCTTTTTCCGACTCGATGCCCTGAGATTTCTATAAACTCATATTTCACTAATAACAGTTAAAATCATTGGTAAACAAACCTAGTGCTGAAAATATACACTTTGACTGTCGTTTTTACTGGGTTAGGGTCTTTACTCTTGGCTACATTTGAAAAGAAAACGCAACATTAATTCATACATTCTGTAGAGATGGATTTATGGCGTGATATCAATCTCGTACTCGTATCAATCAAACTGAGTCAGTGTTTCTCGTCCACTCCAGTGGCTTTTGTCCCTTGAACAAAGGGTTTGCTATTTGTTTTGCAAAGCCTTTGTTCTGTGGAGACGGTTGACCTTGCAGCGTTCCAAGAAAGGGTGCTAGGCCTGCTGTTCTAGAGGAATGCTCCAACATCTTCCCCCGTGTCAAGACAAGACGCATGGTTTAGTCTAAAGATGAGGTTCCATCCAGTTGATCTACTGACTCACATCCAGCGTACTTCCTCCCTGACTCGCATCCAGCGAACTTCCTCCCAGACGGGCAGTGAAGTCGTTCCTTCTGAAGTCTCCATCCTTCTCCCTAATGACCTCCAATACCAAGTCTCTGGCTGCCTGGAGGAGGAAAGGAAAGAGCAATGTGTTTTTCACCTCATACAACCATGCAACTCATGTTACGTGTGTGTGTGTGTGTGTGTGTGTTACCTGGACTTTGTAGGGGTCTCCAGAGATGCGGAGGGGTTTGTCTGCTCCTGTTGGCATGGGTCCATCCTGAATCATCATCATCTTCACACCTGCACGCTCCTACACACACAAACACATTCATGAGACACTCACAAAGCCAATGAAAGACCACTGTGGAATATTCAAGCTAGTCTCAGACCTACCTGTAGTTATCAGTCCTACAGACCTACCTGTAGTTATCATCAGTCCTACAGACCAACCTGCAGTTATCAGTCCTACAGACCAACCTGTAGTTATCATCAGACCTACCGTAATTGCCGGACTATAAGCTGCACCTTTTTACCCATGTTTTGAACGATGCGGCTAATCTATGGATTTTTACAGTGAACGGTCACCAGGGGCGCTCTCGCAGGTGTCTAGTGGACACCTGTGGCTTATAGTCAGGTGCGGCTTGTATATTTACAGATTTATTTTTCTTTCTATATCTAGCTGGTGCGGCTTATATTCAGGTGCGGCTTATAGTCCGGCAATTACGGTACCTGTAGTTATCAGTTCTACAGACCGACCTGAAGCTACCATCAGTTCTACAGACCGACCTGTAGTTATCATCAGGCCTACAGACCTACCTCACGTCTTAAAGGGGAGATGAAGCGTTAAACAATATGAGCCTAGTTTGTTTGTTGTGTACCTTGGGTAAGACATGGTCCTATAATCAAATGTGAAATCCTGCTTATTTGTCTGAAAACTCAAATGTAATTCCCCCGTTTTTGCCATGGGCGCCGCCATTTTAGATTTAGCTGGATGGTGACGTCACGGTGATGGTTTGGGCTGGGTCCCGGTTTATAGTGCTGGTTAGATAGCTACGTAAATATGGAGTATCATGAAAGTCGGTCAGTAAATTGTCAACCAAATGTAACGTTACCTACAGAAAAAAAATATATTATATAATTATACTTGTAGTTGTATCTGCGAGACCCCCCCCCCCCACACCCACAGTCTTGAGTCAGAGCGATAGTTCAACTTGACTAACAGGGTGAGGTATCAGTTTCCTTTTTTCCTCCATCAATAATACAATAATATTATGTTATTTATGTACGTTATCATTATGTAAACAAATGCACATATGGATTGTTTGCTGCAACGTTTCTGAACGAATTGAAGCATTAATAAATAAGCAGATAATTAAATTAGATGTCCATAACATTTGTGTTTTTAATTAGCATAGCCTAAATAAATATGAATTCAAGAAGTTAAATACTGAATTAACGACACATTTATTAACAGGCTGAAAGTTAAAACGAATAAAAAAACAATTAGCCTATTTAATAGGCTAAACACTGTGCGTAAAATATAGGCTAAGCGGTATGGCTATAGCCTTCTAAAACAGGCTATAAACTTCGTTTTGGCTTCTTGAGTTCACATTTCTTTGGTTTGCAGTGGTGCATCTGTGGGCCAATGTTCCGAGACATATTACATTTTATTTGTTAGGCTATTTGAATACACCAGCCCTAAATGGTGGATTCAAATAGCCGAACAATTATACAAATATTATAGGCTAAACAGTGCGTAAAAGTGAGATGTTTTTTATGCTGCGCTGTGACAGCACTCCATCGTGACAGCCAGCTGAAGCGCGTGGGAGCAAAATCGAGACACATAATCGAATGCAAAAAGGTGGCCCACGCTCTCATCTATGCCCCGTGAATATTTTCACGCGAATCGGAATCACGGCGCGTCCGTGGCACACTTTACCGTTTCGGCACGTTTTTTTTTTACACGCTGTCGGCTTTCCTTTTCTAAGCATTTTCGGGGCTAGAAGTGATTGATTAAAAGTTGCGGGACGCCCAGATGTACCCACGGTAAAAAGCTTGCATGGATCCCATAATAGGCTCATTTAACACTTTGAGTGCCACTCACGGCTTATCTCGGGTTTACACCCCGAACGTTGAATGTCACTCACGAGATTTCTCGGATTTTTTTTTTTTTTTGTGCGATCTGAAATCATATTGCATCACGCAAGCCTACCCTAGCCTACCCAAGGGCCACCGGCGATCAGATGTGAAAAAAGCGCCCCCTATCGTCTCCCAGATGACATCAGGGATTTTGGAATGGACTCAATGAAAATGGATGGGGGGAAAAAAATATTCCAGTCCACATTTTCCAGTCCACTGATGCAGCCGGGGTTACCAGAGTTCATTCTGGATCCTCAGAGCGCCGCGGATCATGAGTTCTACTGTATACACGTTAGATCTATACACTTATCGATTTTTTCGAATGGTGATCAGGAATTGGAATATACCAGTTGGATACCATCTGATGTCAGGTAAGGAATCTATGTTATCAGTGTTAGGATAATCAGACTCGCTTGTTTGTTTGTTGTTTGTTTCAGTTTGAACAGGCTGACTCTAGAGGCATGTGGCAGGGCCTCAGAACAATGACAGATTACAAAGGCACCTCCCTCAAACTGAACAGTGACATCTCCTTAGCAAATTATCTCAATTCCTTCTATGTGAGGTTTGAGGCTGTGAATAACAACACCAGCCTACAAAGCACGGCAATGGGGGGGGGGGGGGGGTGTCTGCTGATGGAGACTCAGTGTTCAGGGTAACAGAGCATGAGGTGAGACGGATCTTTAAAAAAGTGAATATCAGGAAGGCAGCAGGACCGGACGGCATCCCCGGCCGCGTCCTAAAAGGCTGTGCCGACCAACTGGCCCCGATATTCACTGACATCTTCAACCTGTCCTTGGAACAGGCTGTCATCCCCACCTGTCTGAAGAAGTCCACCATCATCCCTGTACCCAAAAAATCTACGCCTGCTTGCCTCAACGACTACCGCCCTGTAGCCCTCACCTCCATAGCCATGAAGTGCTTTGAGAAGCTAGTGAAGGGCTACATCTGTTCCTCCCTCCCCATCAACCTGGACCCCCTGCAATTTGCATATCGCCCCAACAGGTCCACGGAGGACACCATAGCCCATGTGCTGCACACAGCAGCATCACACCTGGACAAGAGGCAGGGGAACTATGTGAGAATGCTGTTCATCGACTACAGCTCAGCATTCAATACCATAGTCCCCTCCAAACTCATAGCCAAGCTCAGGGACCTGGGCTTGAACTATGACCTCTGCCAGTGGGTCTTGGACTTCCTGACGGGCAGACCCCAGGTGGTAAGAGCAGGCAACTGCACCTCCTCATCCATCACGCTCAACATAGGGGCCCCCCAGGGCTGTGTTCTGAGCCCCCTCCTCTACTCCCTGTACACACATGACTGCGTGGCACAGCGGAACAACAACACAATCATCAAATTTGCTGATGACACAGTAGTGGTGGGCCTGATCTCTGCCAACGACGAAAGGGCCTACCTGGAAGAGGTAGAGAATCTGTCACAGTGGTGTCAGGAGAACTGCCTCTCCCTGAACGTCAGCAAAACAAAAGAGATGATTGTGGACTTCAGGAGGTCGGGGGTCAAGGACTACAGCCCCCTCAGCATCGACGGGGCACCGGTTGAGAGAGTGAACAGTTTCAAGTACCTCGGAGCCCACATATCCGAGGACTTGACATGGACCACACACATTGACAGTGTTGTGAAGAAGGCACGACAACGCCTCTACTTCCTCAGGCGCCTAAGGAAGTTCCAAGTCAGTCAGAAGATCCTTAGGAACTTCTACTCATGTACAATAGAGAGCATCCTGACTGGCAACATCACCTCCTGGTTTGGGAATAGCACTGCACAAGACCGTAGCAGACTACAAAGAGTGACACAATTGGAGGGGGGCTTCCCACCCTCCAGAACATTTACAACAAGCGGTGCAGGGGGAAGGCGAAGAGAATTATTAAGGACTCGAGCCACCCGAACAACTGCCTCTTTGAACTGCTGCGGTCAGGCAAGCGATACCGGAGTCTTAAGGCGAGCACAGAAAGACTCAGAAGAAGCTTCTATCCCCAGGCCATCAGGCTGCTAAACGAACAATAAACACTATGCAACAACCATCAAATGCACACAGCACACACCCACACGCACACACTCACTTAAACAAACAACACACTGCAGCACCCACTCTCCACACTTTAGATCACACAAACACACTTTATATTTATTGATAAAGGATTTGCACTACAACTCGTACACCTACTGTAAATTGTACCTAAATTGCACCTCATCCCATTTCTGCCTTGCACTATATAGTATTGTATATTAGTACACTGCATAGTATTGTATATCATATGGTAACTCAGTTACGTCTATTCTGCATCGAACATTGTACATATGTCTATACTGAACACTGACCTCATTTTTTTTTATTCTAATTTACATGCTATACTATGTTATTTTATTTCATACTTATCTTGTCTTGCACAGTCTCTGGAGCGTAACAGTAAGAAGCATTTTGTATAAAAGTATTCTGTACTTCTGTATGACAACTATTAAAGAAACTTGAAACTTGTTTTGATGAAGATATAAGCTTTTTTCTGATATGTGCTCCAGCGGTTTCACTGTAAAATCCATGAGGAAATGAAAACGGCTATTATCAGAGCGCGCCTCGAATGTGCGTGCGTGCACGTATACTATTGATCATCTAGCGTTTATTTGAAAACGATTTGAAGGCCGACAAATATCAACGTTCTGGAATATTCCAGTAAAAGGCGATTATCACAGAACCAATCTGCCTTGACAGCACTGACTGGAAAATGATTCTTTGATAAGCG
Organism: Notolepis coatsorum; assembly: GCF_963971535.1. Lineage (NCBI taxonomy): Eukaryota > Metazoa > Chordata > Actinopteri > Aulopiformes > Paralepididae > Notolepis > Notolepis coatsorum. The sequence continues at coordinate 17,116,711 of NC_140166.1, read as the reverse complement.
ACGGGCAGATTAGACACATAGCCATAATTTAAAACATAGATTAGGCGATATTAACGTTAACATTGGCGCCGATGGTGGCATTCAAGCACTAAGTCGTGCGTCCCCCTGGTGGCACTGAAAGTGTTAATAGAGCGTTTTTAAAATCACGTTCACCTGTTACTTGCCCTTCTGCTCTACGGGAGGTGTCTGTCCTCCCCGAGCTCGCCTTAGGACACCTCTCATTATATATATATATAGTTTTATTGTAAGATATATATTTACTGTTGACCTGATAGTGTTTTATTGTTTGCCCTTATGCTCCTTGTATCGCCGCTGCTTACAGCGCGCATTGGAATGGAGACAAAGTTATACCGTTAGTTTTGTATACAGCCGAGCCACTCAACACATATTGAACGGAGAAATCTCAAAGATGACAGAGCATTATGCAGCATCCCCCTGTTGGGGTTGCTCAATGCTGTAAAATATTACATAAATGTGTTTTTATGAATAACGATATTTGAGGAGCCTAATAATATTGCCACAGTGAGGCATCGATCTGCCGACGGTGACGGGCAGGGGATAACGGAGACAGAATAGACCTTTAGACTGAGTTCGGTTGAGGCTGAACTCGTATAGCAACCAACAGACTTTAGGTGATAGCCTAATCTATACCTTTCTGTTGAACTAATTCTAATTATTAATCTGGACCTTCAGAACATGCAGTATTATTAATTTGCTCAAATGTCGTGGCCTCACACAGTGCCAAATGCAGGTCTCGCCATCTCAGGTGCCAACTGCAGGTCTCGCCATCTCAAAGATGACAGAGCATATGCAGCATCCCCCTGTTGGGGTTGCTCAATGCTGTAAAATATTACATAAATGTGTTTTTATGAATAACGATATTTGAGGAGCCTAATAATATTGCTACAGCGTGCAATTCTCTGAGGTGGGAGGCTCCACCTCCGGGCGAAACCACCTCCGGGCGAAACCATCTCTGTGACGTCAGCAACAAAATGGCGGCGTACATGTTGATTTATGCTACATAAATGGACATAACAAAATTGTTTTTTCTTAGAAACCCCTTATTTTTATAACGAGATTTTTTTCCGTGGTTTATCTAAATACTAATTTGATGCTATGACTATGTTTATATCGCTATGCTTCATCTCCACTTTAAACTCATACTGAGGCCTTAGTTTTGGTTTTAAATTACATATCATTCATTTATTTATCGTCACACAGAGCAGAAGAATTTGCCAAAACAAACGCATTTCCTTTGATTTACACCGTCACACGACAGTGACGTATGCTGAAAATAGCAGACCTCGCAACGCGTCGCTCCCGCAACACCGCAGGTCCACCTGATGACTCGGAGCAGCTAGACAAAATGTCAGAAGTTTGGAAGCATTTTAAAATTTAAACCGAAGCCAGTCCAATAGCCAGTTGCAATGTTTGCACGGTGGACGTTCCGGGTGGAGGAAAGAACAGAGTTATGTGACTAGAGCGAGCAAAGGAATGGGGGACCCGGCGGCTGGTGCTTTGCCAAACAGCTGTATTGATTGCAATGCCTCGCTTGAATGAAGAATGTTCACCTGGATAAGGTCAACATTCGCTTTGTGAGGATTATTGTCTGCGTTTCAGACCAAAATGGAGCAAATAATTACGTAAGTCGAACACTGTGAATGTATACTAATGTGCAAACAGATTGAAACTTTGAATATTTCTCGTATGAAGCACATTCTCAGGGGCTCAGGGTGAATGTAATGTGAGCCGCCGCGCTCGACTGGGGCTATTGAGGCAACAGAGGGGCTTGTCTCGCTTCGCCAGTTTCTGACAAATGCATCAAATTGGTTACTAATGTGAAAGATCGGATCGGGAAAGATCGGTATCGGCAGATACTCAAAATCACATGATCGGGAGCAAAGAAATGCAATCGAGACATCCCTAGTTATCATCAGTCCTACAGACCGACCTGAAGCTACCATCAGTCCTACAGACCGACCTGTAGCTATCATCAGTCCTACAGACCGACCTGTAGTTATCATTTCTACAGACCAACCTGTAGCTACCATCAGTTCTACAGACCTACCTGCCGCTACCATCAGTTCTACAGACCTACCTGTAGCTACCATCAGTTCTACAGACCTACCTGTAGCTACCATCAGTTCTACAGACCTACCTGTGGCTACCATCAGTTCTACAGACCTACCTGTAGCTACCATCAGCTCTACAGACCTACCTGCTGTAGCTACCATCAGCTCTACAGACCTACCTGCTGTAGCTACCATCAGCTCTACAGACCGACCTGTAGCTACCATCAGCTCTACAGACCGACCTGTAGCTACCATCAGCTCTACAGACCGACCTGTAGCTACCATCAGTTCTACAGACCTACCTGTAGCTACCATCAGTTCTACAGACCGACCTGTAGCTACCATCAGTTCTACAGACCTACCTGCCGCTGTCATCAGTCCTATAAACCTACCTGTAGCTGTTTGATGGTGTCCCCTCCCCTTCCAATGACCAGTCCAACCTTACTGGCTGGAATCAACATCTCCTGGACTGAAGCCCCGCCCTCGCTGTCACCGTGGAAACCAGGTCCGTTCCGACAACGGTCCACAATCTGAGCCAGCATCCTCTTCGCCTGCCTGGGACCAGCAGTGTTGATTTACACATCGACAGCCATATAGTTTAGTCAGTCGACAGTGTATTATCAGTGGTCTGTTGTTGTTGTCAGTTGACAGTGTATTATCAGTTGACAGTGTATTATCAGTAGTCTGTTGTTGTTGTTGTCGTCAGCTGACAGTATCATCAGTGGTCTGTTGTTGTCAGTTGACAGTGTATTATCAGTAGTCTGTTGTTAGTTTATTATCAGTGGTCTGTTGTTGTCAGTAGTCTGTTGTTGACAGTGTACTGTAGCTCTTCTACAGGAGAGCTAAAGCCTTCTACAGGACAGCTAAATACCTTTACAGGACAGCTAAAGCCTTCTAGAGGACAGATAAAGACCTTTACAGGACAGCTAAAGCCTTCTAGAGGACAGGGTAAAGTGACTCACTCGATACACTCTGGAGATCCTGTCAGTGAGCATGGGCGCTCCATCAGACCACCACTGTCTACAAAGAGAGAGAGAGAAGGAGGGGGACAACCGATTGGTATCGAAGTTGAAGACATGGCATATATATCTAATAAATACTTGATTGGTAATGAATGACTATATGGCAAAGGACAGTATGAGCCTTAGGCCAAGATTCTTGTCTAATTCTGAATAAAAATGCAAATTTACTATCCAGTATAGTGGAAGGATGGTGGTCTAGTTATGATCGCTGTACCCCTAGCCCTATATCTTACTTACCATTATTACATGGCGTTTTAACATTCGCCGAAATGCTTGATTGTGATTGGTCAATAGCCCCCCGACAGCGGTGAATTATTTTTCGATAACCACCGGTGATTATTGTTTTTCGCAGCTGGAGTAATCAAGCCCCACTGACACACACTGTTTCAGTGCAATCAGAGACACCTGCCGGGCTGCCGGCGATAATAATAATCACTTTATTTGGGCTGACAGAGCCACAGAACAACTGCGTCTGCATTTGATCTCGTCTCGTCGATTTTGTAAAATGAATTAGGTATATTGTTAGTAAGTTAGCCATGTAATAAGCGGGATAATGTATAGCTATACTCGGTCATCATCGCAAAATAATTGACCTTCACTGACGTTTAAAACACCTCGCAGAGGCGCCTCGGTATTTTAAACTCTGCGTCGGTCAATTATTTTGCGACAATGACCTCGTAGCTATACATTATCCCTTACTTATACAATGGCATGCAAATATATATTTTTTTAATTTGTTTTTGGTTTTTTTGTTCTTATTTTCCATTTTTCTCCCAACCCAATTTCGTATTTTCAAATTCTTCCCTCCCCTGTCTTGAACGTTGCTAGACTATGCCTCCCACTGGTCGGCTGTAGTGAGGATAGAAGCCTTGCATCACGTGTCCCCTCCGGTACACGAGGAGGCAGCCTGTCGCATCTTTTCACCGCAACAGCTCGAACTCTGTGGCGAGGAGTAACACGTGGGAGGCTCACGCTGACTTCCTGTTTCCGCCGTACTGGCGTCACCCAACCGACCTGTAGGGGTCGCTGTCCACAACATCCAATCCCCACCCACCGGCTTTCCCACCCTCTAACACTGGCAATTGTGTTAGTGTGACGGCCGGCCAAGCCGGTAGCAACGCCGAGAGCTGGGCTCGATACCAGCATCTCCTGCGTTAGTGGCGAGCGCCTTGCCCACTGCGCCACTCAGCCGCCTAATGGCATGCAAATATCTTGATTCTGATTGGCTGAAAGTCAAGTTAGCCGTTGTTATTTCATATAACACACTCCACGTGACCCCAGATCCCTCCCACAACCGAATAACTTTTTCTGAATGAGTCCGCCATAGATAGACAAATGGAAGTATGAATATATTTTGAACGAATCCTCCAAAAAATATACAGTCAACTGGAATATGTTAGTTCGTTACACATATGTCGGATTATGTCCTGGAACCACATCACCCCCACCCTCATCCACCTCCACTGGCTTCCAGTCAAGTCCTGCATCAATTTCAAGATCCTCCTCATCACCTACAAAGCCCTTCACTCCCTTGCCCACCGGTACCTATCGGACCTCCTCCATCCCTACATTCCACCCCAGAGGCTGCGGTCCTCTGACTCCAGTATCCTCTCCATCCCCACCACCAACAAGCGGACTGTTGGTCCCAGAGCCTTCTCTGTGGCCGCACCCACCCTCTGGAACTCACTCCCTCCAAACATCCGTAGTGCTACATCCCTGCACTCTTTCAAATCCCAACTCAAAACCCACCTTTTCACCAAATTTGTAAATGACTGCCTGATTTCCCCTTTTTCTTTCGTTTTCTCCCTTTTCTTTCCTTTTGATTAATATTTTGTTGTTACGTTGTTCCCTGTCCCCCTCCCTTAGCTGTTAAGCGCCTTGGGACTCCTGAAAGGTGCTATATAAATTTAAGATATTATTATTATTATTATGTAATTGGTTTGTCATGACCCATTGTGAAACAAGTTTTTTTTTTAAATGGCCCGTTTTTATTGGGTCGCCAATTGGCAGAGTAAAATGCATAACAATCAGGCACGTTGGAAGGGGGGGGGGGGGTGGCAGCTTCAGTTACTGCACAAAAGTAAAACAGTATTTTTTATATACTGTAACATATATATAATATAAGTTATACGTTTATCCTGCTCAAAGCACTTGACTTCACCATTACACTGACACACTTGTAAATACGTTAATTCTTGTTAGATTGCCCGACTGTATTATTTTCCTCGCTGTGTGAAAAACTACAGAACTTTGGGTCTGAGGGGAGTGGCCACTGGCTGAGTGCTCTCTGTCTCGGGTGCCGGAGAGGAGAAGCACAGACAACATGAGGAGAGATGAGACGCACCTAAATCCATTGCGGGGTGAAAGTTTGCCGCAAAACATTAATATATCTGGAACCGTGTGTGTTAAATTGTATCTGAATCGGAAGATGATCTTCTCTCGTCACAATTGAAATTGTATTTCTCCGTCGCGCTAAAGCTGGCTGGCAGTCTCATTGAATAATATACACTCTCCGAAAGTCTGTAAACTTGTGCATAACGGAGTGTGGCTCTATAGCAGAGGTCGCCAACCATCGGGTCGCGGACCGATGTAATATTAGTTCGTTACACATATGTTGGATTATGTAATTGGTTTGTCATGACCCATTGTCAAAACAATAATAAATTGCGGGATTTATATGAAGTTTGTTGTTAGATGGCATGGTTTGTAGCACCTCCCTCTGCACCTCCCTCTGCTTCAAAAGGACACTGTCACACAAAGCGATTTCACTGGATGTCTCAAACACAATGGAAGTATGGATATATTCGTAACGAATCATTAAAAAAAGATACAGTCAACTGGAATATGTTAGTTGTTTACACATATGTTGGATTATGTAATTGGTTTTTTTGACCTACTTTTTCTGTGGATGGTTGTGAATAAATCTCCATTATGCTTCAATTACTGTGTGTTTATTGTATAGCAATAAGGTTGGGTGAATTCGGCCATTGTATTACCGGTAAACGCATTACATCACTTGAAGTCGTGTTATACGAATTAGATCGCGCCTAGGGGGGTCTAACGACCCCTAGGCGTGATCTAATTCGTATAACACTCTGTCGCGTGATGTAATGCTTAAATAATGTTGTTGATTATGTAGTTGTAATGTAGTTTAGTATTTAGCGCAGTTAAGAAGTGTATAAACAATCAATCCATGCCAACACTAGATATGTAAAAGTTGAAAGACTCACAGCCATGCTGATTGGGAAAAATGACATCCAGCCGTCCCAAACAACTTTTAGTCAGGGGATTGCCATAGTTTCTCCATAGAGCCCCATTGTACCCTTTTAGTGCAGCAGCTTGCATTAGTCATGTGACTCAGTTGGTATTGCCGATTGGCTCGAACACGGTACGTTTGTAAACAGTGAACAGGTCTATACTGCCATATCTGTATGAGCTGAAGGAAATACAGCAACGGAGAGCTGAGAGGAAAGACTTGGATTGCAGACACTACCGACTAGAGCTGTCTTAAATACTTCGAAGCTTCGTTCGATGGGCATCGGATTCGAATATGAAAATAAAATTTGATTATAAAAAAATTAACTAAAATAAAAAAAGTTTTTTTTTGCAAAATCAACTCTGCCTCTCTTTGTTAACACATTCATGGCCATTTGGATCAGTCTAAAATCACTGTAGACGGCCAGCATTTCTAAACATTTACATTTACATTTAGTCATTTAGCTGACGCTTTTATCCAAAGCGACTTACAAGTTCTGTACGACAAGCCATCAGGAAGGGCACAACTCTATCAGCTGAGCAACAATGTTCATCAAAGTGTTGAGTGCTACAGTGTAGGTTAGTTTATTAGGACAGTGCATGACAGTACGGTTAGTTAGGGTTAGATTTTTTTTATTTTTTTTTCATAGTCCGTGGGGCTGTTTGTAGAGCAAAATCTATACTTTATAGTATTGCTATCTGTCCATTCTCATTGTCAATTGAGACCATAAACCGTCCCTTCAAAATGGCTTAAAGAAATAATTTTCTCATCAATACGTTCTCATTTTATAGCGTAATTTACGCGAAAAAGATCTTACCGTGGGCCGGTTGGATCCCCCAGAGCATTTCTCAGTTATCGATCGCCATCTGGTAGATCGATATATATTCCTTTACTGCATAGTGAATTTGGCGTCGCAAAAGGTATTCCAAGCTACTATGCTGCACATCCAGAATCCAGCTAACTGGAAACTCCATTGAAAGTCAAAAAAATTGTGCACCGTTCTGCCACAGGGCACACTGCATTATCGAGACAGCGCCCCTAAGAGGATCTGGCCGGTAATGCACTTTTCAGAATTCGAAGAGGGTAGATCTGCAGTGCAGCTCGGTGACATCGAGTAGGTTAATACAATTAAATAAAAGCCAAAACAACCTTGCCACAGACATGTCCGTGGTTGGTCCTCAACCGTTGGATTCGAAACACGGATTTATACGTGGCCGGCCCCGAATGTGTTAACTACAACAAGCAATGCTGTTTGTTATTTAAGATGAGGTCGAACTCGGCACTTGACAAATTTGTGCTCATTGTGCTGCTTTTATAAAGCCTCAAATGACGGCTTACAACATTTCATGAAAGCAAAGTGTTTTGTTTGTCTAAGATTTAAACTTTACAGCACTGACAAAGTTGAACAAAGTGCTGTACAAGTCCCACAACATAAAAATATATATATATATACAGTGCATCCGGAAAGCATTCATACCCCTTCACTTTTTCCACATTTTGTTATGTTACAGCCTTATTCCAAAATGGATTAAATAATTTTTTCCCCTGAAACTTCTACACAAAAAGATGTTTAGAATTTTTTGCAAATGTATTAAAAATAAAGATTTAATATCACATGTACATAAGTATTCACACCCTTTGCTATGACACTCAGCTCCATCCTGTTTCCTCTGATCATCCTTGAGATGTTTCTACAACGTGATTGGAGTCCACCTGTGGTAAATTCAATTGATTGGGCATAATTGGGCATAATTTGTAAAGGCACACAACCCGTCTATATAAGGTCCCACAGTTAAAGGTGCATGTCAGAGCACAAACCAAGCCATGAAGTCCAATGAATGGTCTGTAGACCTCCGAGACAAGATTGTATCGAGGCACAGATCTGGGGAAGGGTACAAAAAATTGCTGCAGCATTGAAGGTGCCAACGAGCAGTCGTCTTCCATAATTCGCAAATGGAAGTTTGGAACCACCAGGACTCTTCCTAGAGCTGGCCGCCCGGCCAAACTGAGCCATCGGGGGAGAAGGGCCTTGGTCAGGGAGGTGACCAAGAACCCGATGGTCACCGACAGAGCTCCAGTGTTCCTCCGTGGAGATGGGAGAACCTTCCAGAAGGACAACCATCTCTGCAGCACTCCACCAATCAGGCCTTTATGGTAGAGTGGCCAGACGGAAGCCACTCCTCAGTAAAAGGCACATGACAGCCCGCATGGAGTTTGCCAAAAGGCACCTAAAGGACTCTGACCATGAGAAAGAAAATTGTCTGGTCTGATGAAACCAAGATTTAACTCTATGGCCCAAAGGAAGTTCCAAGTCAGTCAGAAGATCCTTAGGAACTTCTACTCATGTACAATCGAGAGCATCCTGACTGGCAACATCACCTCCTGGTTTGGGAATAGCACTGCACAAGACCGTAGCAGACTACAAAGAGTGACACGTTCAGCCGAACGCACAATTGGAGGGGGGCTTCCCACCCTCCAGAACATTTACAACAAGCGGTGCAGGGGGAAGGCTAAGAGAATCATCAAGGACTCCAGCCACCCGAACAACTGCCTCTTTTAACTGCTGCGGTCAGGCAAGCGATACCGGAGTCTTAAGGCGAGCACAGAAAGACTCAGAAGGAGCTTCTATCCCCAGGCCATCAGGCTGCTCAACGAACAATAAACACTATGCAGCAACCATCAAATGCACACAGCACACACATCCACACGCACACACTCACTTTAAACGGGCAACTCACTGCAGCACCCACTTTACACACTTTAGAACACCTAAACACACTTTACACTTTATATTTATTGGTAAAGGATTTGCACTACAACTCGCACACCTTACTGTAAATTGTACCTAAATTGTACCTCATCCCATTTCTGCTCTGCACTATATAGTATTGTATATTAGTACATTGCATAGTATATTGTATAGTAACTCAGTTACTTCTATTCTGCATCGAACATTGTACATATGTCTATACTGAACACTGTGACCTCTATTTTTACTTCTATTTTACATGCTATACTATTTTATTTCATACCATCTTGTCTAACAGTCTCTGGAGCGAAACAGTAAGAAGCATTTTGTATAAAAGTATTCTGTACTTCTGTATGACAACTATTAAAGAAACTTGAACTTGAATGCCAAGCGCCATGTTTGGAGGAAATCAGGCACCGCTTATCACCTGGTCAATACCATCCCTACAGTGAAGCATGGTGGTGGCAGTATCATGCTGTGGGGATGTTTTTCAGCGGCAGGAACTGGGAGACTAGTCAGGATCAAGGGAAAGATGAATGCAGCAATGTACAGAGAGATCCTTGATGAAAACCTCTTCCAGAGTGCTCTGGACCTCAGACTGGGGCGAAGGTTCACCTTCCAACAGGACAATGACTCTAAGCACACAGCCAGGATAACAAAGGAGTGGCTTCGGGACAAGTCTGTGAATGTCCTTGAGTGTCCCAGCCAGAGCCCAGACTTGAACCCGATTGAACATCTCTGGAAAGTGCACCGACAATCCCCATCCAACCTGATGGAGCTTGAGACAATCTGCAAAGAAGAATGGGAGAAACTGCCCAAAAAAAAGGTGCCAAACTTGTAGCGTAATACTCAACAAGACTTGAGGCTGTAATTGCTGCCAAAGGTGCTTCAACAAAGTATTGAGTACTACTACCGACGCAGTTGATATGGAGTCACTACTAAAGATAGATTAGATTCGAATGTATCGTCATCGTACAGCACAGGTACAGTACAACGTAAAGAAGTTGATGAACAGACAAATGTGGATAAATACGTCTCACAACCCAGATGCCGCAAATTCTTATACTGGGTGATGTTATATGTCATCTAGATCAGGGGTTCCCAAACTTTTCAGGCCGCGACCCCCAAATAATTAAAAAAATTATTATTATTATTTTTATAAATGGAAATGTATGGTTGAAACATGCAAACGTTCAAACGCACACACACTAATAAGCATTGGAGGCTTTTAACCAGGGCCGGACTGGGGAAATCATTCAGGCCAGGAAATAGTGCAAAATATAGCCCCAGTCAGGCCACTTTTTAAGCAGGGGGTCTGGGGGTCCCCCACCAGGATTTTTTTTGTTACAAAGACTTAATTTCCTGCATTCTGGTGCAGACTTTTTTTATTTGTACCCTTTAAATGCCAGTGTTTGTGATGGCATCACAAATTGTTAAAAAACAGGCTAGCATATGTATGATTAGCAACAACACTGATTTTGATGGATTTTCTGTTTTTTTTGTAATGTCAGATTGAAAAAAAATAAAAAATGTTATTCAACTTCAGCCCTGATCATAACACCACATATTAATTTTATAATTCTAACCCTTTAAATGCCAGTGTGTGTGATGGCATATATTTGCAATATATCAAATGCAAAGTAGATTTTTCTGGGGGGGGGGGGGGGGGGGGGGTATTACAGGCTAGCATGTGTCAATGATTAGCAATAGGGGTGCACCGATATATCGGTCGGGTATCGGCCGATAAGTGCCTTGTAGGGCTGACCCCTATTAATCGATTAGTCGACTAATTGGTCGAAAGGAGCCGTAGTCGACTGGCCAACCTCTTAGTCGAATATATATATATAAAAAAAGAAAAGAGGCCTAGAAGCGTGGCTAACGCTAATGGCACGCATACCAGAGGCTAACTGCCTACGAAAACAGGCACAGAGGCACTGAAAGAGGATTTCACCCATCTAATGAACACACTAGACTAGACAAATATCAAGATGTATCCATCAGTGGACCAATTGCATGCTTTTGCAGAGGACAAGAAGCCTTCAGTCGACTCCTTCAGACATTAAGCACCCCCCCACAGCCCAAATGGAATGATAAAAAAAAAATTAAAAAGTTTTAAAATATTATATATTTTTTTTAAGTCGACCAATAGTCGACTAACTGCAAATTTTGGCCAATCCTAGTCGACCATCCAAATCCTTAGTCGGGGACAGCCCTAGTGCCTTGTTGACTGCCATCGGCCTATCGGCCAATTAGCTCAAATGTGCCGATGGCAGTAGCCGCATCGTCGCGTGAATCTGGTCCACATTCAAACTTTGAAAAAAGTTTCAGTCAAGCGACCTGCACAACGCCGCATTCGTTTTGTGGCATTAACGTTATATAGTTACACGTTCAATAACATCAGCATATTTACCCGAACATAGCAATCATTACTCATTCATATCAGTTCCTTCCTTTGCTCCGAGAGCCCGTACTGAATTGTACCCATTCTGCAATCTGTTAATAAAGTTTTCAATCAGACAAATGTATAGAAAAGCTTTTATTATAACATTCGTTGCAGTAAAATCATTATGCCTCGTTTAGTACTCCTGTGGAGCGCTGGTAGTCTACTCGTGGGCCGCGGGGAGCTAACTTTAGCTTTGTTGTTGAGCTCTCGTCAAAATCAATGGCGGACATCCCGGAAGTAAAAAACGAATAAGCGATTGCCGATTGGTGGTAAGAACAGCAGAGGCGGGTGCAAGCGGTGTGCCGTAATTGGCAGAATCGACTGTCAATCAAAATTGTTCTGTTGCATTGCTTTGGTTGAGTTCAAGTTTCAAGTTTCTTTAATAGTTGTCATACAGAAGTACAGAATACTTTCATACAAAATGCTTCTTACTGTTACGCTCCAGAGACTGTGCTAGACAAGATAGTATCAAATAACATAGTATAGCATGTAATTTAGAAGAAGAAAATGAGGTCACAGTGTTCGGTATAGACATATGTACAATGTTCTGAGTTACCATATAATATACAATACTATGCAGTGTACTAATGTACAGTACTATATAGTGCAAAGCAGAAATGGGATGAGGTACAATTTAGGTACAATTTACAGTAAGGTGTACGAGTTGTAGTGCAATCCTTCATCAATAAATATAAAGTGTGGGGAGTGGGTGCTACAGTGTGTTTGTTTAAAGTGGGTGTGTGCTATAAAGTGTGTGGAGTGGGTGCTACAGTGTGTTTGTTTAAAGTGAGTGTGTGCGTGTGGATGTGTGTGCTATGTGCGTTTGGTGGTTGTTGTTGTGTAGTGTTCATTGTTCGTTTAGCAGCCTGATGGCCTGGGGATAGAAGCTTCTTCTGAGTCTTTCTGTGCTCGCCTTGAGACTCCGGTATCGCTTGCCTGACCGCAGCAGTTCAAAGAGGCAGTTGTTCGGGTGACTGGAGTCTTTAATGATTCTCTTAGCCTTGCCCTTGCAACGCTTGTTGTAAATGTTCTGGAGGGTGGGGAGCCCCCCTCCAATTGTGCGTTCGGCTGAACGTGTCACTCTTTGTAGTCTGCTTCGGTCTTGTGCAGTGCTATTCCCAAACCAGGAGGTGATGTTGCCAGTCAAGATGCTCTCTATTGTACATGAGTAGAAGTTCTTAAGGATCTTCTGACTGACTTGGAACTTCCTTAGGCGCCTGAGGAAGTAGAGGCGTTGTCGTGCCTTCTTCACAACACTGTCAATGTGTGTGGTCCATGTCAAGTCCTCGGATATGTAGGCTCCGAGGTACTTAAAGCTGTTGACTCTCTCAACCGGTGCCCCGTCGATGCTGAGGGGGCTGTAGTCCTTGACCCCCGACCTCCTGAAGTCCACAATCATCTCCTTTGTTTTGCTGACGTTCAGGGAGAGGCTGTTTTCCTGGCACCATCCCGCCAGGACCTTGACCTCTTCCAGGTAGGCCCTCTCGTCGTTGGCAGAGATCAGGCCCACCACCACTGTGTCGTCAGCAAATTTGATGATTGTATTGCTACTCCGCTGAGCCACACAGTCGTGTGTGTACAGGGAGTAGAGGAGGGGACTCAGAACACAGCCCTGGGGGGCCCCTATGTTGAGGGTGATGGATGAGGAGGTGCAGTTGCCTGCTCTCACCACCTGGGGTCTGCCAGTCAGGAAGTCCAAGACCCACTGGCAGAGGTCATAGTTCAAGCCCAGGTCCCTGAGCTTGGCTATGAGTATGGAGGGGACTATGGTATTGAATGCCGAGCTGTAGTCGATGAATAGCATTCTCACATAGTTCCCCTGCCTCTTGTCCAGGTGTGATGCTGCTGTGTGCAGCACATGGGCTATGGCGTCCTCCGTGGACCTGTTGGGGCGGTATGCAAATTGCAGGGGGTCCATGTTGATGGGGAGGGAGGAGCAGATGTAGCCCTTTACTAGCTTCTCAAAGCACTTCATGGCTATGGAGGTGAGAGCTACAGGGCGGTAGTCGTTGAGGCAAGCAGGCTTGGATTTTTTGGGTACAGGGATAATAGTGGACTTCTTCAGGCAGGTGGGGATGACCGCCTGTTCTAAGGACAGGTTAAATATGTCAGTGAATACTGGGGCCAGTTGGTCGGCACAGACTTTTAGGACGCGGCCGGGGATGCCGTCCGGACCTGCTGCCTTCCTGATATTCACTTTTTTAAAGGTCCGCCTCACCTCATGCTCTGTTACCCTGAACACTGCGTCTCCATCAGCAGCCGACCCCCCCCCCCCATTGCCGTGGCTTGTGGGCTGGTGTTATTACCAGCATCAAACCTCGCATAGAAGGTATTGAGGTCATTTGCTAAGGAGATGTCACTGTTCAGTTTGAGGGAGGCGCCTTTGTAGTCTGTCATCGTTTTGAGCCCCTGCCACATAGCTCTAGAGTCAGCTTGTTCAAACTGGAGTTCAATTTTATCCCTGTAGCGCCGTTTGGCCTCTGTCACTGTCCTCCTTACGTTGTATCGCGCCACCTTGTGGTCATTCATGTTGCCTGCCACTAGGCCGTCGTTGTATGCTTTGGTGCGCTCTCTCAGAGCTTCACGGACGGATTTGTCTACCCAGGGTTTTTGATTTGGGTAAACTCTCATTTTGGTAGTGGGGATTGTTTCTTCCACCAAAGTACAAACATAGTCCAGCACTGTCTCCGTGTAGACATTAATGTTATCTGTGTCGCGGAACACGTTCCAGTCTGTGCAGTCAAACGCAGCCTGTAGCGTCTCCTCTGACGTCAAATCCCATTTCTGCACCTCTCGCGAGACTACAGGAGTACTTTTGATTCTCTGTTTGTACTTTGGTGAAAGAAAAATGGACGCGTGATCTGATTTACCAAAGCCACTAGAGATAGTGCTCTCTTATTAAAACTAATAAACAAGTCTTGAGCAAGACAAGCTAGTCTGTTATGAAAGCCAGTGAGTATTGTATGACTCAGACTTCAGCAATAATCATGACTCATGAGCATTATAAAATAAAAACACACATGGCATGGTGGAATTAATACCATAAACATATTTCTTGATGTTTCCTTTTTTTAAGTAAGTAAAGAGGCCTATGTTCATATCGGTGAGCACAATTTGTAACACAAAAAGAGCCTATTTATTTATTTATTTTATATTTTATTTATTAATTTTATTATTATTATTTTACTTGTTGCCATGCCTAAAATAATAGTCAAGCATAGGGCTAAAACATTTTCATAGACAATATAATTTTTTGTTATATGGTTATAATAAAAGCTTTTCTATACATTTGTCTGATTGATTGAAAACTTTATTAACAGATTGCAGAATGGGTACAATACAGTACAGCTCAGTGGACTGGAGGATGAAGACCAGAAAAAGACTTTCGGCTTTTTTACATAAGGGTCCTCCATTTTCAATTCATCAAACCATTTAGAGACATACAAATTATATATATATATTTTTTTTGCCACAAATATCGGTATCGGCTGATTGTGTTAGTTGAACAATCGGTATCTGTGACAAATTTTCATATCGGTGCATCCCTAATTAGCAACAACAGTTTTTTGTAAGGGTCCCGCCTCCACCAATCACATGCGGCTCGCTGTGTGTGTGTGTGTGTGTGTGTGAGAGAGTGAGAGTGAGAGAGTGAGAGTGAGAGTGAGAGTGAGAGAGTGAGAGTGAGAGAGAGAGAGAGTTCTCCAACTTGTGTGAGTTGCAGTGATCTCCAGTGGCCTGACTCCATAAAAAAATAGAATAAAAAAACTTTTTTTTGGGATGTTTTTTTTTTAATATAATCTGGCGACCCCCCCCGCCCCCCCCCCCCCCACTTTGGGAACCCTTGATCTAGATCAGGGTCATACTCAGGAGGCAGAAATAAAAAATACAGATGATTTTGCGGGGCAGACGCATAATACCTAAAAAAAGGTGCATTTCCCTGATCCTGGATGATTCCGTTCATTCTCTGGTGCCTCAATTAATATAAGGAGAACAGTTTAATAAAAATGGGTAAGGAGGCATTATTTATGGGTAATCGCTTATTATGGATAAAAAAGAATGAAATTACAGGATTTAGATTACATATATTTAGAATATTACAGATATGTAAAATGATCAATTCTAGGCTAAACGGGTCCTGGAATATTGGAGAACAAAGTAGAATACATGCACACAACACATCTCTCAGCTCTCTTTCACCGTCTCATGATTTTTTTTTCTTTCCACAGCTTTGATTTCAAAGTAGTGAAATTAAACTATGAAGTTAACCTCTTAACTCAATCAGCGCCGGACCCGATGATAGTCGGGTTAACTCGCCAACCGTTCAGCGCCAGACAGAGTATAGTCGGGTTTTCGTCGTTATTTCTTTTATTCAATATTTCCATTAATTACAGGCACACGGACATCTGGGTTAACATGGGGAATCATCCTGAGTAGGGTTGGGCATCGTTTGGATTTGAACGATTCCGATTCTCCATTTCGATTCCTGTTCTAAACGATTCTCGATTCTTTGAGGTGCAGGTCAAAACAGGTCACAGCTTATTTTGCAGGATATATATATATATTTTTTTTTTATCTTTAATTATTTTTCATACTATTCACATTGTCAGTTAACTTGATACAGTTTAATTTGGTTGCTGTACTGTAACTAGGGTATTAATTAACAAAGTAAAAAAAAAATTAAGAATCGAACCGGAAGTTAGGAACCGGTTCCTATTAGAACCGGTTCTCGGTGCCCAACCCTAATCCTGAGAATGCCAAAGTGCAATACCGGCCGCATCCACCCAGGTGGCAGTATCGAGCACCCTTTGAAACATTATATCTTGGCCTGTGCGTTGATCAAAAGTATCGGGTCGGATTTTTATTTGTCGGGCAAGGGGAGCGGTTGTCCCGATCGGATTGATAAGCGTGAAATGCTCCCGGTGCATGATGTGTAGCGGATTATGTTGGCGACACGATCGACACCAATACTGGGACTCGATCAAAAAATTGGAATAATCTTTTTGGGGTACATCCTAGTGAAGGTAAGGCCTATATGGTAACAATCCTGCTGTGATCCAACCATGACTTCAATTCGATCACAAGATGTGCCTAACGTTACTCCACAACGTGTGCCATTAGTGACAATCAAATAAAAAAACTACCCCACCCCCCCACCCTTTCATGCATTCATGATGAAACATAATACCGATATAGATGTGATTTCGAAATAGTAGCGTGTACAGGCGAGAAACGGCAACGTTTTTAGTGAATTGCACGTATTGCTGCATAGAGACGTTTTCTGGGATTAGATAGGATTACTCTAAAACTATACTCATATTCACCACGGTATAAAACGAGAATGTATGGATGCATTTTTTTTTCGTTAACACATATTGAACGATAGTCGATGTCAAATGGGCCATAGTATTGTATCCATAGCTATAATATAGAATATAGTTATAGCCCTGCAAACACCGCCACGTATTCCTATATTTTAGAGCGTCTGCCTGTTAACACTTTGACTGCCTAAAAACGCTTTACAGCGTCATTCCCGGCCATGCTCAAGTTGCCGAGGACGCTTTACAGCGTCTTTAATATCAATATTTCAAAAATCTGGAATCGGATTCATATTTCCCCTCCGCTGGCCTGAGATCCACCAGGAGGACCCACTGAGCTCTCTGGCGGTTCAGGAGCGCCATCTGGTGGCCGATCGGCGCAATCGCTTAACAGGAAGCGCAGTAGAGGTTTTGCTGGTCGGCCGTATTACTTCCGGGCACTCGGTATAGGTTCCGGCACTACACACTACATAGCGATCGATTGCCAATAACTCGATAAACAACATGATTTGGACGTATATACCATTATACAAGCTGGAGATGGACCGGGTAAATCGCCATCCCATAATGATAAAATTTCTACTCTACGATGATCGCCCAACGGCGCGCGGAGACTGGGGTGAGTTTTAGCGTGTAAAATTACCGTCTTCGATACTAGCTGCTATTATCAACATTTGACCCACATTAGATGATTGGTATAACGCTGCCCACGGAATTATAAACGCCCCCTCGCCCATCCGGTCAACATCAGATGACGTGTAGTAACTTCTAGAAGTACGTCTAGTTGGAATTTTTTATATCGCGCTGATTGCCATCAAACTGTATTTCATCATCAATATAATGCATTTGGGGCTATATATCACGTTCTGGAGAAAGCTGCAGAAAGAGATGAAAACATACTTATACATTAGACCATACTTTACTATGAATATGTGAATGAAAAAGTTTAACGTTGCTACACAATGAACAATACATATAGGACTTTGAATGGGCCCTAATAATGGCAATGTAGCAATAGAATTTAAAAAGTTATAGCCATGCAAAGAAGGGGACTTTCTCTATAGACAAATAGAGCCGGCAACCTACGGTTGATAATGAATTTAACCCATGGCAGCCAAAGTGTTAAGTACAAACGATGCTCAACTGCGTGGCGCTGATTGAGTTAAGCCCGGAGCCCTATTTTCTGAAAATCCGCCTAAAATACATACCTAAGTAAATGGAATATTGCTCCACTTCTACAAGGTAAATTTGCATGTTCTTATTGCATGTATCTAGGGACCTCAGTGAATGTATTCCCAGTGTCAGAAATATTGTGTCCATTACTAGGCTTGCTTAAATTGTGATGAAACAAAGGAGAATATGAATTATGATTTTTCTTTGGATCTTTTTATTCATTTCGACAGTGAATAACACCATGCAAAAAATGTCCAGACATGAAAAACTGAATAAATGAATAAAGGGAAAATGATTAAACAGGGGGTTTCGTAAATACAGTACTGAATTCTCCCATCCGGACCAATGCAATTTGAAATATTATTATAGAATAGCAGGCCTATAAATGACTTTATTATAGCCAATTCGTACATTTATGGATTGGGCAAAATCTTTTCAAATGGCCGAGTTCAATTTGGATTTAGTATCACCAGGCGTGCATGAAGAACAGATAATGAAATCTATTGTATCTGTATGTACAGTAGGTTTTTTATTCTTGCTAGAGCTCCGCCATTTTGAGAATGATTTCAAATCGGATGGTTGCTAAATGCTCAAAATAGGGGAGACAAACTAACTGCACTCCAATATATGCCAATAACGTTCAGTTTTGTGGTATATAATCCTGAGTAATAAGTAAAAAATTATAATAATCAGGAATTAATTTGCTTGCAAAAAGCTAGAAGCCTTTGGAAAGTGTAGTTTTGAAAAATTCCAACGCTCATTGAAATCTCTGGATGTCCTCTTCTCAAAATGACTACATTCACAGACGCCCGGTAATTCAAAATAGGCAGATTTCCGCGATGGTAACACCAAATTGTTTTACCACATCCCACGCCGGAAACGGCTTACGACGTGTTTCAAGTTCATGCGAATTCTGCCAATCCACGGCGTACGACGTTATTGAGATCATATTTCATTTTTTCGCCATGTTATTCATAATTCCCTCACTGAGCCTCGTCTGATGCAGTGGGAGCATGCACAACTCTGCAAAGCTTCAATACTGCCACCTGGTGGATGATCGGCGAGTTGCCAAACCGGAAATGGACGAGTCGATCTCGGTGCATCTGGGAAATGCGTCCGGCACTCGCATATTGTTGCGGGACTGTATACACACGTCCGTGTGTAGCGATCGCTGCCATAATGCAATAATCGATACGATTTGGCCGTTTATTATGATTATACAAACCGGAAATGGATTTAGGAGATCGCCGTCAAATAAGTGGGATCTTTTTCCTCCAGTCTCATCGTCGAATGGTAAGAGGACACCGACGTCTTTTTCAGCGCGTTTGTTTATTATTATCCATGCAAACTGCTCTGATCAATATATCACCCATACTACATAAAGCATTTACCGACGATCAGGGAATTATAAACGACCCCCCCCCTGTTCATCCGCGCATGATCAGTCATAACGTTTAGGATCATGTACAGTTGAAATTTTTAATATAGCGTGTATCGTCAACAAACGGCATTTGATAATCTATATATGCGTTATGCCCATCTCACGTTCTAGGAATTACTGCAGAAAACGATAAACATATTTATATTCTAGACGGTATTTTCGTATGAATCTATGAATGAAAAAGTAAAACGTTCCTACATTCTGAACGATAGATAATCAATGTTGAATGGGCCATAGTAATGTCAATTTAGCAATACAATTTAAAAAGTTATAGCCCTGCAAAGAAGGTGAACATCTCCATAGGCTTACAGTGCTGGCAGAGAGTGGTATAAGATGCTCAAATTGCGTGGCAGGGAATGTGTTAAACTAAAAACGTATAACACTTTAACCTATTGTTAAACAAACGTATTGATGAAAATATACATTATAACTGCTGTTGTGACATGGTTATGATGTTTATTCTTGAATACGTTTGAAAAAAAAAAAACAATAAATATGTCAGACAGTCTGGAGAGCTTGATGTATGACATGATGTCATCTGCGGTCCGGGGCCGGACCGCACGGGCGGAAGAGGTTAACCTTGTCCCCTGAATTTAGAGAACTAAGCGGAACACGCATAGTGTACACTCACAAGCAACACACAGAAAACATCTCACCCCAGCATCTCTTTCTACCGTAGCTTTCACATATCTTTCCAATCATTTCCACATATTTGATTTCAGAGTAGGTAAGATGAATTAACAATAATTCACTTGAAGTTACGGTAAATTGGAGGCAACCGTACAAAAGGTACAACTGAAGGCTAAATATTAGATTCTCTTCCAATGGCTCACGAAAGCAGGGTTGATGCATCTTTCTTCAATAAAAACACGATGCAGGTGCAGATAGCGCTCTGTGCGTTTGCTTGAAAAGTTGAGACATTTGTATGGCAGTACTCTCCTCATGAGATCAGTCTTATTATTATGGCAGTAGTCTCATGAGATCCGTCTTGTAATTATGGCAGTACTCATGAGATCCGTCTCGTTATTATGGCAGTACTCTCCTCATGAGATCCGTCTTGTTATTATGACTGTACTCTCATGAGAAGTCTTCTTTATTATGGCAGTACTCTCCTCATGAGATCCGTTTTGTTATTATGGCAGTATTCTCATGAGATCTGTCTTGTTATTATGGCAGTACTCTCATGATATATGTCTTGTTATTATGACAGTACTCTCATGAGATACATCTCGTTATTATGGCAGTACTCATGATATATGTCTTGTTATTATGGCAGTATTCATGATATATGTCTTGTTATTATGGCAGTACTCTCATGAGATCTGTCTCGTTATGGCAGTACTCTCATGAGATCCGTCTCGTTATTATGACAGTACTCTCATGAGATCCGTCTTGTTATTATGACAGTACTCTCATGAGATCCGTCTTGTTATTATGGCAGTACTCTCATGAGATCCGTCTTGTTATTATGGCAGTACTCTCCTCGTGAGATCTGTCTCGTTATTATGGCAGTACTCTCCTCGTGAGATCCGTCTAGTTATTATGGCAGTACTCTCATGAGATACGTCTTATTATTATGGCAGTACTCATGATATATGTCTTGTTATTATGGCAGTACTCTCATGAGATCCGTCTTATTATGGCAGTACTCTCATGATATATGTCTGGTTATTATGGCAGTACTCTCATGAGATCCGTCTTGTTATTATGACAGTACTCTCATGAGATCCGTCTTGTTATTATGACAGTACTGTCCTCGTGAGATCCGTCTTGTTATTATGGCAGTACTCTCATGAGATACGTCTCGTTACTATAGCAGTACTCTCATGAGATATGTCTGATTATTATGACAGTACTCTCCTCATGAGATCGGTCTTGTTATTACCCTCCGTCTTTACTGTTCTCCACTTGTCATGTGACCGCTAGGGTAGTGGATGTCCTTAAACGAGGACAGACAGACAAGTAACAGACAGACGGGCAGACCGACAGAGACTCACCAGAGGCAATCTGGATCTTACAGCCCGACTCCAGCTGGATTCTGGTTATCTGCTCACCTCCTCTACCGATAACTGGAGGACAGATAAGAATAGGAGAGAGGAGAGGAGAGAAGGGAGAGGAAAGAGAGAAGGGAGAGGAAAGAGGAAAGGAAGAGGAGACAGGAGAGGGGCGAGGAGAGGAGGAAAGGGAGAAGAAAGGAGAGAGAAGGGTGAGAAGGTGGAGTAAATGTAAGATTGCTCCACTTCTACAAGGTCCATTAACATGTTCTTGCGTGATCTATGGACCTCAGGGAATGTATTCCCAGTGTCAGAAATATTGTGTCCGTTACTATGCTTGAGAATATAAATTATTATAATAATTGTTTCTTTCTCCCATCTTTGACCGTGAATAACACCATGCTATTGACCCAACGTGAAAGATTGAGCCATTGAGCTCATTCAGCACCTTCTTCAGCAAATGAATAAAGGCCAAGGGCAGATGATTTACAGGGTTTTTTGTAGATACAGTACTGAATTTTGCCATCCGGACATATGCAATTTTAAATATGAATATAGAATATCAGGCCTATAAATTACCTTATTATGGCCAAGTCATACATCTATGGATTGGGCCAAATCTCCTCTTTCCAATGGCAGAGTTCATCTGGATTTAGTACCACCAGGCGCCCGTTACAGGGCAGAAAATAGTGAATGAAATCTACTACAGTTACTTTTGTATAATGTCCATAGCACCGCCATTTTTCACCAGATTGAGACACTTTTTTTGTAGCAGTTCACAGAAGGGTCAAGAAACCATATAGGTTGTATTTTATGGCAATAACATTCAGGTTTGTTCAACCCGTGAGATAATCACGAAAATCACTGCAATATTTGTAAAAGAAAAATGGTTGGACTACGTTTGTATGCGGCTGGTGTGAGCTTGGTAGTGTAGTTTTCTGATAATTAGACATCGAAAGCCCTGGGTCTCCTCTTTCTTAGCACTAAAAGAGGACTAAAACTATTTCATGACGGCTTCCTGATGCTTCTAAATCATTGGTAAACAAACAGTGCTAAGAATATAGACTTTGACTGCCGTTTTGATAGGGTTAGGGTCTTTACTCTTGGCTACATTTGAAAAAGAAACGCAACATCACTTAATACGGACTGTATTAATCTATTTGTGACGTGAAATAAATCTCGACACTTAAAGAGGTTAAGTGTTACTAGTATCTACATGACCTGCACATGCATCCCACAAAAGTGACCACAATGAGTGCCACGAATATCCCACCTGACTTTTATTCTTGTAGCCACAGCTGTAGTGTGTCAGGGTAACACGGTCTTATCAGCTGTAGTGTGTCAGGGTAACAGTCTTATCACAGCTGTAGTGTGTCAGGGTAACACAGTCTTATCACAGCTGTAGTGTGTCAGGGTAACACAGTCTTATCAGCTGTAGTGTGTCAGGGTAACAGTCTTATCAGCTGTAGTGTCAGGGTAACACAGTCTTATCAGCTGTAGTGTGTCAGGGTAACAGTCTTATCAGCTGTAGTGTGTCAGGGTAACAGTCTTATCAGCTGTAGTGTGTCAGGGTAACACGGTCTCATCACAGCTGTAGTGTGTCAGGGTAACACAGTCTTATCAGCTGTAGTGTGTCAGGGTAACAGTCTTATCAGCTGTAGTGTGTCAGGGTAACACGGTCTCATCACAGCTGTAGTGTGTCAGGGTAACACGGTCTCATCACAGCTGTAGTGTGTCAGGGTAACACGGTCTCATCACAGCTGTAGTGTGTCAGGGTAACACGGTCTCATCACAGCTGTAGTGTGTCAGGGTAACACAGTCTCATCACAGCTGTAGTGTGTCAGGGTAACACAGTCTCATCACAGCTGTAGTGTGTCAGGGTAACACAGTCTCATCACAGCTGTAGTGTGTCAGGGTAACACGCAGGGCACGACATTTTCTTTTTGACTCACCGGCCAGTGGCGGGTAGATGGGAAAAATCTACCCGCCAAGCATATTTCTTACCGTCATATATATAAAGAAGATTCAGTACATTTCAAGTAGATAGGGTATTATGTTGAAGAATACACTTAAATAAGAGGCCAGAGTAAAATTTTAAGCAAATTATTTTAATATATTCATTGATAATTGATTAATCAATACATGTCAATTAAATCTTAAGCTTAAATTGTAACCTACTGTTAAACATCATCAGACTCCTCACTCTACCCTCTTTGCAGGATTTAACAGAACATAATAAAATGTGAAGGTTTTATAAACCTAACTTAAACCTCCTCAATCATGTCCTCATCAAAGTCCACAATCTCATTGATTTACTACCGATGACAAACGTGTTGTTTCTGTTTTTCTTTTTGACTTTGACTGAGAAAATTATAATCACACACAAAGGGATAATGGCTTATAGCAGACTTAATGATTTTAGAATATTTCAGATAATGAAATGGAATATTTATCAACTATAGTTAGTATTTATAGTGTAACGTTTGGCTTTAAATCATATTGAACGTAGAGAGAGAGAGAGAGAGCGAGAGAGAGAGAGCGAGCGAGCCCCTCCCCGTCTGAGTTGCCGTAGACAGTCGATGATGTCACACACACTAGACTAGGATGTCAACAACACACAGAGCCTGGATCCCTGATGCATGAAGCGATATAATTAACCCATTCTCCGCCGATGACGTGTTAACACGTCATTCTCCGCCATGCGTAATCTGCCAATGACGGCGTAAGGCGTCTTTGAGATCAACATTTCATATTTTCGTCATGGTATTCACATTTCACCCACGGAGTCTTGGCTGGTGCTGTAGGACTCCGCTCAACTCTGCAACGCTTCAATACCGCCACCTCGTGGCCGATCAACGAGTTGCCAAACCGGAAGTGGCCGGAAGTGCTTGGTCCGTCCCCTATTCCGTCCGGCCACTCGTTATCGCTCCCGGGACTCAATCCAGACACCGTGGATATCGATCCGTTGCCATAACTCAATAAACAACATGATTTGGATGTATATTAGTATTATACAAACCGGAACTGGATCACCTCGATCAACATCACATAACTGGGATCTGTTTGCGCCAGTGTGATCGCCCAACGGTAAGAGGAGGCTGACGTTACTTTCAGCCTGTTTGTTTATTATTATCCATACAAACTGCTCTGATCAATATATCACCCATACTACATAAATGATTTAACGTCGGCCACGGAATTATAAACGACCCCCCCCCCCTCCGTTCACCCGCAGATGATAAGTCATAACGTCTAGGACCATGTACAGTTGACATTTTTAATATAACGTTCATCGGTGTCAAACGGCATTTGATAATCTAATATGCATTTATGTCTATATCTCACGTTCTAGGAAATACTGCAGAAAACGATAAAAACATATTTATACTCTAGACGGTATTTTTGTATGAATGTGTGAATGAAAAAGTAAAACATTCCTACATCCTGAACGATAGATAATTGATGTTGAATGGGCCATAGTAATGTCAATTTAGCAATACAATTTAAAAAGTTATAGCCCTGCAAAGAAGGTGAACATCTCCATAGACAAATAGCGCTGGCAGAGAGGGTACAGCGATGGATATAAGCTCTGGCAGAGAATGGGTTAAGAAACGAATAGCCAATAAATGTGAAGTTATCTTTGAACCCCTGTTGTCAAGCCTCGTTAATATAACCCCTTTCCTCACTAATGGAACTGGTTTTGTGGACTCACTGACGGTGCTTTGAGCGTTTCCAGGGTTAGCAGCTAATGCTAATTAGCTTAGCTTAGTCAGCTCATGGTCTGTGTCTATAATGAATGCTCTGCGAAACGTTCTTTTGTTAGGTGGTCCCGCTCTCGCTGCCGCGGTGGGTTTTCTTTTTAGCGGTCGGCTTACTCTTTCCATAGTTCCACATTATTTGTAACCCATTTAAAGTTATTAAGCTAACGTTAGCTCCCTACAGTGCAAGCAGGCGCCACGGGCAGTCATGATAGAAGAGTAATGGATGTGACATCGGTAAACAAGCCACAAATTAGGCCTGTCGTAAGACCAAAACACACTAAAGTTTTAATTATTTTACATGACTATTTTGTGACCCGTCACATGGCGGACAGACCTCTCAGTGGCACTGGCCAAACCTAAAATCTGGTTGCCAATGGCGGGCTCTAATTTCGGGCCCTGGTAACATGGTCTCATCACAGCTGTAGTGTGTCAGGGTAAGACGGTCTCATCACAGCTGTAGTGTGTCAGGGTAACACAGTCTTATCAGCTGTAGTGTGTCAGGGTAACAGTCTTATCACAGCTGTAGTGTGTCAGGGTAACACAGTCTTATCAGCTGTAGTGTGTCAGGGTAACAGTCTTATCACAGCTGTAGTGTGTCAGGGTAACAGTCTTATCAGCTGTAGTGTGTCAGGGTAACACGGTCTTATCAGCTGTAGTGTGTCAGGGTAACAGTCTTATCACAGCTGTAGTGTGTCAGGGTAACAGTCTTATCAGCTGTAGTGTGTCAGGGTAACACAGTCTTATCAGCTGTAGTGTGTCAGGGTAACAGTCTTATCAGCTGTAGTGTCAGGGTAACACAGTCTTATCAGCTGTAGTGTGTCAGGGTAACAGTCTTATCAGCTGTAGTGTGTCAGGGTAACAGTCTTATCAGCTGTAGTGTGTCAGGGTAACACGGTCTCATCACAGCTGTAGTGTGTCAGGGTAACAGTCTTATCAGCTGTAGTGTGTCAGGGTAACAGTCTTATCAGCTGTAGTGTGTCAGGGTAACACGGTCTCATCACAGCTGTAGTGTGTCAGGGTAACACAGTCTCATCACAGCTGTAGTGTGTCAGGGTAACACAGTCTCATCACAGCTGTAGTGTGTCAGGGTAACACGCAGGGCACGACATTTTCTTTTTGACTCACCGGCCAGATGGGAAAAATCTACCCGTCAAGCATATTTCTTACCGTCATATATATAAAGGAGATTCAGTACATTTCAAGTAGATAGGGTATTATGTTGAAGAATACACTTAAATAAGAGGCCAGAGTAAAATTTTAAGCAAATTATTTTAATATATTCATTGATAATTGATTAATCAATACATGTCAATTAAATCTTAAACTTAAATTGTAACCTACTGTTAAACATCATCAGACTCCTCACTCTACCCTCTTTGCAGGATTTAACAGAACATAATAAAATGTGAAGGTTTTATAAACCTAACTTAAACCTCCTCAATCATGTCCTCATCAAAGTCCACAATCTCATTGATTTACTACCGATGACAAACGTGTTGTTTCTGTTTTTCTTTTTGACTTTGACTGAGAAAATTATAATCACACACAAAGGGATAATGGCTTATAGCAGACTTAATGATTTTAGAATATTTCAGATAATGAAATGGAATATTTATCAACTATAGTTAGTATTTATAGTGTAACGTTTGGCTTTAAATCATATTGAACGTAGAGAGAGAGAGAGAGAGAGAGAGAGAGAGAGAGAGAGAGAGAGAGAGAGAGAGAGAGCGAGAGAGAGAGCGAGCGAGCCCCTCCCCGTCTGAGTTGCCATAGACAGTCGATGATGTCACACACACTAGACTAGGATGTCAACAACACACGGAGCCTGGATCCCCGATGCATGAAGCGATATAATTAACCCATTCTCCGCCGATGACGTGTTAACACGTCATTCTCCGCCATGCGTAATCTGCCAATGACGGCGTAAGGCGTCTTTGAGATCAATATTTCATATTTTCGTCATGGTATTCACATTTCACCCACGGAGTCTTGGCTGGTGCTGTAGGACTCCGCTCAACTCTGCAACGCTTCAATACCGCCACCTCGTGGCCGATCAACGAGTTGCCAAACCGGAAGTGGCCGGAAGTGCTTGGTCCGTCCCCTATTCCGTCCGGCCACTCGTTATCGCTCCCGGGACTCAATCCAGACACCGTGGATATCGATCCGTTGCCATAACTCAATAAACAACATGATTTGGATGTATATTAGTATTATACAAACCGGAACTGGATCACCTCGATCAACATCACATAACTGGGATCTGTTTGCGCCAGTGTGATCGCCCAACGGTAAGAGGAGGCTGACGTTACTTTCAGCCTGTTTGTTTATTATTATCCATACAAACTGCTCTGATCAATATATCACCCATACTACATAAATGATTTAACGTCAGCCACGGAATTATAAACGACCCCCCCCCCCCCTCCGTTCACCCGCAGATGATAAGTCATAACGTCTAGGACCATGTACAGTTGAAATTTTTAATACAACGTTCATCGGTGTCAAACGGCATTTAATAATCTAATATGCATTTATGTCTATATCTCACGTTCTAGGAAATACTGCAGAAAACGATAAAAACATATTTATACTCTAGACGGTATTTTTGTATGAATGTGTGAATGAAAAAGTAAAACATTCCTACATCCTGAACGATAGATAATTGATGTTGAATGGGCCATAGTAATGTCAATTTAGCAATACAATTTAAAAAGTTATAGCCCTGCAAAGAAGGTGAACATCTCCATAGACAAATAGCGCTGGCAGAGAGGGTACAGCGATGGATATAAGCTCTGGCAGAGAATGGGTTAAGAAACGAATAGCCAATAAATGTGAAGTTATCTTTGAACCCCTGTTGCCAAGCCTCGTTAATATAACCCCTTTCCTCACTAATGGAACTGGTTTTGTGGACTCACTGACGGTGCTTTGAGCGTTTCCAGGGTTAGCAGCTAATGCTAATTAGCTTAGCTTAGTCAGCTCATGGTCTGTGTCTATAATGAATGCTCTGCGAAACGTTCTTTTGTTAGGTGGTCCCGCTCTCGCTGCCGCGGTGGGTTTTCTTTTTAGCGGTCGGCTTACTCTTTCCATAGTTCCACATTATTTGTAACCCATTTAAAGTTATTAAGCTAACGTTAGCTCCCTACAGTGCAAGCAGGCGCCACGGGCAGTCATGATAGAAGAGTAGTGGATGTGACATCGGTAAACAAGCCACAAATTAGGCCTGTCGTAAGACCAAAACACACTAAAGTTTTAATTATTTTACATGACTATTTTGTGACCCGCCACATGGCGGACAGACCTCTCAGTGGCACTGGCCAAACCTAAAATCTGGTTGCCAATGGCGGGCTCTAATTTCGGGCCCTGGTAACATGGTCTCATCACAGCTGTAGTGTGTCAGGGTAAGACGGTCTCATCACAGCTGTAGTGTGTCAGGGTAACACAGTCTTATCAGCTGTAGTGTGTCAGGGTAACAGTCTTATCACAGCTGTAGTGTGTCAGGGTAACACAGTCTTATCAGCTGTAGTGTGTCAGGGTAACAGTCTTATCAGCTGTAGTGTGTCAGGGTAACAGTCTTATCAGCTGTAGTGTGTCAGGGTAACAGTCTTATCAGCTGTAGTGTGTCAGGGTAACACGGTCTTATCAGCTGTAGTGTGTCAGGGTAACAGTCTTATCAGCTGTAGTGTGTCAGGGTAACACAGTCTTATCAGCTGTAGTGTGTCAGGGTAACAGTCTTATCAGCTGTAGTGTGTCAGGGTAACACAGTCTTATCAGCTGTAGTGTGTCAGGGTAACAGTCTTATCAGCTGTAGTGTGTCAGGGTAACACGGTCTTATCAGCTGTAGTGTGTCAGGGTAACACAGTCTTATCAGCTGTAGTGTGTCAGGGTAACACTGTCTCATCAGAAAACAGCTGTAGTGTGTCAGGGTAACAGTCTTATCAGCTGTAGTGTGTCAGGGTAACACGGTCTTATCAGCTGTAGTGTGTCAGGGTAACACAGTCTTATCAGCTGTAGTGTGTCAGGGTAACACTGTCTCATCAGAAAACAGCTGTAGTGTGTCAGGGTAACACGGTCTCATCAGAAAACAGCTGTAGTGTGTCAGGGACTCAGGGTAACACTGTCTCATCAGAAAACAGCTGTAGTATGTCAGGGACTCGGGCTAACACGGTCTCATCAGAAAACAGCTGTAGTGTGTCAGGGACTCAGGGTAACACGGTCTCATCAGAAAACAGCTGTAGTGTGTCAGGGACTCAGGGTAACAGTGTCTCATCAGAAAACAGCTGTAGTGTGTCAGGGTAACACTGTCTCATCAGAAAACAGCTGTAGTGTGTCAGGGACTCAGGGTAACACGGTCTCATCACAGCTGTAGTGTGTCAGGGTAACACTGTCTCATCAGAAAACGGAAATAAAGTACTAATCGACCACAGGAAAAAAAGGTACATAATGTACGTTATGTTATAGCCATAAGTAATATATTTACATTTCGTATTGGCAAAAGTCCGAAAACAAACTGCGCAAGTTAGTTTAAGGTAACAGTGTGATTAAGGTTAGGGTTTGGGCGAGACTATTTCTGAAAACGTTAAAAAAGAATTTAATATGCAATATATGTACTTATTTGAAATACGTACACAATGTATGTTTTTGTAAATATGTCAATATATTACTTATGGCTATAACATAATGTACATTATGTACCTTTATTTATGAGATTGGGCTCGTTAGGGATATCCTGATTTTTTTTTTCATCTGTGTGTGTGTGTGTGTGTGTGTGTGTGTGTGTGTGTGTGTGTGTGTGTGTGTGTGTGTGTGTGTGTGTGTGTGAGTCAGTGTGTACTTACTGAAGCCCACCATCCTGTCAGGCACTTTATAGTCTTCCGTCATTACCCTGCAACACACACACATTAATTCCACAGTCACACAGGGTATTCTCTGTATGTATGCAAACATGTCAATAACTGATTACAGCCAGTATGTACAGCCACTTTACCATCACAGTCACAAGGAGATAGGTAGGTAGGTGTGTGTGTGTGTGCATGTGTGTGTGTGTGCGTGTGTGTGTGTGTGTGTGTGTGTGTGTGTGTGTGTGTGTGAGAGAACAGCATGTGAGCCAGGGTGAAGAGATGAGCAGTAATCTAGCCGATAGACAAATCAATATCAAATCGTGTCTCAGTGTGTGTGTGCATTTACCTCTGATGTCCCATGGCTGATAGCTGGTGACCTACTGAGAGAGGAGGGGTGGAGAGAGAAAGAGAAAGATAGTGATAGAGAAATGGAGAGTCAGTAGTGTATAGACAAGAGAGAGAAAGACGGAGCAAGAGAGAGAAAGAGAAAGTCAGAAAGAGACTTTTCCCCCCCAAAGATAAATTCTTTTAATATTCAACGATGACAAAAGGTTTTTAAACTGCACAAATACAACATATTAGTCTTCAAGAGGCTGAGGTTTCCTAATAGCAATATCTGTTCTAGTACTTCAGATTAGGGATGCACCGATATGAAAATTTGCCACCGATACCGATACCGATTGTTCAACTAACACAATCCGTCGATACCGATATTTGTGGCAAAATATATTTTTTTAAATATTTTTTAAATATATATTTTTTTGTATATATATATTTTTTTGTAATATATATATATATATATTTTTTTTATGAAACTACTGTATATTTGTCTTACAAATTGTGCTCACCGATATGAACATAGGCCTCTTTACTTACTTAAAAAAAGGAAACCTCAAGAAATAGCACTATCTCTCTCCCAGTATGTTCTGCAGGGCTGCAGCTAGATACTAGTTCTCCCAGCATGGTCTACCTGCTGGGCTGCAGCGAGATACTATTGTCTCAACCAATGACATTTTGATTGGCAGTCGATTCTGCCAATTACGTCACACACCGCTTGCACCCGCCTCTGCTGTTACCACCAATCGGCAAGCGTGTTGCATTTTTTACTCTGCTTTTGTCCGCCATTGATTTTGACGACAGAGGTTTTCTAGAACAACACGGCGCGGCGCGCGGCCAACGTTTAGCTTTTAGCACCGCAGGATGACTTAAATGAGGCATAATGATTTTACTGCAACTAATGTTATAATAAAACAAAGCCTTTCTATACATGTGTCTGATTGAAAACGTTATTAACAGATTGCAGAATGGGTAAAACTCAGGGCTCTGTGAGCAACAGAAGGAACTGAGCTAGTATGAACGCTTGCTACGTTCGGGTAAATAATATGCTGATGTTATGAACGTGTAACACTAACTATATAATGTTAATGCCACAAAACGAATTCCTTGTTAATCATAAGTAGTAACTTTGATGCAGTAGCTTGTGTGTGGGGGGGACTGCCGGACTGGGGACGGCAGCTAGTATGAACGCTTGCTACGTTCAGGTAAATAATATGCTGATGTTATGAACGTGTAACACTAACTATATAATGTTAATGCCACAAAACGAATGCCTTGTTAATCATAAGTAGTAACTTTGATGCAGTAGCTTGTGTGTGTGTGGGGGGGGGGGGGACTGCCCGGACTGGGGACGGCGTTGTGCAGGTCGCGAGTGAACTTTTTTTTGTCTCGACGCTACACAAATTGATGGATATTTATCGGCTACTGCCATCGGCACATTCAAGCTTATCCGCCGATAGGCCGATTGCAGTCAACAAGGCACTTATCGGCCGATACCGATACCCGACCGATACATCGGTGCACCCCTACTTCAGATGCATACATTTTTATAGCTAGGTCCCTGTCCATTATAGTGAAACTAGACTAGTCCTGTAGTGAAAACAGACTAGTCCTGTTTAAGGCTGTACCCGAACCCTGTTTTTAGGGTTTGAACGTTCGCCAGGGTTTATCGAACGAACGTAGATCCTACGGAGGGCGGCATTGCATAGTCTATTGGTGAAAAACATGTTGTTTACAGTGGTGGCTGTTCATGTAAACATGTAATTAAACAAAGCACTCAGAAGAAAATAAACAAGCTACTGCATCAAAGTTACTACTTATGATAAACAATAGCCCTTGCACACCGCAGTCACGTAAGGGGCAAAGGCATTCGTTTTGTGGCATTAACGTTATATAGTTAGTGTTACACGTTCAATAACAGGTATTCACTCTTGGTCGACGGGAAGGGGAGAGAGGCGCGCGCCTCGGCTCCTCAACAGACCCGTCCACCGTCTACCTCGGAACGGGGGACAGCAGAGAGACAGAGAGACACCGGTGGGGTCCCGCCGGGCTCCCAACACGCCTGCCGCCCGTCCGCCCTCGGCCAGAGGTGTTTCCAACGCAACCACCTCCCGCCATGAAGCTCGCGCTCCGTGGCCGAAAAAGGCTGGTATTCATTAATGATCCTTCCGCAGGTTCACCTACGGAAACCTTGTTACGACTTTTACTTCCTCTGCAGGGAGCTAACGTATTAGCTACGGTAAGTCTGTTGTGCTTCTCGCAAGCAGATCAATGGCGGCATTGCCGGAAGTAAAAAAAATAATAAACGCTTGCCGATTGGTGGTAACAGCAGAGGCGGGTGCAAG
Organism: Notolepis coatsorum; assembly: GCF_963971535.1. Taxonomy (NCBI): domain Eukaryota; kingdom Metazoa; phylum Chordata; class Actinopteri; order Aulopiformes; family Paralepididae; genus Notolepis; species Notolepis coatsorum. Next base: position 17,083,966 of record NC_140166.1, on the reverse strand, counting down.
CGGTGTGACGTAATTGGCAGAATCGTCTGTCAATCAAAATTGTTCTATTGCATTGGTTGAGAGCTCTGGTTGAGACAATAGTATCCAGCTACAGCCCGGCAGAGTCAGAGACCATACTGGTTGAGTCGAGCGCCTCGGGGGACGCGCCGCTTCACATCGCCTCAACGTTGTGCGCCTGCTTTATTTTTTTTTCACAGAACGTTCAAACCCATTAATTAAAGTCCGAATGTCAGCGTAACGAACGAACGTTCGAACGTTCGGGCTCAGCCTTAGTCCCGTTATGTCTTGTAGTGAAACCAGACTAGTCATGTTGGATCTTGTAGTGAAACCAGACTAGTCCTGTAGTGAAACCAGACTAGTCCTGTTGGGTCCTGTAGTGAAACCAGACTAGTCATGTTGGGTCCTGTAGTGAAACCAGACTAGTCTTGTAGTGAAACCAGACTAGCCCTGTTCAGTCCTGTAGTGAAACCATTAGTGAAACCAGACTAGTCCTGTAGTGAAACTAGGTAACCGCATCACCGCAATCCCGCAGTGTGTCAAGGCAGAACAGACAACAGTGGCATCTGCCGCCATAAATAAAGGGGCTTGATCATTTTTAACTCGGTTCATTTAATGACGAGACGTCCGTTTTCCAGTAGCAGGGCTGTACGCTAAGCTTTTTCACTAGGGGCACACTTGCCCCTAAATGAGAAATTTAGGGGCAAAAAATATTTTTTAGGGGCACATTTTTAAATAACAATTTTACCATTAAAAAAATATGTTCCTCCTGCCTCATTACTGTGGTCCTTTTATTTAACATTTAAGTGCGTTTGTTTTCAGGTTTGTATCTTTTATAATGAACCAACTGAGAAAGTGTGTAAATCACTAATAGAACAAAAACAACAAACTGTGTGTGTGTGTGCGCGCGCGCTTGTGTAGTGCTCCTTGAATGAGATCATCACAACACACACACACCATTAATCAGGAGGACAAGAAACTCTGCATACATTTGTTTCACAATGAAAAGTGCTTTAGAAATCAAATGAATTATTATTATTGTAAATAACCCCATGAAAGGTTTATTATTTGTATGGGTAATTACCTGCTTCATATTTGTGATGTTACTGGTTTCAGTGTGTGCCTAAAGTGATCAATGTGTTGGGCCGTTTATAGAGATCTATGCCAATTAATGTTTATGTATATCCGGGACTTTTTTTTTTATAAGAATTGAGAGGTATTTGTATATATGACCTTTATTTTGAAAACTGTTGCAACGCAACCTTATTTACATTTGCGCTTTTGACAGTGAAATGTTCAGTCCAACTTAGCTCGAAGGAAAGACTAATAAAAAAGGTTTAATTGACCCGTATGAGGCTCTTACGGTAGGACTTTGATTGTTTATAGAAGTGGAATGTAATACTATGCAAAAATATTGTCTCATTATTAGATCGATAGATGGGTTGATACTTTATTGATCCGCGGTGTCAATTTAAGTAGACAGTATTTCACGTCCTAATAGTGGGGTACTCACGTAATGCATGGCTGATCCTGAACGTTAGAAGTTTCCGTGTCCCCGTCAATCAATCATCACATCATCACGTCAATCATCATCATCTTATCATCTCTCCACATCGGACGTGGTTGTCATAAAATGGACTGATATCCATTATCCACTCCGTTGTTCTTGCGGAGCAAGAGCCATATTATTATTTAAAGCCAAGGAAGCGGCCACATTCAGTTTAGTTTCGCTAGGAATTATGGGATTTGGTGTTGGATGTATAGACTACGCAGACAGGGACATGGTCTTTAATCGCACGATAGACTACAAGTACCAAGTATATAGCGTGACCCAGATTCACTCCACAAAAATCTTTTTTTCACTCAGGCTATCGCAGTAAGTTCATTCATTGCCGACAGATTCTTTCATAGCACCACGACATTGTGTCGCACTGTACAGCCTTGGTTGTAGGCTAATGTTTAAAAAAAAATTATCCAATTTGTATGGATTAATTTAGGAGTGAAATGCGAATGAAGGGTTGAAATCTCTACTCGCAACGTTGCTACCAGATATAATATTTCAATCGCAACGGCCAAATTAAGGGGCAATTTGCGACGAGATCATCGCAGTGTACAGTAGCATGAGCTAACTTCACGTTTCCATACAGTTTACAACTCGCAGATGAAATCAGGATTTATTTTCATATCCCGGACTCGAGCCCCCAATGTATACCTTTTCCTGTATTAATCTGAACCGTAGTGGAGTAGGCTACAGAGGAGCGTTCTCCCAACACTCCCGGGCCGAAGTGCCGGTCATGTAACTTGCTCAATGTTGACTAACGTTACACGCAAATTAAGTGCTGCCTCTCTCTACCGACCCCGCTACACTCTGACTAACCCCTATGCTCACTTCATTAACGTTATCATAGCTATTATGATCTGTAATGTCAACTGGATAACGTTAGCTTTGTTTGCAAACGTTAGCTATCTAACATTAGATATTGGCTAGTTTCTCCCAATGATTGATGACACAAGTTGTGGTATTTAACTAGCTATGTATGTGCATTCAAATTCACTAACGTTAAAATAGTGTTATAATAACACTAAATGTCCGCTCAAATAACGTTAGTTTTAAGTTGGAGAAGGGATGTGCGACTGCTTGCTGCTTGCGTAGACCTACAGTATATATCACACAACGCATCACTCTTAAAGGAACAGGCAACACCCCTACTACTTTTATCACATTTCAGAACGTTGAGGGACAAATGGATAGATTATCAAACATGTTTAAAATAGTTTCGGGACTCCTATGACCTCAGAATTTTTGTCTAATCACGATTGCGAGTAAACTTGCATGTCTTAACACACGGGATGGGTTAATCGCAGATACGAATTGCATGCATGCATCGCATGTGTGCCAATTGATGACCTCGGAGCAGGTCCTAAATTATTATTACATTCCCTGCCACGGTTATATCCATCAATGTAGGCTCACTGCCACCACTCTAAGCCTATGGAGATGTTCACCTTCTTTGCAGGGCTATAACTTTTTAAATTGTATTGCTAAATTGACATTACTATGGCCCATTCAACATCGATTGTCTATCGTTCAGGATGTAGGAACGTTATACTTTTTCATTCATAGATTCTTCCAAAAGTACCTTCTAGAATATAAGTATGTTTTTATCGTTTTCTGCAGTAATTCATAGAACGTGAGTTATAGGCATAAACGCATATATAGATTATCAACTGCCGTTTATTCCCGATACACGCTATATTAAAAAATTCAACTGTATATGATCCTATACGTTGTGATTCATCATGCATGGATAAAAGGGGGGGGGGGGTCGTTTATAATTCCGTGATAGTCAGTAAATGCTTTATGTAGTATGGGTGATATATTGATCAGATCGGTTTGCAGTGAAAAGAATAAACAATCAAGCTGAAAGTAACGTTACTGTCCTCTTACCGTTCGCCGATGAGACTGGAGGAAAAAGATCCCACTTATTTGACGTCGCTACTAGATCCATTTCCCGTTTGTATGGCGCAATAAACGCCCAAATCATAACGATTATTGAGTTATGGCAGCGATCCATATGCACGCCAGTGTTTGTCTGTAGTCCCGCAACGATATGTGACTGCCGGACGGATTTCCCAGATGCACCGATGGCTACTTCCGGTTGTAACTTGCCCGATCATCCACCAGGCGGCGGTATTGAGGCGTTGCACTATTGTGCAGGGTCCCACTGTATCACCAGAGGCTGGGTGGCGGAATTATGAATGCCATGGCGAAAAAATGAAATCTGATCTCAATATCGCTGTACAGCGTGGTTTGGCAGAATTCGCATGGCCGCCAAACACGCTGTACAACGGGATTGGCGGTGGATGTGTTAATAAAAAAAAATATATAGGCAGGTATATAAAAAAAAAAGTTATGAATTTGCGGTACCACCACATCCCGCGGTGATTAGCCACACACAACCGCGGTGAGAAAATGTCATACAGCCCTAAGTGAAACCAGACTAGCCCTGTTGGTTCCTGTAGTGAAATCAGACTAGCTCTGTTGGTTCCTGTAGTGAAACCAGACTAGTCCTGTAGTGAAACCAGACTAGCCCTGTTGGTTCCTGTAGTGAAACCAGACTAGCCCTGTTGGTTCCTGTAGTGAAACAAGACTAGCCCTGTTGGTTCCTGTAGTGAAACAAGACTAGCCCTGTTGGTTCCTGTAGTGAAACAAGACTAGCCCTGTTGGTTCCTGTAGTGAAACCAGACTAGCCCTGTTGGTTCCTGTAGTGAAACCAGACTAGCCCTGTTGGTTCCTGTAGTGAAACCAGACTAGCCCTGTTGGTTCCTGTAGTGAAACAAGACTAGCCCTGTTGGTTCCTGTAGTGAAACCAGACTAGCCCTGTTGGTTCCTGTAGTGAAACAAGACTAGCCCTGTTGGTTCCTGTAGTGAAACCAGACTAGCCCTGTTGGTTCCTGTAGTGAAACCAGACTAGCCCTGTTGGTTCCTGTAGTGAAACAAGACTAGCCCTGTTGGTTCCTGTAGTGAAACCAGACTAGCCCTGTTGGTTCCTGTAGTGAAACCAGACTAGCCCCGTTGGTTCCTGTAGTGAAACAAGACTAGCCCTGTTGGTTCCTGTAGTGAAACCAGACTAGCCCTGTTGGTTCCTGTAGTGAAACCAGACTAGTCCTGTTGGTTCCTGTAGTGAAACCAGACTAGCCCTGTTGGTTCCTGTAGTGAAACCAGACTAGTCCTGTTGGTTCCTGTAGTGAAACCAGACTAGTCCTGTTGGGTCCTGTAGTGAAACAAGACTAGTCCTGTAGTGAAACAAGACTAGTCCTGTAGTGAAACAAGACTAGTCCTGTAGTGAAACCAGACTAGCCCTGTTGGTTCCTGTAGTGAAACCAGACTAGTCCTGTAGTGAAACAAGACTAGTCCTGTAGTGAAACAAGACTAGTCCTGTAGTGAAACCAGACTAGCTCTAAGACTTTATTCCATGAGTAGTACTGGGGATGAGCTAGTGGCACGCTGAGCTAACCCCCTTCCGCCTCTATGATTGGCTGCCAGACACAGCTGTGATTGGTCAGCTGGCTGTGATAATGGTGGTTCTGTTCCATTAGGGGCTCTGCTTGGCATCACACTGCACTCCCTCGCGTACGTGCACGCGCACTGAATAAATTCCACAAATGTACCTTTAATACCAGTACTGACCACACCCCTCATCAGCTTACCTTCATAAGCAGGTGTGTGGTCACCTGCTCTCCTCCTTCTCGCTTTCACCACAAGGAAGTGCCTCGGTAGTACCCCACTTGACGTGTTGTTAGTTGAAAAGAGTTGTGACGGGTTTACATTGTGCTTAATTTTTTCTTCTCTCACATCTGTTGTACAAGAAAAAGTTGGGTCATAATGTATTCCGCGGAGAGTAGACCCGCTAGACCTACTCTTCACCAGCGGTTCTCCATTCCCGCCTCCGTCGTGCGCTTCGGTGCTGGGCTGTTGCCACTCTCGTGGTTACCGACCCAGCCCGGGAGACTGCCGGTGGATAGTTTGCCTCACCGAAGAGCCGAGGGTTCGGTGCCGTCGCTCCGGCGATGGCCTGATCTCGACTCTGGTTCCTCTGGTTCTGGGGAATCGCCCGTTGGTGAACGGGGGGTTGTCTTGGAGCCAGAGGATTTGCGACGCAAACTTTTCGCGTCTGCCCGCTCACGTCGCAAGATGGTGGCGTGCAGGCGCGAACGGCCTGGGTTTGGGGAACTGCTGGAGACCAGCGAAGATGTGTCCGGCTCTGGATTTCCAATGGAGACTGAGGACTTCATGGACGAGGCGGACGGGTTTTTGTATGAGGGCCCCGTGGAGGAGAGTATCCCTCCTCAGGAGACCCCGGAGGGGGGGGAAATGGCTCCATGGGGCGCCCTGTTCGAGGATGTCGAGGAACCACCTTGGCCTCATCAGCAGGATGCCCTACTGTCGGCCACATCAGACTGTGGCTCCTTGACCAGTCGCAGCCTGCTGTATGTGAGGGATGCGGGGTCGGTGGAGGAAGGTTCGCAGGGGGAACTGCGGGCCTTGTTTCCCGAGCTCATGGCGGTAGCCGCCGCCGCAAACGGCGTGCCGCTGCCGCTGCCATTGCCTGCACCTGTCCCTGATGACCTCATAGGCCATCCCTGGCAGCGTCCCCCAGTGAGAGGGGTGGACGTTGTCTACCCATTTTTCCCATCGATGGGGGCCTATGTTCGTCGGGGTCAGGCGGTGTCCAACATCATGGGACTAACTCCTGCCTACGTACCAGTTACGCGGGTGTCGGGGTTGGTCAAAGGTATGGGGGAGGGTGTGCCTCGGCTTGACAGTCCGATGGCCGCGCTCCTCTGTCCGGATATGGTGTGGGAACCACTATGCAAGCCGGTCCTCCAGGGGAAATCGGCTAGGCGATTGGCTTATTGGGGTGACCAGTCATTCATCGCTGGTACACAATCGCTAGCTGCGGCGTCTAACATCGCCCACCTGGCTAGATTTGTATCGGGGATAATGACGGGCGGCACGGATCTGAACGAGGTGAAATGCGATCAGATCACCCAGGCTGCGGGAGCTGTCCTGCACCTTTCCCAGGTGCTGGCCATAGCCATGGGGAAAGTGCGCGCCCTGGCCACCCTGGGCCAGCGTCACATTTGGCTGGAGCAGGCCCGTGTGCCAGAGAAGAAGAGAGCTCCTCTTCTGACGGCCGCCCTCTCCGACGCTGGCCTATTCGGGAAGGCCCTGCGGTTGATGTCCTCAACATGCAGAGAGATGGCAGAGGAGAGGTCCATTCTCCAACCCCATTTTCCGCCTCCCGTCCTTGCCGGTGGAGTCAGAAGGCTTCCGCGACGTCGAGCTGTCTCCGTCGCCGCTACCACTGCCTCCGCCGCCGCTGCTGGCCCTGCCAAGAGGGCCAGGGGACGAAACGGCGCTTCTGCCACCGCCGGCCCATCCACGACCGGAGGAGACGGTAGGGAACGTCGTGTCCAGCAGACTGTAACCTACCGTCCCTCCGGGGCTCCTCGGGGTGGCAAGACTCGAGCGGCGCGAGGTGGCAGACGCCGTTAAAGTGACTTTTTCCCCTCTGTGTCCCCTCTCCTCTACACCCTCCCCGGCCCCTCTATGATTTTGTGCCTTGACACATTTTATTAGTTAATAAAAAAGTTCCCCGATGGAGGGGGACTGTGTTTTGGCCGAACAAACTGTGTGTTTCTTCAAACAATTCATATGGTGGGGTTGTGTATATATGAATCTGCCCTTTTACGTTGTGGGATGAGTTGTGTTGTGTTACGAGGTTAAGCAAGGTCTGCAACGTACACTCGGTAATAGGTTCTATTAGCTTGATGCTCCACATGCAGGTAGAAACTGGTGTTATTCCATTGCTTGAACTAAGTATATGTGTTTCACAATGCTGTGTTGTTTAGTTGCAGTAATACTCGTACACACACATTTCACGGCCTAGCCGTTTACTCTCGATCAGCGTTTTTTCCTATGTACGACATAGTCAACGGGTATAGGATTCACGCACAGGCGACTTGTGTTTTGTTGTAAAACCTTTACACATTTTTGTGGGTAGCGGACATTGTATTAGCTTTTGCTATGCATTGCTTTCTACCGGAGGTTTTTCAAGATGGCTACGGTTGTTTTTCTGTGTGTAGGGATAAAGGGTGTTTTTTCGGGAGGGGGTGTCGAATAAACCCCTCCTTTCCCACTTGATTGGTTTAGGGGATTTTTGATCTCTTCTGCTGAGCCAGTCAGGGCCAAGCCAGTGCTTGGCGGGGGGGGGGGGGGGGGGGAGGGGTATTCTACCGACTCCTATTACATGACAGGAGCCGGCAGGTTTCCCCGCCCGTTGTAGCGGTGTTGCTATGGCGACGCCTTCCATGAGTTGGTGTCTTAAAGATGTCGAGGTTAGGGCGTAGGGCTCACAGTTCTGCTGCGCCCGATTTATGTGTCAACTTGAGTCGATTGGTCACGTGACTCACAGTTGACATATATTTTTCATGACTATGGACTCATGTGGGAAGGTGTTTCTGGGAGGGTCTGGTCTTACACTCTGATTAAAAAGAGTGACTGGATTAAAATCATGTGAAAACAGGTTTTTTACTCCCAGCTGTGCAGTTGGGTCATACGGGTGATGCTTTTTCTTTATTATTATAAAGAGTTGGATGTGTCTATATGGATTGGAAATGAGGGTCCCTGATGGAAACAAGACTAACGTCTTTCTCAGGTCTGCCTCCCCTTAACCAATTGTGTGTATTGCCGTACTGGGTTGTACCCTTTCTGCAGTCTGTTGGGTAAACTTTTTTCATTCATTCATTCATGGAGTTGATTGCATCTCGCCCCTCTTGTCGTTCCCCTGGGCGTCTTGGGGATTCAATATGGTGGTCTAAACGGCCTATTGTTGATGTGGATATGTCAAAACGCACACATAGTGCTAGCTCAGGATGTTCTTTTGGGGCATTGGCTGACTGGCGCGCCTTGATTGCTTGGGGTTGAAACAGCGTTTTTATGAAGCAATTGGGATGGGGGTTTTTCCTCTTCCGACACCCTGTGTGGTTGTCGATGGGTTCCCGTTCATGTCAGGGGATGATGACGGAATGGGTCTGGACATATGGGGAAGGGTCTCACGCCCTAGGGGTGGGCCACCGGGCGCGGTTCGTACCGACACGTCTGGGTGGCGCCTTCTTTTTATGTTGGGATCAACACGCATATCTGCCCCTTCTCCTGGGGTTGGCAGGTCGGCGTGATTAGGGCACGGGACTGGTTCTGGTCGCGCTGGTCCAGATCAGTTGCACCCGTTGTCCGCTGGGGATGCAGATCTGCTGTTCTGGTACCCTGAGGGACTTGGGTTTTTTTCAGGGGGAAAAAATGCTTGGTCGGTCCGGGTGTCACAGGGTTGAGCGTTATGGAACCTTTGTTGGGTGCGTTGTATTCTGCACTGTCGTAATGGCTTACGGCCGTGCCAACCTGTACGCGCCCGATCTCGTCGGATCTCGGCCGCTGTGCAGGTTGGTCTTGGTTGGTACTTGGTTGGGTGACCTCCTGGGAATACCGAGTGCGGGGTGCTGGGGCTGGTCTTCCATTTTTTACGCTCTTCTCTTGCGCTTGGCGCAGAGGGGCCTGTTGGGGTGGTTTTAACCTCCTCGGGGGACCCTGTGCTCCCCGTATCACCGGGCCCGGTCCGGGGTAATGTTTCGTTGACCCGTAGGCCCGGGATAGCCCTGTTGGAAACCAGAACGCGGGGTGCGGCGGTGCCGCAGGTGTGTTTTTGGGGTTTCTTTCCTGAGGGGTTATGGGACCAACCATTGCATGGGGTAATGCCTAGGTGGTTGGTTCTCTGGTGTGTTGCTGCAGTGTCAACTCCCGGTTCTCCGGTTGAGGGTGCCCCTGCACGTTCATGACGTCTGCCGATCGTATCGGCCTTCTCTGTGGAGGCTTGGTTATGCGACAACGCCAGCATACGCCCCTTCCGCCGGGGCGGCTGTGTTCAGCTGTCCTTTCTGGCGCCTGCCTCGTCCGCAGTCTCCAGGCTTGGGTTAACAGCCTGTTGCCTGGTCTTTTTTCCCGGTGCACTGCCTGCTTCCGTTGCTTAACTCTTGTGTGTTACGACCATGCTGTCTGCCTGTTGCAGGGCCTGTGTTCCAGGCGGTGTACTGTTGGGGAGGACAGGGCCCGCTCGGCTGAGGGGCCTTTGTCCGAATACGCTGGCGATGTGGGGGGCGGGGTCACTAGGTGCCCACCTGGTGGGGTCTTGATGCTGGCATCATGGACTTCTCCGGGCCCCCATTCCAGGGAGTCCAGTCCTTTTGGTGGGTCTGGGTCTTCCTTCGCGCTCCGCTGCTACGGCCTTGCCACGGGGTTGGGTTTGCCCTTGATCCCGTGATTCTGGGGGCAGTAACGAGGTTGTTTCCTACGTTCGTTCCCGGGTGGCATGCGGGTTGTGCGTGGGTGTAGTCGTGGGGTCAAGCCACGGTCTGCTCACCCTGTGCGTTGAGTTGCTTGAGTGCCTCTTCGCGCGGTCGGGTCCGTCGCCCTCTCGGTAAACCTCTAATAGGGAGGGTGCCCTCCATTAGGGGGGGTCGGGGGGGCTCGGCCCTCCCTGTTCTGTTGGTTGTGGGGGGCCTTCAGCGGGGTGTATTTGTCAGCCAGCGGCTCCGCTTGGCCTCCCTTTGTGCAGTGTGATGCCAAGCAGAGCCCCTAATGGAACAGAACGTTAGGTTATAACTATAACCAAGTTCTGTTAATTAGGGGTGACGCTTGGCATCAGACGGCCGCTGCAGCCCTTGACCTCACCTTGTGGTGAAAGCTTGGGAAGGAGGAGAGCAGGTGACCACACACCTGCTTATGAAGGTAAGCTGATGAGGGGTGTGGTCAGACTAATACTGGTATTAAAGGTACATTTGTGGAATTTATTCAGTGCGCGTGCACGTACGCGAGGGAGTGCAGTGTGATGCCAAGCGTCACCCCTAATTAACAGAACTTGGTTATAGTTATAACCTAACGTTCATCCCGCTACCCCTCCAGTGATGTGCCCTGGGAGGTCAGATCAAATCTTTGACAAGCAGTAGGACAGACACACACTGGACACAAGGCATCAGACTAGTAGCAAATAGGATGCCGAAAAAAGAATAAAGATGTTTAAAGATAGGAGCTGCTAGGAGTCTCTTACTCAAAACAATAACCAAAGACAGCGTTTTACTTATTTACTTACTTACTTATCTTTGCTTTTAGCTAGATTGAGAATTCATATTAGCCTGACACGGTTTGAAAGCTACTGGCAGACTGGGGTACATCACCCACATCTCTGTTGATAAGTTGATAAAAGTGTTGGCACAGTGAAACTAATGATAACCACGTCATGTTAAGTGAATGGAAAATTATAGCGCCATAATTAGTTAGTTAGTCTATTACTACTACGCTAACCTTTTTCCCAAGGAGCACATGTGCTCCTAAATGAAAAAATGTAGGAGCACACAAATAAATTTAGGAGCACAGTGAAACATTTTCAAGTAACACAGAATTTATTAATAAACTATTTATTACATGCATATTATACTGTGCGTGCTGCGTATACTAAGGGACAAACATCTGTGCAATAGCACATACCACCAAAATCACACATTGGCCCATGCCTACTAGACGCAAAGGATATCGGTTGTCAAGCTGCTTTTGTATCTTGTAGTGTTGTCACGATACCAACATTTTGACTTCGATACAGATAGATAGGAAAGGTAATGGAATATATTATTAGATGACAGAAGATGGAAAATTCTTTATACAATTCTTTAATTCATTATAATTTAAACGCTATTGAAACGTAAATAATAAAATTATAAAACTATTCTGTTACAGCTGCTGAGCTATATACTATAGCTTAGGGGTGGGAATCTCCAGTTTCATCACGATACGATATAGATTATTTGGACAACGATACGATATTTGCAGATATCACAAAGTCTGTCACGATTAGGGATGGGTATCGTTAGGATTTTATCGATACTACTACTCTTATCGATACTGCTTAGCAGTTCGGTACTTTATCGATACTTTTTATTTAGCAAAAATAATAATATTAACACTTTGGCTGCCATGGGTTAAATTCATTATCAACCGTAGGTTGCCGGCTCTATTTGTCTATAGAGAAAGTCCCCTTCTTTGCAGGGCTATAACTTTTTAAATTCTATTGCTACATTGCCATTATTAGGGCCCATTCAAAGTCCTATATGTATTGTTCATTGTGTAGCAACGTTAAACTTTTTCATTCACATATTCATAGTAAAGTATGGTCTAATGTATAAGTATGTTTTCATCTCTTTCTGCAGCTTTCTCCAGAACGTGATATATAGCCCCAAATGCATTATATTGATGATGAAATACAGTTTGATGGCAATCAGCGCGATATAAAAAATTCCAACTAGACGTACTTCTAGAAGTTACTACACGTCATCTGATGTTGACCGGATGGGCGTGGGGGCGTTTATAATTCCGTGGGCAGCGTTATACCAATCATCTAATGTGGGTCAAATGTTGATAATAGCAGTTAGTATCGAAGACGGTAACGTTACACGCTAAAACTCACCCCAGTCTCCGCGCGCCGTTGGGCGATGATCGTAGAGTAGAAATTTTATCATTATGGGATGGCGATTTACCCGGTCCATCTCCAGCTTGTATAATGGTATATACGTCCAAATCATGTTGTTTATCGAGTTATTGGCAATCGATCGCTATGTAGCGTGACGAGCCAGAGTCCCGGGACATGTACCGAGTGCCCGGAAGCAATACGGCCGTCCAGCAAAACCTCTACTGCGCTTCCTGTTAAGCGATTGCGCCGATCGGCCACCAGATGGCGCTCCTGAACCGCCAGAGAGCTCAGTGGGTCCTCCTGGTGGATCTCAGGCCAGCGGAGGGGAAATATGAATCAGATTCCAGATTTTTGAAATATTGATATTAAAGACGCTGTAAAGCATCATCGGCAACTTGAGCATGGCCGGGAATGACGCTTTAACACGGCTCCTGGCAGCCAAAGTGTTAAGAACAGAATCGACATTGCTTTATTATTCCTTTATATAACTATTCCTGCACATGGCTACTTTTTTATCAATTAATACAAGCAGTCAGATAAATTAACTATTTTGGGACTTTAAATTTTATTTAGAAAGTTCTTAAATCAGAATGTCCCGCCCAATACCCAGCTGTTAAAACACGGTTCAATACTCCATGTTATTAGTAGAGGCTGTGTGTCTTGGTGCGCTCCGGGTTCCGTTTACGGTTTGCGTTTTGAGCGTGTAAGCTTGCCGTAGGCGATGATGTCACGCTCTAACGTCAACACAGGAAGAGTTTTAACACACGGTGGTGGAAACTGGATGCTGATATAAAGAAACAAATAACCAATAAATATGAAGTTATATTTGAACCTCTGTTGTCAAGCCTCGTCAATAAAACCCACCCCCTTTTCTCACGAATGGAACTGGTGTCGTGGAGTCCGCTTTGAGCGTTTTCCAGCCTATGTATTACTAGTTAGCAGCTAACATTGCATGTCATTGATCTACCGGTCGATCACGGCCGACTGGTTGGGCACCACTGGTCTATAGAAATAAATGCATTCGAACAAGAAACCAATGTATAGTAGACATAGCAATGGCAAAAGAAGTTGTGCGAGTAATAATGGCTCACTGCGGCTCGCTTCTCGTGCAGAGACAGAGAGAGGAGAGATAGTTTGCAACGTTTAAATTCCTCGAAAAAAAACTCATAGTAATAATAATTTCTAGAGTATCGATAGCAGTAGGGGTGGACGGTATGGTCTAAAATTTATATCACGGTATAATTTGAAGCATAGACGGTAACGGTATATATCACGGTATCAGTGTTTCGGTTAGAATAATTTTTTTTGCCTGATAGGCAGGCTATATAAAGAGTGACATCCTCAAGGCATGTAGATTTATAATATTTTAACTTAAAACTAGGCTACTTTTGCGTATAAAGTCATTATATTCCATATAAAATAAGTCCCGAGTCGAGACTCCTGCTCCCATTGCAAACAGCGGGGCTGGATTTTGCTAGAAGCATATGTAGCTGCAGAGCTGCAGAGCCGCAGAGCCAGGGGCTCTTTCAGGTCATTCATTTCAGCCATTGGCAATTCAGCCGTTGGGTGGGGGGGCGCTGTTTGACGGGCCTGTGACCAGACCTGAAAGAGCCCCTGGCTCTGCGGCTCTGCAGCTGCATGCTATTCGCAAATCCACTGCTGCACGCCGTCCTCCCGGCTCCCGCTGCTGCCGTCGTTATCATAACACTACACACATATCATAATGTTTACAGCAAACTGTAGTTGATCACCAGGTATGTTTTATTAACGTAGAATAATTCATATATGAAAAACGATAGGGAAATATCTTACCTTTCTCCACTGGTTAAAAATGCCAGGAACTGAAATTGAAACTTGCTGTGCGCCGCGGTGATATGTGTTTATTATGAAATGACAATTGCGTGTTGACACGCCCACTGCGCGAAGCCTCCTAAATAACTTTTTCCAGTTTGCACATATCCATTATCTATGACTAATTCTATCTATTTTTAGGGGCAATTGCGATTGAAATAGTCGCGCTGTGGTTACATGACGTCATTGCTATTTTAGAGCTGCTCTACCGGTTACAAGGTATAGTCAAAATCCATACCGTAGAGCAAATTAATACCGTTTATACCGTATACCGTTTATACCGTCCACCCCTAGATAGCAGTACCGATAACGTCGGAGCTTATCAATACTCAAGTTTTTTTCTAATTTAGTACCAGTTCCCGTTTAGAACCGGGGTCCGGGGGGCATCCCTAGTCACGATACGATTCAGGTGCCTGCGATCGATATGAGATGATATTATATGCCCATTTAACATAATCAGTAACATTTAGATCAACTCAAAAAAGGCAACGAAAATATCTTGACATTTAAATTTTTTAGCTCTTCCAGACATTTAAATTAAAAACAATTAGGGATGTCCGATATTATCGGCCGATATTGGCATTCAAATGTAATATCGGAAATGATCGGTATCTGTTTTCAAAAAAAGAAAAAAATATATATATTTTTTTTTACATTTATTTAACATTTATTTAACACAGGCAAGCAAGTAAGAACACATTCTTATTTTATTTATTGTAAAAAGTATGCATAATGTTGTGTTAATTCCACGACAAGAGATATGTAATGTTAATTACCTGAAATTATTCAGTTTTGGGGGGGGGGGGGGACCCTGCATATATCGGTATCGGTTGATATCGGTATCGGAAATTAAGAGTTGGACAATATCGGTATATCGGATATCGGTAAAAAAGCCAATATCGAACATCCCTAAAAACAATCTATTGTTTTTAACTCAAACAGCGCCAGGGGGGTATGTGTGATGTGTGGTTAAAAGGCCAGCGTTCTAAAGTATAGGAATACGTGGCGGTGTTTGCAGGGCTATAACTACCGTACTTTTCGGACTATAAGCCGCGGCTTTTTCCCCCATTTTTCGACCCTGCGGCTTATATAACGGTGCGGCTTATATGTGGACAAAACCCGAAAATCGAAATATTGCTTTTTTTACTGCATTGAAATGTTATTTATCTGTTCCCTTATTTACTTAATACAACTTGTAAATGAGTTAATTCTGGTTATTTGTCCGACAGTATTGTGTCCCAATGGGAGTCATTCTCTGTAGAGGTGGGAGTCATTCTCTGTAGAGGTGGGAGTCATTCTCTGTAGAGGTGGGAACTTAAAGCTCAATATAAGAACATGCACCACCACCCACAGAATCGAGAAAGAGCAATCAATCTATCAATCCTTTCCGTGTCCAGGCCGGGTGAGGTTTCCCGTGTTGAGTCAAATTAAGCCGCAGGCTCCACTCTTTACATATGGTAATTCAACATTAAAACACATGCGGCTTAGGCGGTTAGGTGGCCGAGCGGAGATTGCGTTCGTCACCAACCCCGGAGCTGTGAGCTGGATTCGCCTGTTCGAATCCAGCTCACAGCTCCGGGGTTGTCACCAGCTTGGCTGGCCGTCTGCACTAATACAATTGGCTGTATTAGAGGGTGGGAGAAGCTGGCGGGGTGGGTCCGGGTCGTTGTAAACAGCGACTCCTACAGTTCGGTCGGGGCGCCTGCTAAGCGCGGATAGGACTTGAGGGGGATAGTGTGGTCCTCCCACACGCTACGCCCTCTCGATGAGAATCCGCGCCGCCAGGTGAAAAGAAGCGGTGATTGGCTGGACGTGTGTCGGAGGAAGCACGTGGTAGCCTCCACTCTCCCAGATTATCTGACTGTGGGGGGTAAGTGCGCAGCGACCAGGAAGGGACTGGGAATTGGCATACGACTAACATTTGGATGGGAGAAAAAAATCAGAGGAAAATGGAGGGGGAAAAAGATAAAAAAAAAAAAAAAAAAAACACATGCGGCTTATAGTCCAGTGCGGCTTATATATGTACACATCATTCAATTTAGCTGCTGCGGCTTATAGTCAGGTGCGGCTTATAGTGCGAAAAGTACGGTATATTCTATATTATAGCTATGGATACAATACTATGGCCCATTTGACATTGAGTGTCTATAGTTCAATATGTGGATCCATACATTCCCGTTTGATACCGTAGTGAATATAAGTATGGTTTTAGAGCGGTCTAGGGTAATTCCTGGGAGGCTCGCAATGTGTATTATACTAAATGCATTTGTTGGATGTCTTAGTTGAGAGACAGTTAGATGTCTTAGTTTGTTGGATGTCTTACTGAGAACAGTTGGATGCACTTCCGAGCTGCTTCCACATGGAGGCAACTTCTCTTTTTTTTGGGAACTACTTTTTGTGCGGATGGTTCTCAATAAATCTTCAATTAATGTGTGTTTATTGTATAGCAATAAGGTTGGATGAATGCGCCAGTTGTATAAAAGCCATTACACCACGTGCAGTCGTGGGTTGTGAGAATTAGACCATGCCTAGGGGGGTCTAACGACCACCCCTAGGCATGGTCTAATTCTCACAACCCACTCCTGCGCGTGATGTAATGCTTTATTAGACCATTGGATCCGTTGCTCGCAGAGTTTTCATTGCACATAGAAACAGCGTGATGTTTGTGTGAAATAACAAGACAGTAGACTAGAGCGTGTGTCAACTGTGTCTCTGTATTGCAAACAATAACATGGGCATCATATAGCTTACATCCTGGTCCCTGCTGGGACGTACCAACTGAACACACCACTGTGGGGGTGGAGGGATGAACCAACATTCCCCATTCCCTTGTAACATGTGACTTGCAAGATGAGTTGTTACAGAGCTGGTCCGCGCTGCTCTGTGTCCATTATGAAATGACAATTGCGCATTGACACGGCCACTACGCAAAACTATTACTCGTACACTAAATAATTTTTCCGGTTCGCACAAATCTATTTTTAGGGGCAAATGAGTGAAATGCTCGCACTGTAGAGCCCCGTTAGTGAGTGAGGATGAAAACGAAAGTAAACCCGCACAGAGAACTGCTCTGATGTGAACTGCCGTCACTGTTTTGGGCCACAGGTTTGTAACCGTTTTCTGCACATATAAGGCTGGGATGGTTCACAGCACGTCTTCTCTCTGGTACTCAGACCATTATATAAAGTGATTGGTGAGCTGAGTTTTCAACGCACACACAACCAAAATTACTCGTGAGGAGTTTTCAAAGGCCAAAGTTGAACATGAGGCTGAATACAGTAGCTTCTCAAATTCTTATGTTTGGAAACCATCATGTTTTCTAACCCAGGTTATAGTGAAACTGATTAATCCAGACATCCCTAGGTACTAGCGTCCTTCCCTACATCTCCTTTCCTCTCCCTTATCACCTTCTCTCCATCCGATCTCCCATCTCCTCTCCCTCCCTTCATATATCACCTCCTCCTCCCTCCCATCTCCTCTCCCTCCCTTCATCTCACCTCCTCCCCCCTACCACCTCCTTTCTCCTCCCATTCCACCTGCTGTCCTCTCCCATATCACCTCCTCTGCTCTCTGACCATCTCACCTCTTCCTCTCCCTTCCCATATTCCCTCCTCTACTCTCACCTCCTGTCCTCTACCATATCTCCTCCTCTCATCTCCCACCACCCCCTGTATCCCCTTCCATCTCCTCCTCCTTCTATCTTACCTCCTCCATCCTCTCCAGGTCTTTTTTGTCCAGAGTAGTAGAGCGAGGGGTCGATGCCCACCGGCGAGCTGTTGAGATGCGCCATGGTTTCACTGCCCATCTTAGCAGCCATCTACCAGAGAAACAGAACATAGGATCACACACGTCAGTAGATCACATGTCTTGCAATTCAATTAATTGTAGTCCATTTTGTGTTTTTGATTGTCCAATCAATGAATAAATAGCATTTTATGAAACTACTGTATATTTGTATGTCTCTAAATGTTTTGATGAATTGAAAATGTAGGACCCTTGTGTAAAAAAGCCGAAAGTCTTTTTCTGGTCTTCATCCTCCAGTCCACTGTTGTTGTATTGAGCTGTACTGTATTGTACCTGTAACTGAGGGGTACAATTCCCTGACTGTATTGATAAGTATGGTATCATTAAACCACTACCGTCTTATGCACTTTAATTACTGGCCATACAGTACATGATATATATAATGATGAACACTTCCCACAATGAAATCGGTTCCACACAAAGTTGTAATTAAGTATTTATTGCAGCAAAAGGTACATAATATACTTCTCTATTTCACTTTGAATGCGCTTATAAGGCAAAGGAATGTGCGTAGGCAAATCAATAACGAATGTCCATTCTCTGGTTACGCAGGAGGTAATTATACAACCTGAATCTTAGGGAATTATATCTATGGTACACTAGTAATATATAGCGGGAGATACCGGAAGGGTCCCCCCGGTTGTAAGCCAGCAAGGGTAGAGGATCTGTCGGCAACAGAGTCTGGGTCAACGATGATAAGGAGACTCCGAGTACGGGAGACGGTGCAATAAGATCTTGATCCACAGACGAATACAGCTGTTCTCCGTAGCCTGTAGCTCCACAGGGAAGAAAGCTAGCCTGCCTCAGGCTTCTGAGGGGCAGACTCGACGTGGCTCCTCACAGGGTAAATCCCACACACTTGTGGGCGTCGGCGATTCTCCGCTCCATTAATCACAGGACCAAAAGCAAATATAATCCAGCCGTAAAGGGCTATGCAGTCGTCGGGTAGATAATCCAGTGTACATGTCCACAGGGTCCTCGTCTAGGGCTCCTCGGGTGAAAGCGCCATGAAAGCAGCCCAGCCTGGATAAGCACTCTAGCTGATACGAGGAAAACGTTGGTGATGCTGGTCACTGTAGAACTTTAGCCGCACGATACACTATACACAATTAGACTATTACTGACTTAATAGAATATGTCGCACTCGACGGTATAGCGCCAAACTCTGACACTTCAGTTATTAATTCGCACGCGGTCTCAATGCTCTATTTGGGGCCAAACAGGCCATACTTCACCGCACGTAGTATCGTGGGTGAGGCTTCAACTTATTGGGTAACATACTTCTGTATTCACCTGCGCCGTATTTATACGCTTAGATGAATAAACTAGTACCAGCTTTATTCCTGTCTCATATCCTTGCGCAATACCATTCATGTCCAGGCATGTCCACGGCGGTGACTTTGAACCTGACTTTGGAGGCATGGCCTTGGCGCCTGTGGACCGCTGTCCAATAGGAGAATGAAATATTATGGTCTGTACTAGGCTAAAGGGATATTCCGTGTATATGTACAAGGAATATACAAGGGATATCAAACGATATACAAATATTATGCAATATATATCAATCAATAAATATATATATTCGGTTTAATCTGATCCTTTGTAACAGTACCCATTCTGCAATCGTTAATAACGTTTTCATTCATTGAATCATTCAGCCGGAAACAGAATAATTTTGATTGACAGTCGAGTCTGCCAATTACGTCACACCGCTTGCACCCGCCCTGCTGTTCTTAGCACCAATCGGCAAGTGCTATGCGTTTCCTGAAAGTCCTCCATTGATTTTAACGAGAGCTCAGCTCAACGACAACAACAGCAGCTCACCGCGGCCGACGAGTGATTACCAGCGCACCGCAGCATGACAACGAGGCATAATGATTTTACTGCAACGAATGTTATAATAAAAGCCTTTCCATACATCTGTCTGATTGAAAACTTTATTAACAGACCGCAGAATGGGCACGCACAACTCAGCACAGGCTGAGATATGAACAGTAATGCTTGCTATTTATGTCGTCATCGGACGTTGCTATGTTTGGGTAAATACGCTGATGTTATTGAACGTGTAACTATTAGGCTTGGGCGGTATCCTTTTTTTCACACAGTTATACCTTTGTGACATAATACCCGGGTGTACGGTATTTGACGGTATGACTTTCATTTTAATCAGCGGGGGGGGGGGGGGGGGGGGCAACCCGTGTTACCAAGTAAACAAATCATCGTCAGCTCCCAGAATGGTAGTGAAAAGCCTGCACCGTTAGTGTTACTGCGTTAGCATCTAGCCTAGCCATGGCAGACTATTTGATTCGTTAAGGGCTCGAAATTGCCTGGGTTTTGGTCATATGCTCCCGAAATGCTCCCGTTGTTTGGCTACTTCTATGTGCAGTGAAAACTACTTGAATGCTTTATAACCTAGTCATTGATTTAGTTCAGGGTAATCTAAGATTAGCCGCAGAGCTAACGCTAGTTAACGTGAGCTAACGCTAGTTAATCAAGCTCAGTAGCTCACAGAGAGAGATAAACAGCCGACAGCGGATAGTACAGGACGGTACAAATACAATAAAAAGGCGGGTGGGGGCTGTTGTGTAAACCTTGTACTCTTTAGTTAACATATAATAAGAGACGGACTATTTGCTTGCTCCACCAGTGCACCACATTGACCACAACAACACACACCAACTCTCGTCACAACGCTTTACGGTATTTTCACAGCACTGTCGCAACATTACCGTAAAACGTGAACACCGTTGTGACCCACTCGCTCCACTAGTGAGGACGCCTGGTCTCGCCCTCTGCTGGCGCGTGTGTGCACTACACTCAAAACTCCATTTCACTGTAATAGAAGCTGAAGCGCATCTGTGATTTTGACGGTGACGGACGGTATTGATTTTCAATACCGTCGGGATTTCTAAATACCCTGGTATACCGTAATACCGCCCAAGCCTAGTAACTATATAACATTAATGCCACAAAACGAATGCCTTTGTTAATAATAAGTAGTAACTTTGATGCAGTAGTGTGTGTGGGGGCGGCGTTGTTCAAAAGTTTGAACGGGTGTGGACCAGATTGACGCGACACAATCCTATTGGGCAAAACATCACGATATCCACGATACGTTAAAAAAGTGTAT
The DNA here is from genome assembly GCF_963971535.1 of Notolepis coatsorum. Classification (NCBI taxonomy): domain Eukaryota; kingdom Metazoa; phylum Chordata; class Actinopteri; order Aulopiformes; family Paralepididae; genus Notolepis; species Notolepis coatsorum. Next base: position 17,063,107 of record NC_140166.1, on the reverse strand, counting down.
CGTTAATGAACTGTACCCGATATTTATATAATATAATCATCATCAATATCGTCATATCGCCCAGCCCTACCATGCATTATAAATGGCATTTTCCAGTGTTTAGCATTGCTTCCTAGCAATTGGGGATTATATCAATGTGGTCTAGGGCTGGGCGATATGACCAAAAACGTTATCGCGATAAAATTATAAAATAATTTTCATATAATTCGATATCGATAATTATCGTCGATATAATGTCCGTCAAGTTTAATTAACTTCTTATGCTGCTGCGAATGTCTCAAGTCGAGTTGATGTCGTCATCAGTCTGCGCACGTTAGCCGACAAGCGGAGTATCTCATGACAATAAATATGACACTAAAATACTCTCTTCCGCCACAATATATTGAAACGACGTCCACTGTATATCCCACACTACCATAAACGTGGCCTCAGAATTCAAAACACACACATACTCGGCACGTAAATATATAAAACAGTGCCGTGCAAGCTAGTTATCCTAGCCAGCCTGTTGGTTCTAAGCGGAGTATCTCATGACAATGTGCTAAATATGACACTAAAATACTCTGTTCCGCCACAATATATTGAAACGGCGTCCACTGTATATCCCACACTACCATAAACGTGGCCTCAGAATTCAAAACACACACATACTCGGCACGTAAATATATAAAACAACGCAGTGCAAGCTAATTAGCCTAGCAAGCCTTGTTGTTGAGTGAGTCCTACCTCCTTCCGGGTCTCGGCCATCTCCTTCACTGATTGGTTGTTAGCTGTTGTGCGTAAGTACGTCATCACGTAACGCTGGTTGTTGTTAGTGAGTGTGCTGAGCCGAGGCTGAACAAAGCCAAGCTTGGAAAATCGATATATCGAAACTTTGCGACCAGCCGACCACGTTTCATGTTTATTTCGAGGAAATAATTTATTGCGATAGTTATCGTTATCGTTTTATCGCCCAGCCCTAATGTGGTCTGTGTCGTTAATTATCATATTGACTCATCAGTCTAGTCTCGAGTTCACGAGATCTTCCCTCACTCAACTAAGCTGTTCTGATTTTACTCGCAATGCGACGTAGCAAGTAGCTGATCTGCAGTGACGTCCCCTCTATGGTTGTAGCACATAGTGTAACCTGAAACTTCCTCAAACGGGTTTTGACAGAGGCAGAGAGCGAGCAAGCGGGAGAGAGAGAGGGACCGGCGGGACCGTGCAGAAGTGTGTGTAAAAATGTGTGTGCGCCATCTCTCTCCCTCGTCGGAGCATTTACACTAGAGCTGGGCCGTTAACGGCGTTAACGTGCTGCGTTAACGCGAGACTAGTATTGCACGATAATATAATTGACGCCGTTAATCTAATTCTCAAAGTTGGGTCTGGGAGTGTGATGTATTGTCCTTAAATACTTGCCGTAGTGCTGTGGTACCCGGAAGTGATTGCACGTATGTACATGAGCTGTAGTCTGAATAATGTGTCAAACTAAAGTAATGGTCCGGTAATCATTGTTATACAGGTGAGGTTAAGAAGACCTCAGGATATAACACAATTCGGCGATGAGGACGTCTGAATCTGCGCAATGCAAGAGAAGTCCCTCTGGACCTTTGTTTACCATGTTAGCTTAGCGAGTTAGCATGTTAGCTCACGTCGTGGCCCGGAACTTGGAAACATCTACAAGAAGAGGAAATCCACTTTACACACTAAAGGAAGGATCGACTGGACTATCGTGAGTGTTTACAACAGAAATGGCTTGGGTTATTGGAAATATTGGACCGTTTGATGACAATGTGGAGTTATGGAACTGTTACACTGAGCGTTTTGATTACTTCATTATAGCTAATGGAATTGAAGAGGACAAAGTAGTTCCCACATTTCTGACTGTAATGGGGCCCGGGACATTTAATTTGTTGAGAAACCTGCTTCTGCAGCAGTGTGTGTGAGAGTAGCCAGTCTGCGAGAGACTGTTCTCTTTATCAGGCCATATTGTGCAGAAGAGGAGAGCTAGTTTGTCACCAGCCAATGTAAACAAGCTGGTCTGCCTGAGTGACTGGTGGAAGAAGGAGAAATAGAGATTGGACTGATTGAGTCAAGCCATGTCTGATGTCACATAGTTCACGTTTGAAATGCTTCTTTCCGTTTTGCTCCTGAGAGTGTGATAGATACTGTACTGCTCTGTACTGGTAATATTATTTATGTGTGTTAACTTCTGAATAAAACAATTTATTAAACACAAGTACATCTTATTGAACATTATTTTGATATTTCATTACCAATTATCATAGCAAAACAGCTTTTTCAAACAGTCTGTAATGTATTTTGGAAAAGGGAGATGGGCTCATGGTGTAATGGGCCACCTGGCCTGAGAAAAGTAAGGAGGAAAGAAAAAGTAAGGACTTACTTCTGGTCATTATTTGGGTAGAACACATATTTTGAATGCCTTCGGCAGACTTTTTTTTTTTTTTTTTGAGCCATTTTAATCTAGATTAATTCCAGGATTGCAGGTAGATTAATCTAGATTAAAAAATGTAATCTATGCCCAGCTCTAATTTACACACGAACTTGACTGCGTGTGTCGGGACACATCTCTCCTCTCTCTCTCTCGTCGGAGCATTTACACACAAACTTGACTGCGTGTGTGTCGGGGACGCATCTCTCCTCTCTCTCCCTCCCTCTCTCTCTCTCTCTCTCTCGTATGTATCACGCTGTGTGGGTGACTGTCAAAGCATTTATGGGCGGAGCCCATCCAATAACAGCCTGAAATCCTGAGGGTGAAAAATGATGCTTTTGAGTACTTCATTAGAAATATAAAACAATGCATTTTTTGGAAATAATTACTTACAGATGTCTTCCATAGACTCACAGGAATTGTGTAAAGTTGCCCAAATAGTGCAAGGAATAGCAATGCATGTCCCCTTTGATATGATATGATTTTTTTTTTTACATTACATCATGCAGGGCTCGATAGTGTAAGCGCTTCATTTGCGACTAAAGATAGATGTGTGCGAACTGGAAAAGTTATTTAGGAGCACATGTGCAAATAAAGATTACATCCTACAAGCTGACAGTTCAATGACTCCACCCCCTGCATATAGGTCCAGTGTTTCACATACATAGGCTGTACTTGGTGGTCTGCCAAGGTAGATTGTGATCGACCCAGGTAGAAAGAAATCTGAATTCCAATGAAGCGCAATTGGTGCGGACCTTAAATGTTTTAAGCTATGATATCTAGCTCTTCAGCCCTGTGACGACTCCTCTCTGCTGTGTGTGTGTGTGTGGGTGTGTGTGTGTGAGCCAGTGTCACTCCACCAACAGCCACACAAGCAACAGGTCCAATGCGTCTTAACATGCTTTGTATCCTTACCATCACTGTCTGCCCAAGTCATGGTAAAAGCCTAAACTAACATTAGCTGCTAATGTTAACTAAACTAAGACTACTGCTTCACCTTACTCCTAAAACCCACCTCATCTCTGCCCATTTTGACAACCTAGGATGGCTTAGAGTAGACGACAGAGTACAGCAACTTGCAATGGGCCTGGTCTACAAGATACACTACACCACTTATGCCGCTTTTCCACTGCATGGTACCTACTCAACTCAACTCTACTCACTTTTGGTAGCTAGTACTTTGGTTGTTTTCCATTGAGTTTCTGTGCCCGATTCTCTCTTCTGACCAATCAGTGTTTCATGTCACTTTTTAGTCCCTGTTCTACCCGCTTGGAACCTCGACAGAGCAGGTACTAAAAAAAGTACCCGGTACCTACCCGGTACCAGCCAGGTACCATCCGCAAAATTTTGGCAATGGAAAACCGAAAAGGTAGAGTAGAGTGGAGTCGAGTAGGTATAGAGCCATATGAAATCCGTTTTATTATTTTCCAAATTCCATTTTATTTTTTCCCAAATTCCGTTTTTTCCGTTTTAATATTTCAGAATTCTGTATTTTGCTTTTTATGCTCATTTTACCATCAGAAATAGTGTCTAATAAGTGGGAATGAATAAATGTCTACAATTGAATATGATATAACAGTCCATTTAATGTTTTTAAGTGCTGCAACTCAGAAATACAGTTACATTGTGACAAAATAAAAATACACATTTCAAGTGTAAACAATAGATACAGCTAGCTACTACTGACATTATCACAATGTCAGTAGCCTAGCTATATCTATTTTATTGTGATGAAATATAGTAATGCATAATTTAGGCACCTTTAGTTTGGTTTATTTCGTTTATAAAGGACAGTGTATAATGACAATCGTTTGCATTAAACAAATGGATTGCACCAGATTTAGCAAGAAGCTATCATTTCCATCTATAGTCCCATGTACTGTAAAACGTTTCATAGCTATTTAAGTTTATTTCGATTATAAAGGGCAGTGTATAATGACTCGTTTGCATTAAACAAATGGATGGGTGCACTAGATTTAGCAAGAAGCGATCATGTCCTAATCACAACAGTGTCGCAAGTGTTTTTGTGGCTCCAGTCCACGGAACGTTGACAGAATTAGCAAAACACCTTATCGCCAGGGGCCTAAAAGTCATTAGGATACTGCTCTGCTCTGAATTGAGGGCTTATTTGGGGAATTTATTAGCTTCTTACATTTACATTTACATTTAGTCATTTAGCTGACGCTTTTATCCAAAGCGACTTACAAGTTCTGTACAACAAGCCATCAGGAAGAGCACAACTCTATCAGCTGAGTAACAATGTTCATAAAAGTGTTGAGTGCTACAGTGTAGGTTAGTTTATTAGGACAAGTGCATGACAGTATGGTTAGTTAGGGTTAGATATTTTTTTTTTTTTTTTTTTTTTTTATTCAGATAATGGTTGAAGAAGTGAGTCTTTAGTCGACGGCGAAAGATTGGACGTGTTTCGGCTGTCCTAACTGGGGTGGGTAGTTCATTCCACCATTGTGGGGCAAGGACTGAGAATAGGCGACTTCTCTTTGATGACCCTCCCGGAGCTTGGATAGGAGTAGGTCTGAGGCGGCCAGAAGATGTAAACACCGAAGCAGCGAGACGCTTGGGAGACTGCCTGTGTTGTGTGTAACCCGCTCTAGCGTCCGCCTCCCCGGTCGCGTGTGCACCAAGCGTTCCACCCAAAAACGGAATTTCAGTCCAGATTAGGCCAAATTCTGCAATATTCCACGTTTTGCAGTTGATTCCATTTTTATTGGTCAATTCCGCGATTCCGTCCGCGATTCCGTGAACGCGGATTTCATATGGCTCTAAGTAGGTACTATGCAGTGGAAAAGCGCCATAAGGTACCCATGTACATGTCGAAATACTTCCCAAAGGTCAGTGAATACCACGACACCAGAGGGAGTTCCACAAATCATGGTCAACCCAGATTCGGCTCAAACAAGGGACTAAACACGTTTCTCAATTATGCCACATTAATGTGGAACGCCCTACCCACAGCCGTAAAACAATTTGAATCCCTACCCACCTTCAAAACCGCTCCCAAAGAGCACGTACAGGAGGCTGCAATTCAAAACTGGCCCCCGTAAATGTCCTAACCCCCCCCCCTCCCACTGTACAGTTTCCTCCCCCTCGTATGTATATATTTTCTGTTAGGATCTCTGTTTAACAGTACTGTATTTGCATATCTTGTATGTCACAAATGTAACAGTACTGCATACCTGTATTGTGTATGTCATAAATGTCATTATGAATTGAAAATGGGGGACCTGATGTAAACAAGACGAAAGTCTCTCTTGTATGCATCCCCTTAACAATTGTGTGTATTGAGCCGTACTGTACCCATTCTGCAATATGTTAATAAAGTTTTCAATCTGGCTCCAAAACAGTTAAATTACTGTAAACAGTGGTGTGACTGCTACTGTAGAATTGTGGTCATTGTTGCCTCCTTGCATGACATTTTGTGTAGCCGTCTCCCTTCCAAAATGGCTGCCTGTTACCATTGGTAACCATTTTCCTAAGAAAATGCCTAATTTCTGTGCAGCGGTAGAGCAGGTAAAACACAAGAAAAGCAGGATATTACGATTCCACTGTGACTTGTTTACAAGATCCAGTAATAAAACATCAAATTATTAAAATGTTGGTGACATATTTCTCATATATCAAAGCAACCATTGTCTCTTCCAACATGGAGGACAAGCGGAGCATTCTAAACACTGTGAAAGGCCTCTATTGAAGCATCCTCAGCACCGACCCAAGTCCAGATCTCTGTCGAGAAGGTCAACAACAGTAATCCATTCACATCTATTGTTCCGAGCTGCTACCTGTGCCAACCTTGGCTAGTCAAGACTCTCAGCACAGGGCTGAATGAATGACAAACACTTGACTCGCTCCATCTCTCACACACACAGGACTGCAACAATGACAGATCTGTGGTGATAGTTGAGGAGCGACAGCAGCCCTGTAGCCTTGAAGAGTATCACCACAACGGAGACAAAGAAAAGAGCAACACAGGCCTGATGCTGCTCTCCTCCCCTCCCCTCTTTTCATCCTCCCATTATTCTGCTCAGTGGAGGAGGTATGACGCCAACAACAGTCACTAACACTCATCTTCATCACACTCAAGTAGGGCTGTCTTAAATACTTCAAAGCTTCGTTCGATGGGCATGGGATTCGAATATGAAAATAAAATTCGATTATGTTAAAAAAATATATATATAAGAATATTTTTTTTTTTTTGCAAAATCAACTCTACCTCTCTTTGTTAACTACAACAAGCAATGCTGTTTGTTATTTAAGGTGAGGTCGGACTCTGCACTGACAGATTTGTGTTCATTGTGCTGCTTTTATAAAGCCTCAAATGACGGCTTACAATATTTCATGGAAGCAAAGTGTTTAGTTTGTCTAAGATTTAAAAAGGTTTAAACTTTATGTGACGGATCATACTGGGTCTGCGTTGTGTTTGATGTTAAATGAGAACGTCCCGAGGGGGAGTCGAACAGGGGGCTCCCGCGTCCGACGACACAGGCCGCTGCACTAAGAAGTGAATTCACTCCTAACTACCTATGTGTCTGTTAACCCTGTTATGGGGAAGTGAGTTTAATTTACCAACCCGCACTGCCAGTCACTCGTCAACACACCTGTTTCCGTGACTGTGGACATACCCACAGGCTTCCCCGTTACATTTACAGTACTGACAAAGTTGAACAAAGTGATGGACAAGTCCCACAACATTAAAAAAAAAACATGTTTTAAAAATGTAATACTTTTTTAAAACTTTTTATTTTATTTCGAAGCTTTGAATTAAAATTGAATCTCGGCCCCGAAGCTTCGAATTCCAAAAAAATAATCGAAGGTCAGCCCTACACTCAAGTCTGCCAGAGTCACTGACGTTTTCTCAATATAATTTCATAGTCATGCTATGAAGGCATGACATGGTACCAATGGATTCCTAAGGCTCTAGTTTCATACGATACCAGTGTCTTCACTCTAGCATTAAACTGAGCCACAGCCTCTGAGGGACAGCAGTGTCAGCCTCAGTAGATTTCCATAATAGTAACAATAATAATGATAATAATAGTGCTAGTACTACTGTACTCTGTATCCTGACGATGCTTTACGTTTAGTACAGGGAATAAAGGCCTTTCACAGAATGTTTGGAATGCCCCTTTTCCTCCATGTTGGAAGAAAATAATCATTACTATGTGCAAAGCAACAGTTGCTATATGTTGATATGAGAAATACTAAGGATGGGCATGAGTAATCGATTACTCGCCGTTTCAACTGAACTTGAGTGATTTGAGAAAGACATTTTCTTTGATTTGGTTACCAAGTAGCCTACGTCCACTAAAAATGCTTGTTTTTTAAGCTGAAACGTAAATCTCGCTGTAAAATCTTGCCACAAGGCGTAAGTTGTTGCAGAAAGACAACAGTGGAAGCCTGAGAGAGTTGGAGAGGAGTAACGTTGTTACCGCGAAAGGTTTGTTGCGTTGGAATCAGGGTTTCCACTAGCAGTTATTTTGGCCAGCCAACGTGGCCAACAAGATTCTAGTTTAACCCATTCTTCGCCAGGCATTGTACCCTTCTTATACCATCCTCTGCCAGCTCTATTTGTCTATGGAGATGTTCACCTTCTTTGCAGGGCTATAACTTTTTAAATTGTATTGCTAAATTGACATTACTATGGCCCATTCAACATCAATTATCTATCGTTCAGGGTGTAGGAACGTTTTACTTTTTCATTCACACATTCATACTAAAATACTGTCTAGAGTATAAATATGTTTTTTTTTATCGTTTTCTGCTGTATTTCATAGAACGTGAGATAGCCATTTATGCATACATTAGATCATCAAATGCATGCAAATTGCAAATGCAGGGGGGGGGGGTCGTTTATAATTCCGTGGCCCACGTTACATCATTTATGTAGTATGGGTGATATATATATCAGAGCAGTTTGTATGGTTAATAATAATCAAAAACGCTGAAACTCACCGCAGCTTCCTCTTACCATTGGGTGATCAGCGTGGAGCAAAAAGATCGCTATTATGGGATGTTGATCTAGATGAACCATTTCCGGGTTGTATAATACTATATACGTCCAAATAACGTTGTTTATTGAGTTATGGCAACGGATCGATTATCCAGTGTGTCGAGATGGAGTCCCGGGAGCGATAGCGAGTGGCGGACGGAATAGGGGGGACACCAAGCACTTCCGGCCCCACTTCCGGTTTGGCAACTCGCCGATCGGCCACCAGGTGGCGGTATTGAAGCGCTGGAGAGTTGAGTGGAGATCTACAGCACCAGTCATGGCTCCGTGGGTGAAATGTGAATACCATGACGAAAATTTGAAATATTGATCTCGATGACGTCGTAATCCGTCATTGGCAGATTAAGCATGGCGAGGAATGACGTCTTAATCCGTCAATGGCGGAGAATGGGTTAACGGCTAAATGTAAATTTGAACGGCAAAATCATGTAATACATAGAGAAAAACTGAGGGCATTACTGTCCATTGGTTTATTTTAAAATTGGAACCTAATGTAATTGTGCAGTTGCAGAAACAACAATAGATGAATTAGCAATTACTCACTTGATAAAGTAAAATTGGATGCAACCGAATAACAGCTTGAGTCGAGTGAAAACGGATAACTGACAAGCTTTTAAAAGTGAAAGTAAATAAAGACTAGAGTTGTTCCGATACCGATACCAGTATCGGAAAAGCCGCCGATACTGCCTAAAATGCTGGTATCGGTATCAGCCGATGCTGCTCTAATGCTGCGCTCCAATACCATATGTGACTCGCCGTGACCAAACCCGATTTGATGCGCAAAGGGGGAGGTGCTGTTAATGAACAAAATGTCTTGCTGTCCAGAAAATCCCAAAAATCGAAATCTTGATTTTTTTTACATATTTGAATTGTCATTAATCTGTTCCCTTATTTGCCCTTAGTTGCAAACTTAAATACAACTTGTAAATGAGGTAATTATTGCTATAATAGTTCCACACATTTTCTTTCAATTGAGGATAAAAAACTACACGAGCGGGCTGTGGGCCTGTCCACAGGTAGCAAGTACTTGTACTTAATAGGTGTTAACACACAGACGTCATTATTTAGCTCTCCTTTCTCAGAGAGAGAATAACACACTATTAATACACTATCTTAATGTTATAAGTTATAAGCAACGTAACGCAGTGTCTAAAAAAAAGATAAAAAAAGAGGCCTTGACCCGTTATAAAACGCATGTTTTAACTTAATTAAAAACCATTAAAACACAGTTAGAATTTTATGAGCGAACGAATTTCGTTAGGGTGCATTTTTTCCAACCTAATGGGTAAATACATCTAAATAACACTGTTGAAAGCTTGGCTGTGTCGACATTAATGTCCAATCGCGCGGCTGCTGGTACTGGTGCTGCTGCTGCAGCGCGAGGGGAGATGAGTCGAGCAGGGGAGACGAGGCGCACGTTAACCCTTTCACTGCCACACTACAGAAGCGCTTAGTAACGCGGATTTCTTTGTGCAGAATAAAAATCCAAAAAGAAACTCAGATTCTGGTTCAGAAGAAGAAGACAACGCAGATGTTATGCGGGCTATAATCACTGACAGCAACGCTGACAGCAACGCTGACAGCAACGCTGAAGAGCTGCTGCTGCTGCAGCAGCAGACTGGACTGGAGAGATGTTGTAACCCTTTGTTGTAACCCTTTCACTGCCACACTACAGAAGCGCTTAGTAACGCTTCGCCTCAAAGCCGTTTCTGGCCGAATTAGTCATCGAATCTTTAATTTTTTTTTAAATTCTTATTCAGAGGTATTTCGTCGAGATTTCATAATTTGTAATGTGGCAGCGAAATGTGTAGAAATATGGTAAAAAAAACTATTTATCCGTTTTTTTATCCGTCACTACCACACTACAGAAGGTTAACCTTTCACTACCACACTACAGAAGGTTAACCTAGTTGTTGTGTCTTTCACTACCACACTACATGTATTTACATCTAAATGCTTCTGGAGAGGCCATCAGAACATTCAACATTGACTTTAGCATGTCTATTTTTATCTCGTGTTATTTTAAATGCTAATAAAATCTTGAAACTTGATTTGTCTCTTGTTTATTATCAGGGTCCCTTTCACTACCACACTACAGAAGGTTAACCCTTTCACTACCACACTACAGAAGGTTAACCTTTCACTACAACACCACAGAAGGTTAACCTTTCACTACCACACTACAGAAGGTTAACCTTTCACTACCACACTACAGAAGGTTAACCTAGTTGTTGTGTCTTTCACTACCACACTACATGTATTTACATCTAAATGCTTCTGGAGAGGCCATCAGAACATTGAAGGTTAACCTTTCACTACCACACAAATTTTTTAATAAACTATCATGACTTTTCCTTTTTCCTCTGGGTGTTGTGTTTGCAGTCACCAGACTCATTGTAATAACAAAGAGCCTCAGACTGGAAAGCTGCCAGGTGTTAATTGCCCTAGAGAGAGGGGGGCCATGGATTACAATGACTTCTGGGTAGTGTTGTAGTTGTTTCACTATTGTCACCGAATAGCCTGCTCGTCTCTTGAAGGCTATTATCTCTGAATACGTTTTGTAATAATCACCATGAATCATAGGAAGTAGCTTGCAAAGTATCCCACCAAAATGTTCAAGTGACGGCTTATTTTGAAGGTATGAATCTGTACTTTCATAATATGTATAAAAAAAAAAAAAAAAAATGAAGATCCCTCAACATGACCCTGAAGTCCATACCTGGTCACATATGACGTAATTTATCAACAACACTGCGGTCTGTTGAGTGAGCATTATAAAACAAACGTGTGCTTAATCGATGTGAATTAAAGTGTCAATGCCATTTGTCATTTTAACAGCAGATACTTTCTTAAAATGCCATGGTCCCGACAGCGTTGTTGACGGGGAGCTCTGATGGGTTCGCTTGGTGGCTGGTGTTATTAGCATTGAACAGCTAACCGAAAGCTAGCTTTAACGTTACCTTGGCTAAAGTTGGGGCTATTCATAATCCAGCAATAATGGCTGCAGACCTGCAAGCAAAGTACAGCAAGTTGGCAAAGGAGTATTCTAAGTTAAATCACAATGTCACCAGTAACGTTACAGTCTTTCCATATACCGGTAGCTCATGCTAGCTAACGTTAACGTCGTCATTGATCGACCACCTCGCGTACACAATTAATGACATGTTGCGGACAGCCATATCGGTGACAATGTTTAGCTTTTAGTGCCAAATGATTAAGAGTCTGAGCCGAGGCGGAGTCTCAAAAGAGAATGTTGAATATTTATTTTGCATCAAAAATCACAACATGCACGTTCTATCTGCTACTAGCTTACAGACTGGGTAGCGAGTGCAACACCGTCTAATGTCCGTGCGGATCATTGGAGTAGGGTATATCTGCAGTGCTGCAACCCCATACTCATTGATTAATGATACTAATACAAATCTATACAATCACCTGTTGTTGAATAAATACCATTACTTTCTAGTTATTACTAAAAAACAGTATATAAAACAGTATCTGTAAAAAAAAAAAAAAAAAAGTAATATTAATTTTAATATTTAATAAAATATTTTTTTTAATGTATGCACTGGTATCGGATAAGTATCGGTATCGGCCGATACCCAAAGCTTAGGTATCGGAATCGGAAAGGAAAAAATGGTATCGGAACATATCTAATAAAGACACAAGCTACAAGTAGGGATGGGTACCTTTCACATTTGAACCGATACCGGTACTGAATCGATACCGGTACCCAACGGTACCTTTTTTCGGTACTTTAGTCTCAAGAAATTTAATTTACCTACCTCAGTCGTAAAAAAAATAATCCAAACTTCAAATAACTACAATTTCGACAGTTTTCGGCTTGTCACTGCTCCGACTGCTTTGTTGTTGAATCAAGTCAAATCCTAGGTAAGCATATATTGTGCGTGTGAACGTTGACATGGAAAAAAAAGTAAAGAGAATTTTTTTTTTATAAATTTCTCTTTTTTTTTCCGGTTTCTCACTTGATTCGATACTCGGTAGTACCGACGTGTTTCGGTTCGGTACCACAAAAGTACCGAATTCGGTACCCATCCCTAGCTACAAGTGACGGCTAAATATTAGGTCCTTCTCCAATGGTCCATGAAAGCAGGTTGATGCATTTTTATTCAATAAAAACATGATGCCGGTGCAGATAATGCTCTGTGCGAAAAGTTGAGATATTTGTATAGCTGCACATGCACAGTGAGATGGAGGTGCACTTGATTTCTATCACAGGCCAGATGAGGTCAGTTCTGTATTGGAATGTTGCAGGAGTTTTGTTCTGTGTCACGCTCCTCCAAATTTGTTTGTTATTAACAGGGTTGGGAATTAAGTAAAATACTGACGTAAAGCAATTCTGCTGCCTTTTTGCAACAATAGAGATAGAAAGGATAGAGTAAAATATCTACCAATAGACATTTTTCTCTCATCCCATGATATATATCATCATATTGAACAGCCTAATCAATGTAATATCGATTTTCTTTTAACGGCCACGATGAGCATCAAGATTTATATTTGCCGGGCAATTGAAATTGTAGACTGCGATTGGCCGGTATTTACCGGCTATGAATATCCTGATTGGAATACAGGTAGCTAGAACAGATAAAAACAGCAGTTTACGTTTGTGCCAGGGTTTCCGTTAGAAAAAATTGTTGCCGGTCTCCGTGACCTGCAAGATTTCAATCTACCGGACAAATGAGATTAATTCCGGTCATAGTTTATTGAGCTTTAAAACAATTGATAGGCAGGCTATATAAAGAATGTCATCCTCAAGGCATGTAGATTTATAATAGTATTACTTAAAACTAGGCTACTTTTGCGTATACAGTCATTAATATATTCCAAATAAAATAAGTCCCTCGATACTCCGTGCTGCTGCTGACTTGAAATAAAATAGACCGCGTATGTGGGCAGTCGGTCCGACACTAAACAGCAGTCTGTTATAATCACATTTTTATGAGCTAACGAATTCCGTTATATTGGACATTTGTATTAATTATATCAAGCAAGAACTGAGAAAGCAGAGAGACGGCAACATTATCGTGGTTTGCATGACGACTCTCTCCACCTCGCAACGACTTATTTGCAAAGAGTATGGCGCTGCAGAGAAGCTGATTCAGCTGTTATTGGCTCTTTTCTGGGAACCGCACAGCAGCGCCCCCCACCCAACATTGGCTGAAAATGGCTGAATTGGAGTACTGCTGGAATACTGCATTGTGCTGATAGTGCTCTGGCTCTGCAGCTTCACAAAAGTTCGCACACCCAGCACTAAGCTCTCGCTGACGACGTCGTTGTCATTATTAGAAGCAACGAGGAAACAAATGTAATGATCGTTTCGTTCATCGCATAGGCTATTTAATTTTAGCCTATTTTAATACAATTCAAATAATCAAATTGTGCTTAGACTCAGGGAATTATTTTCACCGGACATTAAGACCGGAGAGATGAAATATGTCGGACTTCAACAGATTTTGCCGGTCAAATACCGGTAATTACCGGCTAACGGAAACGCTGGTTTGTGCATTTCCAAATTATGCCAACATCATATCACCCACATTGCATAGCATTCATAGACTATTGATACAGACATGCTAAAGTTCTGGCTAAACACTGCTAGCCAAAGAGAACACATCCTGTACCAAAATTCAGCATTTCCATGAGTGGAGACCTGCTGCAGACAGAGTCAAGGTAATGTAATTATTACAAATGGTAATTGACAATAAGCATTAAGCATCACTGTGCATTGTTATTTCTGCCATGCTCTTTATGTGTTGTGAAAATAGATTTGCATAAACGAGTAGTCGATCACTATGAGTAATTTATGCAAGTACTCAGATATGGGAAAATATGACCTTGTGCACATAGTGGTTATAACAGTGTCGCCTCACAGCTAGAAGGTCCTGGGTTCGATTCCCGCTTGGGGACCAGGTTGCCAGGTACCCAGGTGGGGTATCTCCCGGGCCTTTCTGTGTGGAGTTTGCATGTTCTCCCCGTGCTCGCAAGGGTTTCCCCGCCCAATAAGATAAACCCAATGAAAAAACATGCAGAACAGGTTGCTAACGCTGTCGCATCGCTGGCGAAGACAGACAGGAGCACTTGGATTGTTCCCTGGGCGCGGCCCATGCCGCAGCCCATGTCTGCTCCTGGCTGACCTTAACCCTTTATTCGCCAATGACGTGTTACCACGTCATTCTCCGCCATGCGTAATCTGCCAATGACGCCGTAAGGCGTCTTTGAGATCAATATTTCAAAAATCTGTGATGGCAATCATATTTCACCCACGGAGACTTGAGATCTCCTTTGATCTCCTCTCAACTCTCCAACGGTTCAAGAGCGCCATCTGGTGGCCGATCGGCGGATCGCCCAAACAGGAGAGACGCCGGAAGTGGTGCTCATCCATATTCGGTCCGGGCACTCGCTATCGTTAGCGGGACTCCAGCTCGACACACTGGACAGCGATCTGTTGCCAATAACTCGATAAACAACATGATTTGGACGCATATAGCATTATACAACCTGGACATGGATCGCATATATCAACATCCCATAATCGCAAACTTTCTGCTCCACGCTGACCACCCAACGGTCAGAGGAAGCTACGGTAAGTTTCAGCGTGTTTGAATATTATGATCCATATAAACTGCTGTGATCTATGTATCGCCCATACTACATGAATGATTTAACGTCGGCCACGGACTTATAACCCCCCCCCCCCCCCCCCCCCCTCCGGTCACCAGCAGATGATGAGGCATGACGATTAGGACCTTGTACAATTGAAAGTTTTAATATGACGTCAATCGGTATCAAACTACATTTGATGTCGTATTTATAGCTATAACTCGCGTTCTGCAGAATGCTGCAGAAAACGATAAAAACATTTATACTTTAGACCGTATTTTAGTATGAAATATGTGAATGAAAAAGTAGAACGTTGCTACATCCTAAACGATAGATACTTGACGTTGAATGGGCCATAGTAATGTCAATTTAGCAATACAATTTAAAAAGTTATAGCCCTGCAAAGAAGGGGAAAATCTCCATAGATTTACAGTACTGGCAGACAGTGGATTAAGATCAGAATAATCCCTGGCAGATAAAGGGTTAAGGCTCCTCCACATAGTCAGGCGGAACAGACTCTGCAGAGTTCCCCGTGCATACTCAAAGCGGACTCAAAAGCGTGAAGCTCACATTTTCTAAGCATACGAACTAGAGATGTTCCGATACCATTTTTTCCTTCCCGATACGATACCGATACCTGAGTTTTGGGTATCGGTTGATACCGAGTACTGATCCGATACCAGTGCATACTTAAAACAAATTCAAATTATATTATATAAATTATAAAACATTATAAATGATTATTATTTTTTTTTTTACAATTACAGATACTGTTTTACGTGTTTTTTAGTAATAACTAGAAAGTAATGTTATTTATTCAACAACAGGTGATTGTATAGATTAGTATCATTAATTGACAACTGTGCTCAATGAGTTAGGGCATTTGCCATGTATGGCAAAACACACAGAACTGTTGTTGGGACATTGGTTCCGCACGGACGTTATACGTTGTTGCACTTGCTATCCTGTCGGCTCCGGTTCAGTTAGCACTGTTAGCTAGTAGTAACGTGTAGAGCTGCCGCGATTACCGCATTACCGCGGTATCGCGGTTACATCACGCCCACCGCAAGAGTAGGCTGAATACCGCATCACCGCTCTTTTTTTATAATAATAATAAAGTACCCTCCTCTCGTTGGGCTTGCGGCTCTGCAGATATACCCTACTCCTCTATCGAGGTTCCAAGCGACCCTATTGGGTACCAGAAAAGTCACGTGAAACATTGCAGACCACTGATTGGTCAGAAGAGAGACGCGTCACACGTTGGATCAGAGCTCATCACAACATGGCTAATAACGTTAGCTTTAGCTCCCCGCCGGAGTGGACTACCATCGCTCCTCAGGAGTACTAAACGAGAGCCAGGGTTCGAAATTAACGGGGGCTTGGGGCATAATGCCCTTGAAAATGGACAAAATGCCCTCGAAAATCAGTTAAAGGATAACTCCACTATTTTGGGAAATTAGCTTATTTAACATCTTCCCTGGAGTTAGACAAGAAGATGCATACCTTTTTTGTCTCTGTGCGTGCATTTTAGCTTTGGGAATAGATGCTCCGTTAGCATAGCTTAGCTTCATCACTGGAAGTGAGGCAGGACAGTAGCCTTACAGTGCCTTACAGTGTATTGCAAGGTCTGACATTGACCAAACTTGATATGCATGACCTTGGTGGGCTCTAGGTCAACTCCTGAAAAGGGGGTCAATGTCAGACCTTGCAATCAAAAGTTAGGGGCGCACTGAAATTATGGCAAGGGTTATTAGCCCCCTAACTTTTGATTGCAAAGTCTGACATTGACCCCCTTTTCAGGAGTTGACCTAGAGCCCACCAAGGTCATGCATATCAAGTTTGATCAATGTCAGACCTTGCAATACACTGTAAGGCACTGTAAGGCTACTGTCCTGCCTTACTTCCAGTGATGAAGCTAAGCTATGCTAACGGAGCATCTATTCCCAAAGCTAAAATGCACGCACAGAGACAAAAAAGGTATGCATCTTCTTGTCTAACTCCAGGGAAGATGTTAAATAAGCTAATTTCCCAAAATAGTGGAGTTATCCTTTAAGGGGGGCACAAAATGCCCCCGACAGTTGACTAATTATATATATATATTCATCCGGTAATGGAGCGCCTGTCTATCGTACGGTTCAGATGACGCGCAAATAAAAAAATTCATTTGGCGGAGCCGGGAGGTGAGCACTGGCTGCAGCAGCAGCAGCAGCACTGCAGCCATGGGTGCTAGTCAGTTTGTATACAAATGGCAAGCACAATCTAAATCAATCTTCATTACGACTTTAAAAACATAGCCATTAACATTACATAGGCATACACACAGTTAGCAGTTTGTACAATACAACGCACGTTTCTATGGTAGCACTAGCCCCAGCTAATACAGTCAATGAAATGTTATCGTAGCTACAAGCTAGCAGAGGAGGGAATCAGAGTCTGAGAGGCGGGGTGTTTAAAGACAATGATAGGCGTTTATTCAACATCCAAGAAGGCTAACATACAACTGTGTTTACTAACTCCAACCGGGACTATTGCCGCTTCCGTGCTGCTTGTTGATGTTATGATCTATTCTCCTCCTAACGTTACCGGAGCTGAAGGTGCCACACGCTAAAATGTCCGTGGGGACCCGGCGCCAACCAATAGATAGTTCCAACTCACCGAATTACGTAATCCACCACAGTTGCACTCAATATTTAAATAATGTTAGTCTAAATAAATGTAGAGATGCATAATAATTTCAAGCAGAAAACGAATCTTTCCATTAAGAACTGACAATCAGGGAATTTAAACATGGTTGACGTTGTTTTTTTGTAGGGATGCCCCGATCGATCGGCCACCGATCGTTATCGGCCGATAATCAGTATAAATATGCGATCGGGGAATTCCGATAATTAGTCATATTCGCCGATCGCGGAAACTGATCAAGTGGATATCTCACTCGCTGTCTGTCTCAGACACACACAACCTGCAAACTGCTCCTCCTCCCTAGCCCCGCCCGTACCCGTGTAGAGTTTGTAAACACAGAGGAGGCGGACCTCCTCTGCTGAGTCTAGATAGTGCATTCGACCTGAGCTAACGTTAGCTACCTAGCTATCGTTACTGTTTAAACAAAATTACCCAGTCAACTATTCACTTTTAGTAGGCATTGTCTAACGGTATTTAGCCGGCTAGCTACTGATAGCTCCGGATATCAACAAATGCCCCAGAAGTCTAGTGGTCCATGTTGATATCTCCGTTAGCTTGCGTTAGCTGACGTTAGTTCACCGTTCAAAACGAAATGTCCGATTGAACTAAATAGTTGTCTTAACGTCATCTAGCCGGCTAGCAGTAGCTACAGATAGCTCCTGATATCAATGTCTTATATCAATGTCTTATCAATGTCTTATAACATCTAGTCGGCCAGCTACCGATAGCTCCTGACATCAACAAACGCTCCACAAAGTCTAGTAGAGACGTGTATGCTACCCGTTAGCTCACGTTAGCGCAAGTTAGTTCACCGTTCAAAACGAAATGTCCCATTGAACTAAATAATTCACTGAGGCGTTGTATTAACGTTATATATCCGGCTAGCAGTAGCTACAGATAGCTCCTGATATCAATGTCTTATAACACTGATTCGATGCGTATTCGAGCTGAGGGCTTGCTGAGCACAGTTAAGTAACGTTATGCCAATAGGGTCCAGGTGCAGCGCCGGAGAATCCTGGCCGTAGCTCTGCTCGAGGCTACTCGAGTATAGGTCCAGGTGCAGCTCCGGAGAATCCTGGCCGTAGCTGGAGGCTACTAGAGTACACACAGACAGTGGAGCTTGTTGCGTGGTGGCAATGTCTCGCAGATAATACAAGTACAAGTCTAATTATATAATATATATATTTTATAAAAAAAAAAAAAAAAATTATATAAAATAATTTTTAATTTCTTTTTAATCAAAAACTATCGGTATCGGATCGGTATCGGCCGATATGGCTCACGACGATCGGTATCGGTGGCAAAAAACGTGATCGGGGCATCCCTATTTTTTTGTGTTTATATTATAGAAAGGAAAGTCTAGTGCTGGCTGAGCATATTGTTGTTTGCACTAAGTTAATACTTTGACAAATGTAGCCTATATTTTTCAGTCAGTTCGGTCTTTGTGTGCCAAACATTATTTAAGGCTGTAAACACTAACACTGTAAACCTTTTTTTATATATATATATATATATAAATGAGAAGCATGTTTAGATTTGAGTGTTATTTTTTTTTTAATAAAAATTAACGTATATCGAACCGAACCGAAAACCGTGACCCCCAAAACCGTGATACGAACCGAACCGTCCATTTTGTGAACCGTCCCACACCTACCGTTTATCATAAAAATTCAGTGCCCCCGAAATAAAAATAAAAGCCCCCGAAAATCAATTAAGGGGGGCAAAAAAAAGCCATTGAAAAAAAATGTTAATTTCTAACCCTGAACGAGACATAATGATTTTACTGTCTGCAACAAATGTTATAATAAAAGCCCTTCGTTCTATACACTTGTCTGATTGAAAACTTTATTAACAGACCGCAGAATGGGACAACTCAGCACGCTCTGAGCAAAGAAAGGAACTGAGATATGAATTGAGTATTTCTTGCCTTGCTATGGTCCGGTAAATACGCTGATGTTATTGAACGTGTAACTATATAACGTTAATGCCACAAAACGAATGCCTTTATTATAAAGTAGTAACTTTATAATAATAATAAGAAGAAAGGGTCGGGGGGGTAACCACCCCTGCCCGCGACACCGAGTGAACGGCGCACGACCAGAGGGGAAACTTCGAATCCGTGTTTCACTTTCAATAACGAATGCGTGCTTGCCGAATCCCAAACAATATTCATGCTGCAAAGTCATCCTCTAAAGATAGACATTTAGACTAGAGGCAGGCTATATGCTATAAAGAGTAGACTACTAAAAAAAAATTCATTCAAACCTTTTTTTTGTGTGCGTGCGGTAATAACCGCGGCGGTAGGAAATATTTCGCAAATTTGTGCGGTAAGGAAAACATCAATACCGCGGCAGCTCTAGTAACGTGTATGATTTTCGATGCACAATAAATATTCAACATTCTCTTTTGAGACTCCGCCTCAGACTCTTAGCCTTTGGCACTAAAAGCTAAACATTGTCACCGGTATGGCTGTCCGCAACATGTCATTAATTGCATGCATGTGTGCGAGAGGTCGGTCAGTGATGACACTTAGGCTAACCTATGTAACGTTACTGGTGAAAAAGTGATTTTCCTTGGAATACTCCTGTGCCAACTTGCTGTACTTTTGCAGGTCTGCAGCCATTATTGCTGGATTATGAATAGCCCCAACTTTAGCCAAGGTAACGTTAAAACGGATGTTGTTCCAACGAGCTAGCTCTTCAGCTAATGCTAATAATAACACCAGCAAGTGGAACAGATTGCAGCTCCCTGTCACACCGCTCTGTCGGGACGATGGCATTTAAGAAAGTGTATCTGCTGTTAAAATGACAAACAGCATTGACACTTTAATTCACGGTCGATTTTGTCTTATAATGCTCACTCTCGGCAGGAGGATACCGCACGTGTTGTTGATAAATTACGTCATATGGGATCGGAGCATAGATTTGACGCATACTCACCGATACCAGCATTACATTTTTAGGCTGTATCAGAGGCATTTCCTCTTTTTTTGTATCCACTTTTTCTCCCCATTTTCTATTTTTCTCCCATCCCAATTTCGTGTTTGTTTCCAATTCTTCCCTCCCCTGTCTTGAACGTTGCTAGACTATGCCTCCCACTGGTTGGCTGTAGTGAGGATAGAAGCCTTGCATCACGTGTCCCCTCCGGTACACGAGGAGGCAGCCCGTCGCATCTTTTCACCGCAACAGCTCGAACTCTCAGTGGCGAGGAGTAACGCGTGAGAGGCTCACACTGCCCCTGATACTTCCTGTTTCCGCCGTCACCCAACCGACCTGTAGGAGTCGCTGTCCACAAGTCCAATCCCCACCCACCGGCTTTCCCACCCTCTAACACTGCCAATTGTGTTAGTATGACGGCCGGCCAAGCCGGTAGCAACGCCGAGAGCTGGGCTAGATACCAGCATCTCCTGCGTTAGTGGCGAGCGCCTTGCCCACTGTGCCACTCAGCCGCCCCCTATCGGAGGCATTTCCAATACTGGTATCGGAACAACTCTAACATGAACGTCCGCGTCGCTCACTTGGTGTCACACAAAAGGCTGCTCGGCGTGTTGGTTGACATTGACCTGCATTGAATGCGACACCGATCTGCATCGTGAGTCTGAACACTCACTCTGTGCCAAGAGAGTACGGCAGGATCATGGTTCTATGGGTAGGATTGGTCCGGAAAAATGTTGGCAGGTAGATTTTGTTTTACTATCGCTAATCGTTATCCATTCAAATTCATATACATTTGGACCATGTCTTTTTTTCATCATCTGAAGAAACTTGAGAAATTTGAATGGCTTTTCTAAATGAAGTGTGTAAAACTGCCAGTTTTATTTCGAAATCTTGGAAACTGAGATAACCTAGACTGTTTATTTTGACATCGGTGGAGGACGCTGTGACAGAAAGTGTAAATAGCGTGCAAGGATTGTGGGAAATGTAGTAAACTCAACTGGCACGAGAAATTGGTACGCGGTGGTACGCTCTACTATGAAACCTCAAACGACTGCGGACAGGACGGGAAAAGTGCAGAGACATTTCATCTGCGACTCAGTCATGTGTGTGTTCGTGTGGGTCGCCCATCTCGCATGTGTGTGTTAATCTGCATGACAATGAAAGACTTCTCTCTCAAGAAATATATAAACTACATTTTTATAAATGTGTGTCTTATTACTGGTTATTGTAAACAAGTCACAGTGGAACAGTAATATCACACTTTTCCTGCACAGACATTAGGCACTTTCTTTCAAAAGTGGTTACAGGCAGCCATGCTGGAAGAGAAAAACATTCCGTGCAAGGCCTCTATTGTACCGACAGCAATAAAGTGTTATTGTACCTATAAATGAGTTGAGTCAGCTACCACCCTGCCTGAAAGAAATCTAGGGAAACACTGCAGATATGAGAAGATATTACTTTAGTGAGAATGAGAAAACACTGAATCCTTGTGTTGTGCCAATTACAGCTCAATGAAACGATGTAGATGGAAAAATATAGATAATGACTGCAACAGGGATTGCTATATTTGCTATGTTTGTGCAAAACAGTTATGCTGGTGGCCAGTATAACTACTACCATATTGTCTTTATACCTGTATCACTGTACATACAACTCTGTACATACATGTACTCAGTAGTACACATTTATATATTCTATACCCAGTTTACTCACCTGTACATTGGATATTACTATTTGCACTTCACCATTACATTTGCCAATGCCAAACTTTTCTTTGCACTGTGCTGTATGGTGACAATACATTTGAATCTAATCTCATCTCATCTGTGAACAGTTTCGAGCCTTGGGATATACGAGATCATGTTCAAAATAAATTGCCGTTGTAAACCTGCTTTGCCATTACCTAAACGTAGTTTTCCCTGACAAGTATGCATACTATACTTTCCAATCCTAACTAACCGGCCTCGCGTCTATAGGCACCCAGACACACCCCCTGGTGCATATATGGCTCTGCTGTGGGTTGCATAACTTCTAGCCTCGTTTCTCTAACAGTAAACACCATGACTTCAGGGGGAGGGGGCAGTGAAACTATCTTATTTGCTGTTGGAAAAACGAACGAGTTACAGTCCTGGATATAATACCCACAAATACACGGGCTGTACACGGCTTCAACAACCCGAGTCGTGTCTTTAAAAAGACCCACGCCGTGGGCTCGACTATCCCAAACTTTTAAAAACTATAAGTTAAGCAGCACAACAGGTCGTCTGTGTGACACGTGTGGCTCGAACTTATGTCCCACCTTATCCAACATGGTTTCAGTCTTAAGTTTCCCCGGCGTGACAAAGGCCTTAAGTATATCTACAAACTACATTTCAAACGCTGTCATGTAAAAGCTAAAGTGCGCAAACGGGGAGCAACAAGTGCGCCTTATCGCCAACTCCAAAAGCTGCTTTCCGAGCTAGCTACCGTGCTAATGTGTGTGTGTGCGAGAGAGAGTTCTGAACGCCGAGACATGTTGGGGAGTTGGAATAAAAGTGCTCCGGCCTGGTCTAAAACATCCGGTTCTGGTTCGGTCGGGTGGGCGGGGAGCCCCTCTGTGGGTTGTTACCTGCCGGGCCCTCTGGAAAGCATCAGCAAAGCCCTCAGACTTCAGCCCCGGCTGGCTGACCGAGGCCTGTCCCTGGACCAACTCCGCCATCATAGTGAACACAGCAGCTAGCAGGTTAGCAGGGGAGCTATAGCCGTTTAGCTGACACACTGGTGCGCTTCACTTCCGCGTTCAGTCACGTGGTGCAGGGCCGCTCCAGTTGCACATGTGAAGGACGCTGGCAGGTCTGAAACGTTATCGCGTCAAGGAATATGGAAAGCCAAAAGGTTCATTATTTTGCCAAAATTTCCATGGCGTTATAGGGTGACCCTATTGTGATTTCCAAAAAAGAGACCACACTGCCCCCAGCCTCAAGATACTTAAACAATACTCAGAATTTACTCAAAGATGCCTTATAATTGTAATATATTTAAAGTATGCCTCCTCTGTATGGATATAAAATGGTTATTCAAATTATTTTATATAACAAAATAATATCTCTCTAAGTTACTCAACATACTTTATTATGCCTAAAGTAATCTCTCTGACAAATCTTAAGAAAATAACTTAAAAATCAACCTCTAACTAAATAATAGCTCGTTTCAAGTCTTACTGGACAAAATAAATAACAATTGATTGATTGATTGATTGATTGATTGATTGATTGACAAGTTTATTAACAGATTGCAGAATGGGTACAGTACAGTACAGCTCAATACACACTATTGTTAAGGGGATGCAGACCAGAGAAAGACTTTCGTCTTGTTTACATCAGGGTCCCCCACAATACCTATTCTGTATTAGAAAATCCAGCTTTGAAAAATATATCTTTGTATCTTTTCAATGTAATGTAAATTATAAAACAGTAATCTCACAAAGATACTAATTTAAAAGTACACTATGCAGTGTTGGATTTGTCACATTTGCATAACTTGCAATTAGTGTACAAAACGAATTTATTACACAATATAATCCTTATATAAACATCTTATTTTGTACTGACCGAATTTATGTATTAGACTTGACAGATCAACAATATAAGGATCCTGTTCTAACTGTCATGTCTCTTGTGCTTTAATTGTGTCATGTATGTCTCTTGTCCCCTGTTCTGTCTTGGATGTGTATAAGTGCAGCTGTTTGCCTTATTCATGCCTTAAATTGCCCCTTGCAAGAATAATAATTTTTTTTATTTATTTAATTAAATTATATCATCATAAATCAAACCAAAACATAATTTTGAAGCATCAAAATAGTTAAAAATAATTTTCTTTCTTTCTATATATAGCTGGATACTTCAATCAATTCGGTCAACTTTGCCATCAAACACTTGCCTCGCACAGCTTTATTTTTTATGTTTTTCTGTGTCCATGTGAGCTTTGAGATCTCCGGCACCTTTATTAGACACCGGAAAATATGGTCAAGCTTTGCACGCATTGTATTCCACCTCCCATTTGACTCGACCGGGGCGGTAAATTGGGAATTTTCAATGCAGTTCATCTGTAATGTACATTTTCGCTTTGGCATTGTGAGCAGAATCAATGCTGGTCCGATCTGTCCGCTTCATCCTCTGTTTGTGTGTGAGCATGAGCATAGTAGAGCTGCCCGCAAAGCAATGAAAGCAGTCTTTGCTGGGAATACGTCACATGCAACAGAGTATCGTAGTATTCTGTGCAACGCACCAGTCACTTTAAATACATGTACAATGGTCCTGTGGATATTTTTTTATCCACTTTTCTACTCTTTTTTCTAGTTTTCTCCCATCCCAATTCCATTGTGCCAATTCACCCCTCCCCTGTCTTGAACGTTGCTCGCATATGCCCCCCACTGGCCGGTTGTAGGGAGGATAGAAGCCTTGCATCACGTGTCCCCTCCGGTACACGAGGAGGCAGCCTGTCACATCTTTTCACCTGCCAGCGCGGACTCTCATTGGCGAGGTGTAACGTGTGGGAGGCTCACACTATCCCCGCCATTTTCCCGTCTCTGCTGTGCAGGCGTCCCCCAACCGACCTGTAGGAGTCGCTGTCCACAACGTCCAGATTACCACCCATCGACATTTTCATGAATCTATAAAAAAATAAAACAGGACATTCAGGACAAAAAAGGAGGACATTTAGTCACCCTATTATATGTCATTGCAACACATGACACCGTTAATAAACGCCGGTACACACAGTAGGCTAAACATCAGAATAAACATTCACGTTAATTTCTTAACACATCAAGTGCCGTTCAGCAGGGGGCACTGTCGGCCGTCAGTGCCAGCGCTCAGTTCAATTGGGGATAGTGCCGTGTTTGCAGTGCTAAAACGATATTAAATATTATAGCTATGGATCTAATAACGTTGTCGATTGTCAGTGAGTTTCTTCCGGTCAACATGCAAAAAACAGATACTTTTTTCATCCATACATTTCCGTTTTATACCGTGGTGAATATGAGTATAGTTTGAGTGATTCTGAGTAATCCCAGGAAAAGACGCGGAAACTGCGTTTTAGTGAAATTCACTAAACACGTTGCCATTCCTCGCTTGGATCAACAATCAATCTGAAATCAACACTAGATTATCGGTATTATCTTTCATCATGCACGCATGAAAGGGGGTTTGGAGCGGGGCGCCCCTCCGTGCTGTGATTACTACCAACGGGACACACCACACACACATACCACACAGACACGCTTTGATCGTGGGGAAAGAAATATCGGATCAACGCAAGATTGGTAACATATAGTCCTTACCTTGTCTCTGATGTACTGCAAAAAGAATAATCCAATTATCTGATTGCCATTCCAAATTTCCACAGCGATCCTGTGTCCGACGTTATCCAGCATTGCACATGAACGGGCGGGCGGGGACAGTTGTCGATGCCATCCCTATAAGCGCTTGTTTTGCCGGAGTGTTTAGAACCCTCCCCCACGCCAAAGCTCGGCCGAGAAAACAAACCACATCATTTCAAATGGAGTGCAATAGCGGCCGCAAGGCGTTAGGCGGCAGTATTGGCCGTTTGCGATCTCAGACACATTCAGGACAGCCTGCACAAGGTGCCTCGATGGATTATGAATGGCAATAGCGAATAAAAGAAATAACGAAACAGAAACGTAGATCTACGTTTCTGGGACTCAACTGCTGGGCCACAGAAACGTAGATCTATGTTAACGGCACTGGATGTGTTAAAGGGGCACTTCACCAAAAACAAATTAAATGCAAACCTTTTTTTGTATAATCTCACACACATCCAAAAACTAAATAGTTAATTAATTTAGTTTGACAGTTACTGAAAGTAAATGCGTTTGAATATGGGTCCCTGTTATGTCATCTGGGACATTGAATCCTTTGTGTTGTGTTAATTACAACTCAATTGACCTTTCGCAAAACCCTGCCCCTAAATTCCCTTTGTCCAATCATATTCTATCAACTGCAAGGCTCCGTGGAGAGGTCCGACATCCAGGCAGCAGTGAGAAAATCGCATCCGGATTGTACAAATTGGACAGCAGATATCCCCAAAAATTTTGAGGGGGGAATGATATTTTGCCCCTTTCCAAAGCCCAAAACCCAAGAGGAAAGATGCCAACAGTGGATACAAAAGTGTGGGAGGCCCCATGCCCAGCTAAATATCTCGAAGATAAACAAGCACAAATACATCTGTTCCAAGGCAAACAAGTGCTAACTGGCTAACGTAGCTAGCTAGCAATGATTGCATTCACAAACTGGAAGAAATATAGCAAAATATACGTTATGCAGCTAGCTAAGTATCGATTCTCGTTACTGAGTAATACTTCTAGCAGCATGTACTGTAATGTACTGTATTCACAATGATGAGGAGAGCTACTAGCTAAGTAACATAAGGTAAGGTTGCGTTGTGCTGAAAGCCTCATAGTCCTTTGTTTTGTACAGAGTATATATATATTTTTTTTTTTTCTTTTTCACTTTTTCTCCTTATTTTCTATATTTCTCCCATCCCAATTTCGTATTATCCAATTCTTCCCTCCCCTGTCTTGAACGTTGCTAGACTATGCCTCCCACTGGTCGGCTGTAGTGAGGATAGAAGCCTTGCATCACGTGTCCCCTCCGGTACACGAGGAGGCAGCCTGTCGCATCTTTTCACCGCATCAGCTCGAACTCTCAGTGGCGAGGAGTAACGCGTGGGAGGCTCACGCTGCCCCTGCTACTTCCTGTTTCCGCCGCACCGGCGTCACCCAACCGACCTGTAGGAGTCGCTGTCCACAACGTCCAATCCCCACCCACAGGCTTTCCCACCCTCTAACACTGCCAATTGTGTTAGTATGACGGCCGGCCAAGCCGGTAGCAACGGCGAGAGCTGGGCTCGATACCAGCGTCTCCTGCGTTAGTGGCGAGCGCCTTGCCCACTGCGCCACGTAGCCGCCGTACAGAGTATATCTGTGCCAACAGACAAGCATTCATTCATATTTTGCTTTAATATTTGTAGCATTGTGTGCATGGACGGCCTACTCCAGACATCCCTAACCCTGCTGCACAAGTGGCCAACCCAACAAAGGAACAACAATGGGCCTGCAGAAAGCCTTCAAGAAAACGGTAATTAACTTTATACAAACTACAACATTTCATGCCCCTGTGATTGTATTGTTTTATTCCAAAATAACACAAGTTATAGTACAGACTCAATGACTTTGCAATAGGGCTCCACCTCCAGCACAATTGAGGAAAACCCAGAAGAGACTCAACAGTGTGTGTGCTTTTTCCACATTCACATTTCATGATGGCATGGATTGTAGAAATCAAAGTAAAAAGCATCAAGCTTGTTGTTCATCTGCTCCCATTTCGCTACATCAAAGTGTATTCTCTCTGTAGGTTGTAGTCTTCTGCACAGTGAACATAGAAATCACACCATGACATACCAGTGAGCCCAAGCTGCCCTGTTATTTGGTAGTGATAATCGTGACACTCTTAGTTTGTAGCTGCCATCTGCCTGCTTTAAAAGGTAAGTACACTAAGTCCTTCGATGGACACATAATTTCTAAAAGCCCATAGCTTGGACTTCCACTCTCCTATTTCTAAGACCTTACGGTCAGACTACTGCTTGACCTTACTCGCTCCTAAAACCCACCTCACCGGACGGACAAGGAAATGCCAGGATGGGCCGTGCTCATGCAGGCCGGGATATTGGCGACCATAAAATTGAACTCGGACACGATGCAGGCGACCATAAAACTGAACTCGGACACGATAAGAAATGATATTGGGAAGTTACGGGCGGAATTGAGGAAGGAACAGGAGGACTTCAGAGGTGAAATGAATACAGAACTCAAAAGGGTGGATGAGAAGACAGACCTCCGAGGGCGGTGATTATTAACTTTCTGAGATTTGAGATTAAGGAATTGATACTCAGAACCGCGTGGACCAAGAAGATAGAAATCGAGGGGAAAAGACTGTCGTTTGATCACGATTACTCGACAGCGGTAGCAATAACACACAGGTCCTACGCGGGACTGAAGAGAATTCTGAAAGAAAACGGAATGAAATTCCAATCACCCATGACCTCGCTAAGGATTCACTGGAAGGAAGGGACGGTGACGTACGCGACGGCGCGGGAGGCGGCGGAGGAGATGAGGAGACGGGGGATGCAGATGGCGGAGGACGGAGAAGGAAGGGGACAGGAGGGCGAGATGCTGAGCCTGCAGCAGAGATTGGAGAAAGCACGCAGATGGTCCAGAGTAGGAGATCGAAACCCGGGAGAGGAGGGAGGAGAGAGGAGAAGGCCGAGGTGAGACGTGACAGACCGAAGGTGGAGACGGACGAGGAGGCCAGAGACGGAGAAGGAGGGGAGAGGAGGCGGGAGGAGTCGAACGGATGAGTACAAATACATAGACATACGCTGCGAGTAACACAGTTGGAAGGGATTAAGGGGATAAATGGACATCACATAGAAAATAGAGGGGAGGAAAAGAAAGTAAAAAGGGGTACACAGAAGACACCACACACGGGTTTGGGAGGAAGGAGGGACATTGGAACATATGAGCCACATTGAGAGGGACCTAGGAAATGGGGGTCTTTGATCAGAATGAAGGACAGAGCGCTTTTGACCAGGAGCTCGACAGCAATAAAAACAGTAAGAAGGCTGGACAAATATGACGAGCGGTTGGGGGTAAAGGTTTCAAACCCCCAAGCCGTCAGGAGGAGGCCTCTCACTAGGAGAGCAATTACTCCTCACCCACCAGCAGGGGACAGGGGGGGACACAGGGACCCCCCGAACGCCTTGGGAGCACTTTATGTAAAGTTTATGTTTTTTATTTATGTTAATCATTATATGTATTCGGTGAAGAGAGCGGAGGCTACAACCGGAGGGGGGAATGAATGTGACATAGGGGGGACTGACAGACGAAAGAAGAAGAAAGATGACAATGGTTAAAGGTATAAAAATGATGTCGTTAAACGTTAATGGAATGAATAATACGATAAAGAGGGGCAAAGTGATGTTGAAGTGTAAAAAAAGTGAGATGGAAGTGATTTTTCTGCAGGAGACACATTTGGTAGCACAGGAGCATGAGAAACTGAAGAGATTTGGATATGAAAATGCATACTATAGTTCCTTTAAACGGAACCTGAGGAGAGGAGTAATCACGTTAATCAAAAACACAGTCAAATTTGAATTGATCAAGGAAGTAAGAGACCAGGAGGGAAGGTTTGTTCTGGTGAAGGGAAAAATGGAGGGTCAAATGATTACGTTAGTGAATGTTTATGCACCCCCAGAGAGTGAGAGTGATTTATATGAGACCATTTTTGATATGATAGTGATGGAACTAGAAGGGATATTGATATGATTTTAATGTAGTACTGAATCACGACCTAGACACCACGAGTACTAGAAAAGGACGGGCACCAATCAGTATGGTGAATATGAATATGAATATTCAGATGACGGAAATGGGAATTACAGATGTTTGGAGGGGGATGCACGCCATGGACAGGGAATACACACATTACTCACACCCGCACGTGACATATGCGAGAATAGACTACTTTTTGATGACGACGGGGGACAGTTACAGGGTACGGGAGAGCAGAATAGGAGTAGCGGACATATCGGATCACAGTGCCATATATCTGACAGTAGATCTAGAAGGGAGACGGAGGAACACGATCTGGAGACTAAATGTAGGAATATTAAATAACAAGGGGGTGGTGAGTCAGATCAAGGAGGAGATAGCCAGGTATAAGGAAGAAAATGACAACGGGGCGGTAGATCCGAACATTCTATGGGACACACTGAAGGTGGTGATAAGGGGGGAAATTGATGGAGAAGACAGCAATGCTGAAGAAGGCCAGAACGGAGACATATCACAACCTGATAGGGAAGCTGAAGAAGCTAGAGGGGAGACACCAGATATCAAAAGAACAGGAAACGCTCGGAGAAATCAAAGAAGTAAAGGCCAGGATAAATAGGGAATTATTGACGGAAATAGAAAAGAAAGCGAGGTTCATGAAACAAACATACTATGAAGAGGAAATAGAAGCATATCTGGAGAAGCTAGAGTTACCATCGATAGGGAAAGAACAGAATGAAGAATTAAATAAAATAATTACGGAACGAGAACTGGAAGAGGCAATTAGTAGAGCTAAAAACAACAAGTCTCCGGGGAGCGACGGATTCCCATCGGAATTCTACAAGACATTTAGAACGGAATTAGCACCCATGTTAGGGGCGGCGTTCAGACACACGATGGAGGAGGGCAAAATGCCCCCCTCGTGGAAGGAAGCCATAATCACCACGAAGGAAGGGAAGGATAGAGAATTATGTAGTAGTTTCAGACCTGTGTCCATACTCAACGTGGATTACAAGATGTATACATCGATAATATCAAAGAGATTTGAGACGTTTATGCCAGACATTATAGATGAAGATCAAACTGGATTTATTAAAGGGAGACAGACACAGGACAACGTGAGAAAGACATTACACATAGTAGAGGAGATACAAAAACAAGGTGGTAGCGCGGTACTGATTAGCCTAGATGCAGAAAAAGCATTCGACAGTGTGAGCTGGACATTTTTATATAAAACATTGATGAGGTTCGGACTGAACGGGAGGGCGATGAAGATGATCAAGGCGCTATATCAAGAACCGACAGCGAGGGTTAAGGTGAATGGCAGCCTGACGGATAGAATCAGATTAGAGAGGGCTACCAGACAGGGATGTTGTCTCTCACCAACGCTCTTCGCCGTTTTCATAGAACCACTGGCACAACTGATCAGACAGACCGAGGACATTAAGGGAGTAAGGATAAAGGGAACGGAATATAAACTAGGCCTATTTGCGGACGACGTGATAGTATACATGAGGCAACCAGACAAGAGCTTCCCGGCACTGATGGATCTACTGAAGGAATATGGCCACTACTCAGGATACAAACTAAACGTGACAAAGACACAGACCTTAGCATGGAACTATACCCCAACGACGGAAATTAGGGAACAGTACGGGATAAGATGGGACATGGACAACATTAAATACTTAGGGGTGAACATCACTAGAGGGGTGGGGAAACTGTTTGAGGCGAACTATACACAGATAAATCAGAACATCAAGAGAGACTTAGAGAGATGGACAGTAATGCCCTTGGACTTCAATTCAAGAATAGAGGTCATTAAAATGAACATACTATCAAGGTTACTGTACCTATTCCAGTCACTACCGATACAAATACCACAGAATCAATTCAGGGAGTGGGACAGACTGATATCGAGGTTCATATGGGCGGGGAGAAGACCACGGGTCAGATATAAAACACTACAACTACCAAAGGAAGAGGGGGGGATGGCAGTACCCAGCCTACAAGATTATTACTATGCAGCACAACTGAGAGCAGTGACGTGCTGGTGTAACGACAGATATGAGGCAAGATGGAAAGACATTGAAAAAGAAGGGGAGGGATACAAGATACAAGCTCTGGTGGGAGATAGGGAACTATTTAAAGAAAAAGAGGGACTATTAGATCCAATCACCAAATGCACCTTGACCATATGGAACAGAGTAGTAAAAACACACAAATTGGAGAAGCAGTCAGGGGTTCTGAGATGGGTAGCACATGACAAGAGATTCAAACCAGGGAGGTTAGACCATGGATTCAGAAGGTGGGAGAGGGGGGGGGGGGCAACAGCGATATGCAAAATGATAGAGAAGGGGGAAATGCAGACACTACAAAAATTAAAGGAGAAATTTGGACTAGAAAACAGGGACCACCTCAGATATCTACATGTTAGAGACTACTACAACAAAGAAATAAGGGGGGCCAAAGACGAAGAACAGAATGGAATAATCAAGATGATAGTATGGGCATACGAAGGGGGGCAAGGAAGAGTAATATCAGCAATATACCGGGCTATAATGAACAGCAAGGGACACACGACCGATTACATAAGGGAGAAATGGGAGAGAGAACTAGAGATAGAAATAACAGGGAAGGAATGGGGGAACATATGCGAGGTGCAACATTCAACAACAGGATCGAGGATATGGAAAGAGTTTGGATGGAAAAACATAATCAGATTCTTTATAACCCCAGAGCTGAAGGGAAAATATGCACCAACACAAAGAGCATGCTGGAGGATGTGTGGGAAGGAGGGGGCAAATCACACGCACATATTCTGGGGATGTCAGAAGCTGAAGGGGTATTGGGAGGAGATAGGGGAGGCAATGATCAGAATATTAGGATACGGGTTACCACAAACAGGACTGGTGCTTTACTTAGGAGACCTGACACACGAGGGAATACAAGGGGGGGGACAAATATTTAATAAAGATAATGTTGATAGCGGCCAGAAAAGCAATAACGAGACTGTGGTACAAGGAAGATCCACCAACAATAGCACAATGGGTAGGAATAGTAGAGGAGATACGGGATATGGAGAGGATAACACACATGCTGAGGCTACAGGAGGAGAAATTTGAGGAAAGATGGGGAAAGTGGGAGGATTATAAGGGGAACGAGAACGACATCACAGAGGAAGAAACAAATGCAACACAAGAGGGCGAAGGGTAAAGGAGGAAAGAGGTTCAAGGAGGGTCTCTGAGCCCATGGCACACACTTCACCTTAGTCAGTACTTTTTTAATTTTTTTGAGGGTATTATGATTTTTCTTTATGGTCTATGAAAAGAAATTGAAATGTAAATAAACAATGTAGGGACCGATGTTTACTTTTATTTATTATTTACGTCTTTTTTCACTTGATTTAGGGGTTATTTTCTTATAATTTTGTCTGTCAATTGTAATGTTGTAATGTTGTTGATGTTGATGTTTGTAAGTCAAAATAAAAATGTAAGTTAAAAAAAAAAGAAAAAAAAAAAACCCACCTCACCCCTGCCCATTTTGACAACCTAGGATGGCTTAGAGTATACGACAGAGTACTGCAACTTGCAATGGGCCTGGTCTACAAGATACACTACACCACTAAGATACCTATGTACATGTCGAAATACTTCCCAAAGGTCAGTGAATTCCACAACCACAACACCATCAGGTGCTCAAACAAGGGACTAAACACGTTTCGCAATTATGCCACAACAATGTGGAACGCCCTACCCACAGCCGTAAAATAATGTGAATCCCTACCCACCTTCAAAACCGCTCTCAAAGAGCACCTACGGGAGGCTGCAATTCGAAATTGGCCCCGGTAAATGCCCCCCCCCCACCCAACCCCCTCCAATGTACAGTTTCTTCCCCCTCAAATGTATATATATTATTTTAGAAACTCTGTCTCTTAATAAACAGTACTGTATATTTGTATATCTTGTATGTCATAAATGTCTGGATGTAACAGTACTTTATACAATGGCATGCACATTTCTTGATTCTGATTGGCTGAAACAGTGAAGTTACCGGTTGTTATTTCGTATAACACACTCCACGTGACCCCAGAACCCGCCCACAACCAAATTACTTTTTTTCCGAATGACTCCGAATGACTCCGAATAAAACCAAGATGGCGGACAATAATCTTTATGAATGGATGTATTGATTTCGTCATAACGACTCATTCAAAAAAGATACAGTCACCTGGAATATGTTAGTTGTTTACACAATGTTGGATTATGTAATTGGTTTGTCATGACCCATTGTAAAACAAAATAAAAATCGTGGGGGGGCTGAGGGGAGTGGCCACTGGCTGAGTGCTCTCTGTGTCGGTGTCGGAGAGGAGAGAAGCACAGACAACATGAGAGAGGAGAGATGAGATGCATCTAAATCCATTGCGGGGTGAAAATTTGCAGCAAAACATTAATATCTTTGGAACCGTGTGTGTTCAATTGTATCTGAATCGGGAGATGATCTTCTCTCGTCACAATTGAAATTGTATTTCTCCGTCGCGCAAAAGCTGGCTGGCAGTCTCATTGAATAATATAAGTCTGTAAACGTATACAGCTGGAGAAGCCAGAGAAGGAAAAAAGACATGCTGACATTGACGAAAACAAGTCAAGTCAAGTCAAGAGTTTTATTTGTCACGGCATACAAGCATACAGTGAAATGCGGGGGGTCATGCCCGAAGCGATGTGCAACACAAGTAATAAGACAGGAATGAGAATAGGACATTTGTGCAATAATACAATGTGCAATAATACAATGCAATAATACAAGTAATAATAATAACAATTATGTACATAAAGTTTACAAGAGCATGATAAGACATGCTAAGGTCCTGCGATAGTGCAATACACAGTTAGCTATGGATGAGGCACTGGGTCTTATGTACACTACTATACAATGCTATGCTATACAATCTACAGTTATACTATGTGTCCTTATGCTAGCTTGCTATATCCTTCTGTTTACTATACAAGAACCACTCCCGTTCTTATTATTAAGAGCATGGTCTGGTCTGCATTCCTTTAACACTTGTGTGTATTGAGCTGTACTGTATTAATTGTACCCATTCTGCAATCTGTTAATACAATTTTCAATCAATCAATCAAGCATGACTTCCATTGGATCTACGTTTCTGTTTTGGGATCTACTTTTTCAGTTTTTGAATAAATCTCCATTATGCTTCAATTACTGTGTGTTTATTGTATAGCAATAAGGTTGGGTGAATTGGGTCATTGTATAAACGCATTACATCACTTGAAGTCGTGTGTTATACAAATTAGACCACGCCTATGGGGGTCTAACGACCCACGGCTGCGCCTCGGGCCTAACAACCACCCATAGGCGTGATCTAATTTGTATAACACACTCCGTCGCATGATGTAATGCTTAAGTATATCTGTATGTCATAAATGTTATGATGAATTGAAAATGGGGGACCCTGATGTAAACAAGACGAAAATCTTTCTCTGGTCTGCATCCCCTTAACAATTGTCTGTATTGAGCCGTACTGTATTGTACCCATTCTGCAATCTGTTAATAAAGTTTTCAATCAATCAATCAATCAATCAGGTGATGTACCGAGGTGTGGGGCCTGAGGATTTACACAAACAAAACAAAACCACATGGATTTGTGTAAGCTTTGTGTACTGTGTTGTTACTGTATATTTTAGGACTGTATATTTTAGGGAATGTATATACATATTTTAGAATGTATCTTTGACTGTGTATTACATTTGACTACCTAAATGTTTTTTGTGAGCGATCTGTGGTGGAATTTCCCTCGGGATTAATGAAGTACTTCCATTCTATATTCAACTAATGTCAAGTTGTCTAATTTACATCCACGTGTTGAAAGTGTTGACATAATATTGAATAAACATGGGGGGGGGGGTCTTGTCTTATCTTATTCCATAATTCTATACGTTTCTCACCTGGTGGCTTAGGCCACATCCCACAGCACATGTCCTGTCGCCGACTTGTACCTCAGGTGGGTTTTCAGCTCTAGCTTATGGGTGCATCTGCCATGTCTTTCATGAGGTCATATATGCCTGTTCCTAGTACTTTCCTAGACACAGAAATAGCATAGATTAGTAAGAGCATGACTGATGGTGGGTATGGTATGGTCATATGCAGTACACAGAATAACTTACTTGTTGTTGGTATAGTTATGCCCATATGGTATAGCTTCCGCTTACGGTTGACTTTGGCCTTGGCTACCACCACATTGAAAATAGCTTGGCCAGTTATTATTTTTCCTCTGGATTTGTGCCATTGTTGAGGACTGCTTGTGGAGGAGATCTTGTCTGTTCTTGCATGCCAAAGGTCCAGTGTGTGCATCAGGCCCACAACATGTGAACAGTAACCTGGCATCCTGTAAAAATGGAAATCAGCTTGGTGGCATGTTGCACAGTAGCATTAGTCATTCAGTAGCCTACCTTACAGCAAAGCATTTTTGAAATTCACTTTCGTTGTGGTTCCTCGACCAAAGCAGCATCCAATATAATATTGAAATGAATGGCAGCGGATGGCCATATTGGATAATCATGCAGAATTTTTACCGGTACACACATTACAAAAACCTTTGTAAAACATTCATTTTCCGTGGAATCTTTCTAAACCTTGGACCTGTACTACATAAGACTTCAGGCTATGGAACCATTATGTGTTCCAGCTTCTACCTCTCAGCTGGAACTTAAAAACAGGCATCTGGCAACCAGTAAAAATAAATTTGAGTACACAAAACTTTTACTTTTGTTCAAACCTCTGTTACTGTCTATTTCATTAACACTCAATGGGATTTTTCTTTATTGTGTCATGAACTTCAGAATGTTACCTTTCAAAAGAGACAAGACTCATGCATGTGCTATAAGTATAATAAATAGCTAGACGTGACCTAAATAATTATCAACCAAGTTATCTACGTGGACTCATTGGTAAATAACCAACTTCTTTCAGCATTTCTCTGGAAATATTCTGTACTAAGCCCACACCAATCAGGTTTTAGATAAAATCATTTAGTTATGAATGTAGTATCATAGTATCCACCCTTGATTAAAGAAAACACTGTGCTGCCATGTTTATAGATTTGTCAAAGGCATTCAACACAGTTGACCATTCTCTTCTGTTGCAATGATTACGTATTGTTGGCTTTGATACAAATGCTTGCAGTTGCCTGGTGAAATAAATAAATAATTGTATATTAAAAGAGTGTGCATTATGATAAATAATGTATAATACAAGTAAGTGTGTGTGTGTGTGTATACATGTGTGTGTAAACCTTCCAAGCCTAGAACTGAGGAAGGAAAACTGTTCTTCCAGAGATGTACCCTGACATTTGACCTGTAAAACATTTTGAGACAGCAGAGGGGGACTATTCCATAATAATACACCTCTCTGATAGTCAGAGGGAGACTATTCCATAATAATACACCCGGGAGCACACCACCCTAACTTGACTGCTCAGGTAGGCTACAGGTACAGTCCCGTTTCTGACTCCAAACGTGAGGTTAAACAAACTGCTCCGTACTGTAAACATGCTGAGTGCTCTGGATTCACTCTGGAGGGAGCCTTCAGCATGGAGGTTATAATATTTAAACTTCTACCACAGCCGCCTCCGCTGACGTTAGCAGATTCAGCCGTTGTCTCAAATAATGACATCCAGTTTATCGTCTACTGTCGTCATGGAAACGAGGCGTGACATGGTTCTGTGCTGTTCTTGAACGACCCTTGCAGAGTCTGAACAGACACCAGCAGAACAAGAGAGACTGCGTTTCTTTCTTTTCTGTAGGTAGGAGAGAGCAGGTGAAACGAGTCAGAGAGAGAGACCCACTGATAACCTCTGACCTCTGTCTTACCCCTGATGCCCTCAGATGACCCCGAACCCACCGATCCAAATCAAAGCAAGCATTCAGCCACATTCTCTGTCTCATTCTTTTTGTCTCTCAATTTCTTTCTTAATATATTGTAATCTATCTATATATCTATATCTTTCTCTGTTACTCTCCTTCCTACACCTCTATCTGCACACACACACACACCCTTCCCTCTCGGATACCCACACCTGGCCAGTGGAGTCAGATACGTAGATAAACTACTGATAGAACTGATAACAGAGAGAGAGAGAGAACCAGACTACCAGGAGAGGACAATATTCTACTTGTTGATTTCATTCATTTATTTGCAAATGTTTTTTTTAATCAATCTTTCTCTTTTTTACATGGATAAAACAAAACATGACACCACATAATACAAGAATAATAATAATAAACAGAACAACACCAGACAATAATAATAATAACAGTAACAATAATGACAGTATAACAAAAATAATAAATACAGAACCTAAAAATGAAAACAAATGATATTATCACAAACACCACAAAAGACCAGGACCAACACCTCAACCCCGCTCCGCTGCTATATGGTGGTCTTAACCGGCCACTGCGACCCACAGCTCAATGCTGGACTGTCCCACACCAATTACCCATGCAGTAGAGATTTCCATATAAATGACATCCAGCAGTGTCAGAGACCAATTAATCATTTTTATACACTTTTAATCAAATCAGATATAAAAACTTAACATTAGATACAATCTGGCGAGGGGACATCCCAGAATTGGACTCTGAGTTTGACTGGGATGATGTTTGGACAAATGTTACATTGGCCTCCCGCAACCCTAATTACCAAGTTCAAGTTTCTTTAAGTTCAAGTTTCTTTATTATTTGTCATACAGAAATACAGAATACTTTGCATGAAATGTTTCTTTCTGTTTCGCTCCTGAGAGTGTGCTAGATAATAATAAGATAGTATAAATAAGTATATAAGTAAAAAATAGAAAGTCAAGAAGTCAAGTAAACACAAGTGTAAACAACAATTGTTCAGTATACCTCTATATACAGTATGTACATCTGGTACAAAAATGGTGAGGTATAGCTTAGCTTGTGGTGCCACCTTGTGGTGGTGAGGTGCAATAAGGAATAAGGAAGAGATGTGCAATTCTCTTACCAATAATATAAATATAAAGTGTAAAGTGTGGTAAAGTGGGTGCTACAGTGTGTTGTTTATTTAAAGTGAGTGTGCTGTGGGTGTGTTGATGGCTTGTTAATTTCATTGTTCAATCATTGTTCATTGAGCAATCATTGTTCATTGAGCAATCATTGTTCATTGAGCATCCTGATGGCCTGGGGATAGAAGCTCCTTCTGAGTCTCTCTGTGCTTGCCATGAGACTCCGGTATCGCTTGCCTGACCGCAGCAGTTGTTTGGGTTTGATTGATTGAATTGATTGAAAACTTTATTAACACATTGCAGAATGGGTACAATACAGCACAGCTCAATACACACAATTGTTAAGGGGATGCAGACCAGAGAAAGACTTTCGTCTTGTTTACATCAGGGTCCCCCATTTTCAATTCATCAGGACATATATGACATACATGACATACAGATAGACAGTACTGCTACATCTATACATTTATGACATACCAGATTTGCAAATACAGTACTGTTTGTGATACAAAAAGAGTCCAGAAAAGGGAGTATATACATTTGACGTAAAAACTGTACATTGGAGGAGGTTGGGTGGGGGGGGGGTTGGGTAGGGAGGGGTTGGGGGGGAAACACTGTACAACTGTACAAGCAAAACTGTACATTGGGATATTGACAACCATACTAGGTAATTTACATTGGAGGGGGTTGGGGGGGGGGAACACTGTACAAACAAGCAAAACTGTACATTGGAATATTGACAAAACCATACTAGGTAAATTACTGTACATTGGAGGGGGTTGGGTTAGGACATTTACAGGGGCCAGTTTCGAATTGCAGTGTCCCGTAGGTGTTCCTTGAGAGTGGTTTTGAAAGTGGGTAGTGATTCACATTCCTTTACAGCTTTGGGTAGGGCGTTCCACATTGATGTGGCATAATTGCGAAACGTGTTTAGTCCCTTGTTTGAGCCGAATCTGGGTTTAACATGATTTGTGGAGCTCCCTCTGGTGTTGTGATCGTGGTATTCACTGACCTTTGGGAAGTATTTTGACATGTACATGGGTACCTTGTACATGTGTAGTGTATCTTGTAGACCAGGCCCATTGCAAGTTGCTGTACTCTGCCGTCTACTCTAAGCCATCCTAGGTTGTCAAAGTGGGCAGGGGTGAGGTGGGTTCTAGGAGTAAGGTCAAGCAGTAGTCTGACCAGTTTGTTTTGAGATGTTTGTAATTTTGTTTTTAGCGCCTTTGAGGTGCTTTGGTACCATGAGGTGCAAGCATAGTCGTAGTACCCTGGAGTCTTTGATTATTGTCTTAGCCTTGCCCATGCACCGCTTGTTGTAAATGCCTTGGAGAGTGGGAAGCCCCCCTCCAATTGTGCGTTCGGCTGAACGGGCCACTCTCTGTAGTCTGCTGCGGTCTTGTGCAGTGCTTTTCCCAAACCAGGAGGTGATATTGCCAGTCAGGATGCTCTCTATTGTGCATGAGTAGAAGTTTTTGAGGATCTTCTGACTCACGTTGAACTTCCTTAAGCGCCTAAGGAAGTAGATGCGTTGTCGTGCCTTCTTGATAACACTGGGTCTCATTCCCCAATATTTTCCAAAGAGTTCTCTTGGAAGACTTATCTTGGAACCGACTGAGACAGAATCAATGACAAGTTCACTGAGTCCTCAACACGCTGGTAATATGTCTTAAGTGGCTCAAACGTTCGCACCTGTGATATCTGCATTGGAGAATGGCATATGTCTCAAACACGAAAGCACGTCCCCGTTCAGGTCATTTGCATACAAAACAACACCTCCAGAGCTCCTTATAAGGCAATTAATGACGCAGCCGCGTGAAAATGAAATGGCGGAAGCGCTTTGCGAGTCTTGCGACCCATCAAAATTAGATTAGATTAATGTATTGGCATCATATATAGTACAGCTCGTGTTACACCTGCCGCAGTGTGTACACACACACACACGCACACACACACACTGACACACACACACACACGTGCGCAGTACTGTATATGAATGAATGAAAACGTTATTTAACAGATTGCAGAATGGGTACAATACAGTACGGCTCAATACACACAATTGTTAAGGGGATGCAGACCAGAGAAAGACGTTTGTCTTGTTTACATAATATATATATTATAGCCTACGGCAGGGCTATTCAACTGGCGGCCCGCGGGCCAGATCCGGCCCGCGGGATGATTCTGACCGGCCCGCCAAAGATTACATGATAATAAAAAAAATAAAAAAAAATAAAAAAAAAATATTTTTTTTTAATTTTTTTTTTTTTTTTTTTAACTTTTTTCTTTTCATGTCAACGTTAACACGCACAATTGAGCCAAAAGTCACTCAATTAATGACAGATTGCATTGATAAATTGAGGGAAAACTTTGCAAGTCGATTTGATGAATTTGACATGTCCAGAGAATTGATGCATTTTGTGAGCAACCCATTTGCCAATGTAGCTGCTATTTCCACAAAAGGACAAGAGTTCCTTGCATCACTTCACATTGATGAAGGTCTCCTGCAACTTGAAATAATTGACATGCAAGCATCATCTGCTCTGAAGCAGGCACTTGAGAATGAATCCACCACAACATTTTGGATAAAGTGTATTCATGTCAAGACATTCCCCAAAATAAAAACGCTGGCAATATCTGTGCTAACAATGTTTGGCTCAACATACACCTGTGAATCCAGTTTCTCTCACACGAATGCCATTAAAACAAGCAACGTGCCTCCTTGACAAATGAGCATTTGCATCACTGTTTGCGGGTAGCCCTCACTTCCTATGAACCCTCTTTCTCTGCCATTGCCCAGTCAAAGAAGTGCAATCGCTCTCATTAGATGTGTGTATGTAGGCTAGGCCTGTCTGCCCCCCACCCCCCTGATGTTTGAGAGTTAAGAGTGGACAATAAGTGCTAATAAGATGCTGTGATTTGCTGTTGTTGCACAGACATGAAGCACTTTTTCATAAGCTCAGCTGCACTATAAATGTGTTTTTTTGTTCAAGTGTTGATGTTAGAATGTTCAGATGCACATCATGCACTCGTTTGTTTTTTATTTTATTTTTATATTGAAATGTTGAAGAGGAGATGTTGCAGTTGTTGTAGTCATAAATGAAGCACTTTCTGCAGGAGATGTTGCAGATGTGGCACATAAATGAAGCACTTTTTTGAAAAGTATACTACTTTTGCAATGTAGTTAAATAAAAGTTGTGAAAATGTGGTTGCGTGTTGTGTCAAGTGTACATATATTCATAGCACGGGGAGGCGCCGTGGCAGTCCGGCCCCTGGCCCCTTGGGTTTCTGACAATGTGGCCCCCTGAACAATTTAGTTGAATAGCCCTGGCCTACGGCGTAATGAATTAACGCAGTATAGGCTTATTATTCCATTATTCCATCACCCCAGTCATCACACACATAATAAACCTCTCTATAAAACAGGGGCACGTCCCCAAGGACTTCAAAATTGCGAGAGTGACCCCTCTGCACAAAAAGGGCAGCAAATTAGACCCAGGCAACTACCGCCCTGTTTCTATTCTTACCTCCATCTCGAAAGTCATGGAGAAAATAGTCTACGAACAGGTCGAAAAGTACCTGGCGGAAAAAAATCTAATCTACGAATTCCAATCTGGCTTCAGAACGTCCCACTCCACTGACACATGCCTCCTCTATTTGAACGACCACATCAAACAAGAGGTGGACGCGGGCAAATACTGCGGCATGGTCATGCTGGACCTACAAAAGGCCTTCGACACTGTCAATCACTCCATTCTGATGGACAAGCTAAAAGCAATTGGTTTTGATAGCTTATCAGTGAGCTGGATGCAATCCTACCTGGAGGGGAGAGAACAGATGGTAGAGGTAAACGGTACTCTATCCCCCACCCTCACAGTGAGCTGTGGTGTTCCACAAGGAAGCATACTAGGACCGCTACTCTTCCTAATTTATGCAAATGACATGTTGTCAGCCTGTGACTGCAACTTGTTCCTGTTTGCGGACGACTCAGCCCTGCTGGTCTCTGACAAGAACAAGTTGCAGGTTGAAAAAACCCTCAGCTCGGAACTAGGCAAAATCTGCCTATGGCTCGCTGATAACAAACTATCATTACACATGGGCAAAACAGAGTCCATTCTCTTCGGTTCAAATAACAAACTCAGCAAGACCGACGGTTTCTCAGTTACAGTGGGTGACAATATTGTCACAAGGAAAGACGAAATTACCTACCTGGGTTCCATCCTAGAGGCAATCCTAGTGACAAAATAGCATCCAATGTAATAAAAAAAGTCAACCAACGAACTAGATTCTTGTACCGGATCTCCTCTCTGGTAAACAAGAATACCCTGAAGACTCTGGCAGGAGCACTCATTCAAGGGCACTACGACTATGCCTGCACCTCATTGTACCAAAGCACCTCAAAGGCGCTAAAAACTAGATTACAAACATCACAAAACAAACTGGTCAGACTACTACTTGACCTTACCCCCAGAACCCACCTCACCCCTGCCCACTTTGACAACCTAGGATGGCTTAGAGTAGACGACAGAGTACAGCAACTTGCAATGGGCCTGGTCTACAAGATACACTATACGACTAAGGTACCCATGTACATGTCAAAATACTTCCCAAAGGTCAGTGAATACCACAACCACTACACCAGAGGAAGCTCAACAAATCATGTTAAACCCAGATTCGGCTCAAACAAGGGACTAAACACGTTTCGCAATTATGCCACATCAATGTGGAACGCCCTACCCAAAGCTGTAAAGGAATGTGAATCCCTACCCACATTCAAAACTGCTCTTAAAGAGCACCTACGGGAGGCTGCAATTCAAAACTGGCCACCGTAAATGCCCAAACCCCCCACCACCTCCTAATAGACAGTCTACTCCCCACCGCATGTATATATTCCCTCCCCGCCGTATGTATATTTCTCTCCCACCCACCCACCCACTCCAAATGTACAGTCTCCACCCCACCGTATGTATATTTCTCTCCCACCCACCCACCCCCTCCTAATGTACAGTCCCCTCCCCATCATATG
Organism: Notolepis coatsorum; assembly: GCF_963971535.1. NCBI lineage: Eukaryota > Metazoa > Chordata > Actinopteri > Aulopiformes > Paralepididae > Notolepis > Notolepis coatsorum. Next base: position 17,018,958 of record NC_140166.1, on the reverse strand, counting down.
TATATACTCTGTCAGGCTCTATGGGTAACAGTACTGTATATTTGAATACCGTTTATGTCACAAATGTATCGGTACTAAATACCTGTATGTCCCTATGCCATAAATGTCATGTATGTTGTGTATGTCATAAATGTCGATATGAATTGAAAATGGGGGACCCTGATGTAAACAAGACAAACGTCTTTCTCAGGTCTGCATCCCCTTAACAATTGTGTGTATTGAGCCGTACTGTATTGTACCCATTCTGCAATCTGTTAAATAAAGTTTTCATTCATTCATTCATTCATTCATTCATTCATTCATTCATTCATTCATTCATTCATTCATTCATTCATTCATTCATTCATTCATTCATTCATTCATTCATTCATTCATTCAAACTGTGTTGTTGACAAAATGCCATCATGGTGTGGTTAGCTACGGAGCATCAGAACGCTCAAACTCGCTCTCATTAAGTCTGCTATAAGCCATTATCCCTTTGTGTGTGATTATTATTGTCTCACAGTAGTGTGTATATATACATTGTGTGTGTGTGTGTGTGTGTGTGTGTGTGTGTGTGTGTGTGTGTGTGTGTGTGTGTGTGTGTGTGTGTGTGTTTTTAGCTAAAGTGGATAGAAAACACAGTACTGTGCAAAAGTCTTAGGCACCCAAGAGTTTTTATATAAATTGTCTTACAGTAGATTATTTTATTTTTAATAATAATATAAGCTGCATATAAGGAATACAACCAAATCCTCTGTCATACCATAAAATTGTATCATTATTTTGCATCGTGTTGAATCGCATCGTATCGCCCCGAATCGCATTTTGTTGAATCAAATCGTATCGAATCGTATCGTATCTCAACAGGGGTGAATCGTATCGCATCGCCCGGTGCTTCAAATGTATCGTTAATGTATCGTATCGTTGGCACCGTATCGAGATGCGCATCGCATCGGCCTCAGTGATGGAGATGCACATCCCTAGTGTACAGGGAGTAGATGAGGGGACTCAGGACACAGCCCTGGGGGGCCCCTAAGTTGAGAGTGATGGATGAGCAAATACATTTGAAACTGTCTTTTGTGGTGTCTGTAATTGTTAATAAAAAATAGTTGTTTTTTATGTTCTGTATTTATTGCGAATGTTGTTATTGTTGCTATTATTATTATTGTTGTGGTACTGTGTGGTCTTGTTATTATTATTACTGTATTGTGTTGCCTTGTTTTATGTTTAAAATGGAAAAATAAAAAATATTTGATAATAAAAAGAAAATCTGAGACAAACCCTCTTGAGGTCCTGTCTCTGATAAGCTTGACAAAAAAAGGGTGTGGGTGTAATGTTTGAGCCCACGGCACCCCTTAGTTGCAAGTAGAGGAAGAATGACTTGCCGGGGAGATCATAAAACTCTCTTAGTGTTACGAGTTGGAAGGTGGGTTGGACCCAGGTGCAGTACAGAACAGATATGACGAAGGACAGGTGTTGGTTTTCAAACAAGGAACTGTTACTTGTTGTAACGAACAGCACACATGAACAACGACGTGTAAACAAAAAGAGAGATGAATCTGCATCTCAGAATAACAAAACAGGGAAAGCAAAGTGGAGAGAACACTGTCTCCAAAACACGTTCTTTGGCATACACGTCAAACGACGGAGATACAAACATAATAATATAATCTAAACTTGAGAAATGTGAGATCATGGGCGTTTGGGGATGGGAAGAGGCAGGAGAAGCCCCGCTGCGGGGCGGCGAGAGGTCTTGCTGCGCGCACACACAGGGCAGGCTGCCACAAAGGTACGTGTGTATCCCCCTCCACCAGAACCTCCTGGCGGCCCCAGGGTGATCGGTGAGGGATGACGTATGCGCCCATTGCAACAGCCGTGAGCGCGCAGCCTTGGGTACATACAGCCTGCCCGGGGGCCCTCCCCCAGGATCAGGCTCCCGTCCCAGCGCTGATCTCACCACTCTGTCTATCTCCCACGATACAGGAGTGACAATAAGGGCCTCTGGAATGATCGCATGGGGTTTCTCCTCTCGGTCCGTTGTGTCGAACTGTCGGGAAAGAGCGCCCGGTTTGACGTTCTTGGACCCAGGCCGAAAGGAGATGGAGAAGCGGAAGCGCGTAACAAATAAAGCCCACCTGGCCTGGCGTGCGTTAAGTCGCTTAGCCCCCTGAATGTACGCCAGGTTCTTGTGGTTGGTCCATACTATAATATAAGGTTGTGCAGCCCCCTCCAACCATTGCCTCCACTCCTCCAATGCTAATTTAATGGCCAACAACTCACGATTTCCCACGTCGTAGTTGCGTTCGGCCGGGGACAGGCGGCGTAAAAAAACCCAGCAAGGATGCACTTTCCCGTCCTTTGAGCATCTCTGAGAGAGCACACCCCCCCCCCCCCACCGCGACATCGGAGGCATCCACTTCTACCAGAAATGGAACCTCCGAATCTGGGTGGACTAAGACAGGGGTGGAGGTGAATCTGTGTTTAAGATTGCGGAAGGCATTCTCTGCCAGTGGTGACCAGTCAAAACCTGGCAGAGAAGCCTTAGTGAGGGCTGTTAGAGAGGCAGCTAGGGCGATAAAATTGCGTATAAACCACCTATAAAAGTTAGCGAATCCTAGGAAGCGTTGTAACTGTTTAAGCGAGGAGGGACAAGGCCAGTCTAAAACTGCACTCATCTTGGCCGGATCCATGCGCAAACCAATCAACACAAACCCCCAAAAATACAGTGTCGATGTGAAACATACATTTCTCTGCTTTGACAAAAAGCTGGTGTTGGAGGAGGTGCTGGAGAACCTGACGAACATGCTGTTGGTGTTGTGACATATTCTTGGAAAAAATAAGGATGTCGTCCAGATAAACGAAGACTGACACCCCTATCAAGTCCTGCAGCACGTCATTCACCAGCGCCTGGAAGACTGCCGGTGCATTAGCCAGGCCAAAGGGCATGACCAGATACTCATAATGGCCATTGGGTGTGTTAAAGGCAGTCTTCCACTCATCCCCCTCCCTAATCCTGATCAAATTGTATGCGTTCCGTAAATCCAGTTTGGAGAACACTTGAGCCCCCTGCAGAGACTCAAAGGCGGTGTCCATGAGGGGAAGGGGGTAGCAGTTTTTGACGGAAACGTCATTCAGTCTATGCAGGGACGCTGTCCTCTGTCTTTCTTAGCTACAAAGAATAAGCTTGCGCAGTGGGTGAGGTGGAGGGACATATATGACCCGTGGCTAGTGCTTCCTCAATGTAGCTATTCATAGACAGAATCGACCCCATCTCATCCACCACCGGTCCAACAGCCGTTCCCATATCCTCCGTCTCCGGTTGACGACAGGCGCCGAAGTGCCTAGTGAACAGGCCTTCAATCGATACCTTTAAGAGTTTGTCAATGGCCGATAAGCTAATTTCACAAAAAGGTTTATAAAGTAATCAACCTGTCGGTATTCCCAACAAAAAACTAAAATAAAACAAAGACTGTAGGGTAAAAAGGTAGGTTTTACAAAGTTTGTGGGGAGCTGCTCTGAAACACGTCTTACTCCATGCTGCCTCTAGCTCCGCCCCCAATTTATTTGCAAATGTTAATCCCTTAACCATACACAGCTATCCACAATTCTATGCCGGCAAGATGTTATTTATAAATAGAAGAGCGGTGTGTGTATGGACAATGTGCATCCTACTCATAGGGCATTGGATAGCCCCATGACAGACGTAATGTAAATAGGTAATTTGTTTAGGAGCGCTTTGTAAATAAACATAACAATGTTGATCTTGCCTCACAGAGAGAGACCTTTTCATAGAGAGTACGATGATGGGTACTGTATAGGTTTCACCAGTAATACATCTAAGGGCAGTGTGATAAATACTGTAGGTATCACCAGTAATATATCTAAGAGCAGAATGATCAATAGCATCTCCTTAGACACTTTCAGGCCTCCGGCCTCCGTATTTTCCCTATTCGAGTTCAGACAGATCCCCACTGGTAACGTGAGGCTAGATTGATGAAATATGAATGGAAATCGCTAATAAAAAAAATAACGATAAAAAAAACGGCATATCTCGTTCCTGGCACTCAACGGTTGGCATGAAATAACGAGACATCTCGTCCGTGGCACTCAAAGTGTTTTAAGAGTGGTAACAGCAGCATGTCCAGCTGCTGCTGTAGTCCTTGTTCAGTAGTAAGTAGTAGAACAAGGTCATCAGCATAAATACGTCACCTATCTATCTAGGAGGGAGAGGCCAGGAGCGGCACATTCATCCAACTGAACAGCAAGATATTTATATACACATTAAATAAAGTTGGACTCAAACTGCAACACTGCTGAACAGCTCTTCTCTGGGTCAAGAATTCAGTATATCTGTCTCCGATTTTAACAGCACACTAATTTTCAAAATACATTGATTTAACCGGATCATAAATGTTGCCCCCTATACCACAATCTAACTGTAATAGAATAGAATAGAAGTACTTTATTGATCCAGAGGTAAATTCAGCACTACAGATCGCTCACAGTAAACATTTAGGTAGTCAAATATCAAATATCACGAATAAGAATAAAATACAGTCAGGGATATACATTCTGAGATATGTATATATATTCTAAAATATACAGCCAAAAATATACAGTAATATACAGTAAAATGCACAGTAATAAGTGATTTTTTTTTAAATGTCGATTTTAAAAGTAAAAGTCCAGGAAGATTATGCCAGAGTTGTACTGTCACTCTGTGCTCAGTGATGCAGTGAGGCACAGTGATGCGTTATATAGTCTGATGGCTGTCGGAACGAAGGACTTCCTGCACAGAGACAGCCCTCATATTGTTCAGTGTTGCATCTTGGGAGTCTTAGTCTAACACTGAACGTGCTCCTTCTATCAGCCAAGTCCGTGTATAGTGGGTGGGAGGGGTTGCCCATGATGGCATGGAGCTTAGGCTCCTCCTCTCTGACACCACCACCAGAGAGTCCAGCTCCACCCCCACCACGTTACTGGCCTTCCTGACCAGCTTATCCAGCCTGCTTGCATCCCCCTCTCTCAGTCATTCATAATAGAGCCATTTATAATAGAGCCATTCATGCCAAATAGAGTTAAAAGCTTTCTTGAAGTCAATAAAACAAGTGAATATCTTTAAATTTTTGTCTGATGTACTTATCAATACATATGAAGGGTATACATGAAGGGTGGTGTGATGTTTTGGGAGGAAGACTAGTAATATTTTATTTATAACACTACAGAATAGCTAACTAACTGCTGACACAGACGCCTCAGTAGTCACTAGGCTCTGATTTGTTCCCACTCTTATGAAGGGGAGAAATGAGCCTGTTGCACCCAGTGTTGTAGTCGAGTCACTAAATATCGATTTCGAGTCGAGTCTCGAGTCCCCAGTGTTCGAGTCCGAGTCCATGTCCGAGTCACCAAAGCCTGAGTCGAGTCCGAGTCGAGTCCCCATTATCCTAGTCCGAGTCTGAGTCCAAGTCATCAAGGTTGAGTCCACTCCACTATGGCAGTCAAAGAGCTAACATACAAATAAAAAAAGGTCTACATTAAACATGCCCTTGTACAAAATTAAATAATGTTACGCTATTAATATAGACATCAATACCTTATGCCAAATGATAAAAAAAAAAAAAAAAAACTGTATTTCTCAATTAATTAACAATTAATCAATTGTTTTTTTTTATTCAGTTTGTTATTTTTTGTTATTACAAATGTGTGTGTTTATGGTTGTTCGAGATAAATAAAGATCAAATCAAATCAAAACAAGTCTGAGTCCTCGTCTGCACCTTCCGAATCCGAATGCAGTCAATGCTCGAGTGCAAGAAAATCAGTCCAGTCCTGGACTCGAGTACTACAACACTGGTTGCACCAGATGTCAGGAAAACACCCTGACTGTTGGTGTAGAACAACTTCAACGCTGCCCCCTGCATTTCATTTGTACTGCCGTCTGGACTCTTGGCCCGGAGGTATTTTGTCTGCATGGCCAATTCTTCATAAGCAATCGGAAAGTCAAGAGGGTTTTTGGTCGTCTTTGACTGTTTCCTCTAATAAGTGGAGTTTTTCTTTTATATGGTAATACATTGATCTGAATTCATTAGATTTATTGGCACAGTGTGTCTTTGTACAGAAAGTAAAATTGGCCTCCAGCTGTCACCATTTTGAATAGGTGAAGCTTGTGGTTGTGTTGAAGTTGTGTCACAGAATTGATTTAGATTTAGTTCTCAATAGTCTTTCCCTCTTGTCGCCTTGTCTCTTTCATTGACATGGGAAACATACACATGGCCAAAGCCAGTGTTAAAACAATCAAAAACTCTCTCTCTCTGTCTTTCTCTCTCTCTTGTCTCCTCCTAACCCCCCCCCCTCTCCTCTCCTCTCCTCTCCTCTCCTCTCCTCTCCTCTCCTCTCCTCTCCTCTCCTCTCCTCTCCTCTCCTCTCCACTCCTCCCCTCCCTTCTCCTCCTCTCCTCTCGTCTCCTATCATCTCCTCTCCTCCTCTCCCCTCTCATCTCCTCCTCCTCCTCCTCTCATTCTAATATTAATTGGTTGATCAGTTGATAATAGTTGAAATATATTGATTATTAAAGGTACAATATATTGATAATTAAAGTTCAAAGATTAGTTTCTGCTTCTGGCCCTCTCTCTCCCTCTCTGTCTGTCTGTCTCTCTCTCTCTGAATCTCTGTCTCTCTCTCTCCATCTCTCTCTCCATCTCTCTCTGTCTCTCTCTCTAACTCTCTCTCTCACTTTGTTTGGTAGTGGAGTGGCTCCATAAAAGGGTCCCATATGGTCCAAAACACACAACCATTAGCAGCACACACACACACACACACACACACACACACACACACACACACACACACACACACACACACACACACACACACACACACACACACACACACACACACACACACACACACACAAATGGACACACACACACACACACACACACACACACACACACACACACACACACACACACACACACACACACACACACACACACACATGTATACACTCCTGTTGTTGCTAATGCCCACTTAAGGCTGTGAGTGTTTCCTGTTGATGTTCCAAACTCTTCACAAGCACTCATTTTCCACTTCACAAAGCTCTTTACACACACACACACACACACACACACACACACACACACACACACACACACACACACACACACACACACACACACACACACACACACACACACACACACACACACACACACACACACACACACGTCCAGTTATAGAGGCTGAAAGAGGAGAGAAAGGTGAATCTTTTCAGATAATTGATCAGTTGATGTTAAATTTGTCTGAATTAGTTGGTTTGAACCAGAGCCGTATAATTAGAGTTGCGACACGCTTTGATCTCGCCGCCAGGCGATCACGTGGTTCACATAGCTCCCTTAGTTCCAATTGTTTTTGCAGCACTGCAGCACTCAGCGCTGTCGACTTGATTTCAGCGGGACAGAATGGCAGAACTACTACTGTTACAGCCATTTTTGGTACTTATTAACACAATGTGCATTGATCACTGTTGCGTTATATCATTTACATGTCTGCTACTTTAATATTTACATTATATTATTTTATATCACTAGGCGATGACGGCAATTTCTAACGTTACTATAGCTACTGATGACATTACATTAGCCATATCACGGCAGTTGTTAAACACTCAAGCATAATTGTATTAATCAGCCCACATTACAGTTATATGTTGACAACACTTTATATTCAATATATATAATAGCATTTCAGGGGAGTGGCAGAGAGACAGCATTAGTCAGTTTTTCTGTGGACTGTCCCATAACCTAGGATAAGTTACAAAAAATATTAATGCATAGGCTAACGTTACATACTGTAACATTTACAGTATGTATGCATTCATATTTTTCTTGTGCTTCTATGGTCATAAATACACACATCTTAATGCTATCTATAAGACATTCATACATGCACAAAGTGAATATGGAAATGCAGTGAATATCATACCTCAAGCTGTTTACTCTGCATTTCTTAGCATTTACATTTCATATATGCTGTAACCATTGATGTATTATAAAAGCTCTTATAATACATCCATGACTAACTTAAACGCTGTTCACACTGTATATATATCTTAGTGTATTCATACTACTCTTTTCATTCTGTTAATAATGTTCATACTGTATCTTAGCACATTCATATACCTACCTTTACCGTTTATTCTATTTATATATCATACATAATATGTTAAATTACACTGCACTGCACCGCTTCTTTTGCACTTCTGGTTCAATGCTAAACTGGATTAAATGTCTTTTGTTGTTTCAGTACTTGTAGTCTGTGCAAATGACAATACAGTTGAATCTAATCTAAATATCAATCATGCCAGAAACTACTCAATTAAGCCAAGAAAGAAGTTTGGTCAACAGTAGATAAAAATACAAGGCAAGCAATTGCATTCCACAAATTTTTTATTATTATAGGCCTATAATATGTCCAGGTAGAGGTCCAGTCTTCCACTCCTGTTGTTGGTAGTGCTAGATTCGGGCCTTGCTGTCACGACTGCTGCTCACAAACCTCAGACTGGACACATGCACGCACGTCATTATAGTGGTAATTTATCCTAGAAAACAAAACAGGGAGATAGAGAGTTATGGAGTTGCTCATGCACTCTACAACAACACACATCTTGTATCTCTTCTCATCTCTAACATTTCCATTCCACAGCATGCAAGCATCCTGCTTCAAGAGGTGTATGATTGTGTATGTGACAATAAAACTCGATTTGATTTCAATATTTTAGAGGGTTTAGAGTTCACCCACCAGTTTCTGCTGTGGGAAACTTGGTATTTTAGTATACATATTTTGCTTGCATCTAACTTTTATAGATCGACATCTTACCATGGTTGGCTGTGCAGCATTTGGATGCACCAATCGGTCAGAGAAAGGGATTCGGATGTATGGCTTATTGGCTTCCCAAAAGACACAGACAGGAGAAGAAAAAGGTTGACTAGTTAATTTTTTTTTAATATATTTTATTTATTTATTATTTTTTAAACATAACAACAAATTAGACACACAAGCATTAACAGTAAACATCCAATGAAATCACCATTTTAATCATTATAAATGTAGTTTACGAGATATATACCTAATACTTGCTATCTAATACCATACATACATATGCTCCTGCTCGCTCACCCCCCCCCCCCCCCCCCCGGACCCCCACTTGGATAATCCATCCATTTTCATTCGTTTCTAACCAGGCACTACACTTCATATGCTAGCTTTTATTCTCTCCACCACTTCTAACCAGATTGCAATGTTGGTTTCACTGACACCTAAAATTCTTGCTGTAGATAAATTCTTTCTAGATAAATCACATCGAGATAGGTAAGAACCCATACCTTCCGGCAATTTTTTTTCGGTTGAATCCATCGTGATGCTATCAGCTTTTTAGCAGCTGTGAGACCGGATAAAACTAGTCTCTTTAGCTGTATAGGGGCTGCAAACTGAAATACATCATTCAACAGCAATACAGAGGGATGTACAGGTATGTTCAGAAATAAGAATACTGATAATTGCTGGGACACTTCTTTCCAGAATATCTTAACCGGTGGGCAATCCCAATACATGTGCATAAATGTACCCTCATCCCCATTTGTACATAAGGAACATAGGGAGTCTTGTTTAAGTCCCATTCTGTTCAATCTTATAGGAGTCAGGTATGTCCTATGAATATAATTAAGATTAATTTGTTGATGGTCCGGGTTACGTGACGCAATTCGAACGTTTGCCCAGACTTCTTGCCAATCAAAATCTATTTCCAAGTCTGGTATATCCCTCCTCCAGACTGAGTCTAGGGGGAGGATTCCATACGAAGACGTTAGTAAGTGATGATAAAAATCAGATACGAAGCCTCTCGATGTCTCTCTTTCATAGAATAATTTGTGATATCTGTGGTGCTCAATTGGTATCCTTAATGGGACTCCATGAGCCTTCAAACAATCCAATAACTGTGCGTAAAAATAATATGTGGAACTGGTGAGGTACATTTTTTTATGTATATCTTGATAGCTACAAAAACCCCGTTTGTTGAAAACATCTCCCAATGTGTGTATGCCCTGCTTTTCCCATTTGGGGTATCTTATAGGTCGTTTTCCAATAAGGAGTGCATTGTTATTGAATAGGGGAGTATGGCTATGCCATTTATGTTGGTTCGAATATTTTTGTTGTGTTTCACGCCATATCCGGATCACATGTGTAATAAGGGGGCCAAATTTCAATTCGCATTGCTTAATTGATAATATGGTGTATACTATGTCCTGCAGTCTATGTGGTGCTACTATATTTTCTTCTAAGTTTCTCCAGGATACAGATGCTTGGGAGTCAAACCAGGTTGTCAGTGGTCTTAAAGAGTACGCTTTAAAATAGTGGTAAAAATCTGGAAATGCCAAACCTCCGTCGGCTTTGTTTCTCTGTGCGGTGGATCTTTTTATTCATGGAGGTTTGTTATTCCAAATAAATTTATATGCGGTGGAGTGTAATTTTTTCCAGTAACCATCAGGAGGGGGTAACGGTAACATTGAGCTAATGAAGTTGATTCTAGGTAAAACATCCATCTTAACTATTGATACGCATGCCTGTACTGAGTTTTTAAGTTTGGACCACCTGTCAAAGTCATATTTGATCTTATCTTGGAATTTTGTGTAATTGTACTTCACCGTTTGGCTTATAGTAGGGAATACCTCAACTCCTAAACATCTGAAGTGTTTAACCATTGGTATTTTTTCTGGAAGGAGTATATTCTTTGCAGGGGCATTAAGTGGAAGGAAGGCCGACTTTGGCCAATTTATCCTAAATCCCGATAGATTGCCAAAGTCATCAATCAACTTGAGAAGATGAGGCATTGAGGTGTTAGGGTTTTGCATGAACAATATTACGTCGTCCGCATATAAACTAATATGATGTTGTGTGCCCTTAATTGCGATTGGTTCTATGGATTGGGATTGTCTTATATATTGTGCTAAAGGCTCTAATGATAAAGCGAATAGTCCGGGACTAAGAGGGCAACCCTGTCTGGAAGAGCGCGATACCGGAAAGATTTCGGAGGTGATTATACCTGTTGTAATCATGGCCGATGGGTCTTTGTATAATACTTTAATCATATCAATGAATCCTTTTCCTAACCCCATCCTTTCTAGTACTGCCCATAAATAAGACCATTCCAACCTATCAAAGGCTTTCATCGCATCCAGGGACAGCATCGCTATAGGTGGGGTGTCATCCTTGCTGGCATCTAGCACATGTAATAACCGTCTTATATTATCTGTGATCAAGTGGCCTCTTATGAAGCCAGTCTGATCAGGATGAACTAAAGACGTCATATGCTTTTGAAGTCTGATGGCTAATACCTTGGAATACAGCTTGATATCGGTTCTGAGGAGGCTCAAGGGTCTATAACTACCGCAATCGGTGGGGTCTTTGTCTTTTTTAAGGAGGACTGTTATGAGTGCAATATTGTAAATCTTATGGAAATTCCCCTCCTTGATTGAGTATAAAATCATATTAAGTAATAGGGGTCCAATTACATCCCAGCATGAAAGGTACATTTCTGGTGGGATACCGTCCCTTCCAGGAGCCTTACCACTTTGCATTTCAGATATGGCCTCCCTAAGTTCATCTAGTGTGACGGGTGTTTCTAACTGTTTAGTGTCAAACTCTGATAGTTTAGGAAGGTTAATTTGATTAAGATATATGTCCATTTTGTTTTGATCGAAGGCCATTTCTGATTTGTACAAGTTGGAGTAAAACTTTTTGAATGTCTCGTTGATTTTTTTAGGGTCTGTAACAAGTCCTTGTTGTGCCTTAATAGTAGGGATATCTGCAAATTTTGCGTTGGCTCGTATCTGCATAGCTAGTAGGTGACTTGGTTTAGAACCATGAAAGTAATACTGTTTACGTATTTGAACTTCAGATTGTTGTTTTAAAATAGCATTAATCTCTTTTTTTAAACACATTAATTTGAGATTCCAATCGAACCGAGTAGTTGTATTGTAAAGAGGAAAATAACGTAGAGTAAAGCGTTTCCAGCTCTGCCAGTTTTGAACAACGATTCTTGCGTATTTTGGAGGAAAAGTTCCCGGTAAAATCATTGATAAATCCCTTTACCGACATCCATAATATTCTGGGGTCCTGTACCGATTGCGCATTCTCCAGCAGGAATACAACAAGAGCTTCTTTGAATTGTGTAATGAATTCCTTGTTTTTCAGCAATATCGAGTTAAATCGCCATCTTGGGGCTCGGGATGACAGTATACCAAATGATCCTTTTAGGAGTAAATAACAGTGATCTGATAGTGCATTGGGTACCATTTCCACGTCATAGTTACTTATCAAATAGTCTAGGGGATGCAAAAACATAATCTATTCTGGAAAATGTGTTATGTCTTGCAGATCGACAAGAGTACTTTCGGGTCGTAGGGTTGAGTGATTGCCATAGGTCATTTACACCTGTATTCTTAAGGCCTCTACATGCTACAGCAACTTCAAAGCAACTGCAACACAACATCGACGCGCAAAGTTAGTTTAACTAAAGTTAGTTTAGGTTCGTGTTAACGTTAGATAATGTACAAAATAAACGTATTTCCGGTGCTTTTAGACGTCGCTCTTTTATTTTGAAATCCCCCGACCGGAAGTGTTATAGTGTCTGTTGCTAGCAGCTTAACTTCTGTTGCCCGTTTCTGTGCTTTTAGAGCTAACGTAACATTAGTCTCCAACGGAGAGGAGAGAAAGACCTCGGCTCACATGCAGCTCAAAGTACTACCTGTTGGAATAAATTAATTGATTGATGTTTAACTTGTCCCTGTGTGTGTCCAGTCATTTCGACTAGCAAACGTTGTATTTAACGTTACCTCAGGATACCATTGTATTTAGTTGGTTAGCTATGTAGCTAATGTGGATAGCATTTTGAATAGCACCAATGCTAGCTGGCTGGCTACAGCTTTATTTACTAAATTATGGAGGCTTTTTAATCGTCAAGGTAAGAGAGGATTTGTCATGATCAACTGAAGGCGTATGCTATGGAACAATATGTGCTTGGGTTTTCAGAAAAAGGCCAGCTATGTGACGCTGGCTGGTTACAACAATGGAGGATGGTATTCTCTGCGGGACCAATATTATTCTATGACAGCCCCGCCCCCATTCGCTAACCAACCAATCACTGCTACGCAATATCAACGCAACGGTTGTTTAGATTAGATTTGGGTGAAAGGTACGCAACATCCTCACAACACAGTCTACAAGACCCTCTACAACAACCGCGTTGAAATCGCGCTGATGTTGTGTTGAAGTTGCTTTGAAGTTGCTGTAGCATGTAGAGGCCTTTAGACCAATCCTTTAATGCATTAGATGAATTTTTCTGATCATTGGAAAAGGTGGGATAAGATTTATCCATCCCGGGATCCCAAATGGCATTAAAATCTGCGCCAATTATATATATTCAGGAAAGTTTAACATTGTTCTGGTAAGTGTAGCGTAGAAGTTAGCCTCGTACAGATTTGGGGCATATGCCGCTACCAACACTATTTTCCTGTTCCTGTATAAAATTTTAGCTATGGTTATCCGACCATACCTCCTGCAATTCAATATTCAACTTCCGTTTCGCGACTATAGCAACTCCACGGGATCTCGTTCCAAAGGAAGAGTGGCTAATGTTATGATATATGTTGTCCGCTAGCGTTACTTTGTCTTCCACTAAAAGGTGCGTTTCGCTTAGAAGAGCCACATCAACCTGTTTGTTTTTCATCAGTGTGAGCACGCTTTTGCGTTTATGTTGTTTATTTATTCCCCCAGTATTCCAGATCATTATATTCAAACTAGCCATAATCTATACATGTTGTTGTGTACTTGTTAGTAATGCGTCTGGAGTACGAATTCACAATGGATATATATCCAATTATTGAGGTCCCGTTGAGAGCCGAGCTTAAAAACATACATATATACAAATAATCCCCTAAACCCCCCTCCCTCAAAGAGCCGTACAAGGTTGTGTTCCTTTGACACCCCCTTCGCGTACAACTCCCTCTCTTACACCACCGGTTAGCCCAGAATGAGCCATTTATCCTTAACTTTCCTATGCCAATTGCCATAGGATCTAAAACTTTAATTCTAATTTAATAAAATGTCACTCGTGGCCTAGCCACTCTCCCGTTAATGTAATAAAATAAAATGAAAAATATGCCTCAATTAGTATACTCATTTGAACCTTCTACTAACATGTATAGGTTGGAACATTTCAGAAAACAGAGAAAAAGAAAGAAAGATGTTTAGAACTAAATTATAGAAATCCCAAAAATTAGGGAACAATTGCTTAAATTTTTAAATAACTTTGCCAAGCTCACACCTCTAGATGAAAATGAGGTTTTTAAATCCTTGTATGCAGTTCGTCCCCCGACAAGGGTGGGCATTAATCCGTTATGAAGGTTTATTGATCTTCCATATCTGGTTCATGTGCAGGTCACATACCGAATGTTATTGTTACCGGGCCTTCATTGTAAAAGTCCAGTGTATTCCAGAAAGTTAGCCACCAATCATGACTTGTGTAAAACTGATGTTATGTTCCAGGGTATTCTTCCTGCCATAGAGTTATGTCATCCAGTGTATTCCAGTATATTCCATTATGACACAGAGCGGTCGAAAAAAATCCAGAATGTTCCAGAATGTTCCAAAATGTCGACATCAGATCATGACCTGCACAAAACCATGAATCTATAAATATAGTGTCTAGCGTTTCGTATTAAACTATTTGTACCTCAATGTTGTCAAAAAGCTTGTTTGATGCCGTTTTTGATGTCCGGGCCATAGCAAAGTTATCCAACATAGATTAAAAAAAAAGATGAATAAACTTGTCATCCACGATGCATTTCCTTCATGTATTCCTCGGCCACTTCAGGCGAACGGAGCCCGAACCTTTTTCCATCTCCCTCCGCAATGGAAAGATTTGCTGGATAACGCAAGATAGGACAGAGATTTTTCTCATAGAGCTGATGCATCACAACCTTGTAACGGGCATGTAGAGTTATAGCCTCCTGCACATATCTTCGTAGAACGACACTTGTTTCCCTTTGTATGACAGTTTTCCCCATTTCTTACGTGCATCCCTGATGATCGTGTCTCTTATTTCAGTTTTACGCAGGGTAGCAATGATCACCCTCACTTTATTGCCGCTGTAGTCTCGGGTGCCGATTCTGTAACGTTGGTCCACTGTCGTTGTTGTAGGGAAGATCTCTGAACCTAGAATTTCAGCTAACACTGACGGAAACGAGTCGTCTGTGCATTTGACTGATTCATCCAATCCCACTATACGGATATTAAATCTACGGGAGTAACGTTCGAATTCGAGCAACCTATCCGTTGTTTTCTCGTTGTTGTCAAGTATCTTCTGCAAAAGTTCCTTGTCACCGTCATGAAGAGCCTTGTTGCCCTCATCGAATTTCAGTGTATATTCGCTCACGGTATTTTCAACTGCAATAATATGCTCGGTTTGTACTGCAGCCGCTGCTTTAAAATCTTTGAATTTAGCTTCGATAGCTAACTTGAAAGCGTTAGCATTAGCGTCAGCCTTGGAGTCTGCTCTATCAACCTTGTCGGTTAAGATCTTTACCTTGTCGGTCAAGTCCTTTATCAGATTAGTCAGAGACTCGAAATCGGGTGATGTATTCTCCATGGCTGTCTCGGGTGAGTTTGCAGGAGCGGTGGAAGCGATGGTATTGTCGGTTGTTTTATTCTCGATCTCGACTGCCCTATCCTTCACGGAGCGCGTCACCACCGGATCTCCTGTTAGATTGTCTGCTCCGCGTCTCTTTCCAGGTTCTTTCTTTGATGCCATGTTGATTCTTTCTGTTGATATAGTTAGTAGAAGGTCTTAGTTAATATATTCGTCGAGGTTTAAACACATTAGTGTTGTAAAAAGTGGGTTTTGAAGAGAAATTAACATGAACGGGAGCGGAGCTCGTTGTAATATTCATGCTTTGAATATATCTTTACTATATTATTCATGCTCTAAATATATCATTTACGACAGGCGCGCCAGGCGCACCCCGCTTCTGACACTACCCTCTGCCGACACTAGAGGACATCACACCCAGACTAACAGGCGCACGCTATTTCAGCGTACTGGATGCAAGGTCGGGATACTGGTCCATCAAGCTCTCCACAGAATCATCGAAGCTGACGACGTTCAACACACCGTTTGGACGGTACAGATTCCTACGATTACCATTTGGGCTCGCTTCTGCCCAAGACGAGTTCCAACGAAAAATCTACGAGACATACGAGGGACTGAACGGAGTAGCAGCTATAGTAGACGACATCCTTGTATATGGCGCGACCAGAGAGGAACACGATAAGAACCTACATGCAATGATGGTGAGATCACGGGAGAGAGGCGTTCGGCTCAACGCAGACAAGTGCACCATCGGAGCCACCGAAGTGAGCTACTTCGGGCACATCCTTTCAGCTGACGGCATGAAGCCTGACCCAGGCAAGATAGCTGCCATCAAGGAGATGGAGGCGCCAAAGAGCCGTGCAGAACTGGAAACCGTGCTAGGTATGGTCAACTATCTGGCGAAATTCGCCCCGAGCCTTTCCGAGATCAACGCACCCATGAGACAGCTGCTTAAACAATCAAATGAATTCCTGTGGGACGCGCAGCACGACGCTGCATTCCAAAAGATGAAAGACATACTTACCAGTGAACCTGGGCCAGTCCTCATCTACTTTGACCCAGATAAGGAGCTCAGCTTACAAGTGGACGCATCAAAGTATGGTCTGGGTGCTGTGCTGATGCAGGAAGGAAGGTCCATTAGCTACGCATCCAGATCACTCACGGACAGCGAGGTCAACTACGCACAAATCGAAAAGGAGATGTACGCAGTCCTTTATGGATTCAAACGTTTCCACCAATATGCCTACGGTCGCCATGTTATGGTGCAATCTGACCACAAGCCCCTGGAGTCGATCATGAAGAAGCCGATCGCCGCAGCCCCACCGCGGTTACAGAGGATGATACTGCAACTACACAAGTATAACTTCACGATCGTGCACCGCCCTGGGAAAGACATCCCAGTAGCCGACACGCTGTCCAGGAAATCACTCACCTCTCACGACGACGGTCTCAGTGAAGGGATGGACCTTCAGGTACACATGGTGTACAACAGCTTACCTGTACACGACGACAGGCTACAGGAGATCAGAGAAACGATAGACAATGACACACAGCTAAAGCTGCTCAGCCAGGCTATCCTGGAGGGATGGCCTGAGGAAAGAAAACAATGCCCCCAGAACATTACCGAATACTGGAATCACAGAGATGAACTATCCAAGACGAATGGAATAATTTTCAAGGGGGAGAAAATAGTCATCCCTACCAGCCTCAGAGGAGATATGCTGATCAAGATCCATGCAGGCCACATGGGAATGGAAAAATGCAAACTGAGAGCACGAGACATCATGTTCTGGCCTGGAATGGG
Source organism: Notolepis coatsorum (assembly GCF_963971535.1). Classification (NCBI taxonomy): domain Eukaryota; kingdom Metazoa; phylum Chordata; class Actinopteri; order Aulopiformes; family Paralepididae; genus Notolepis; species Notolepis coatsorum. The sequence goes on along the minus strand of NC_140166.1, from coordinate 17,001,472 downwards.
TAGACATATAGAGCAAGTCGTGGAGAAGTGCTCAATATGCCAAGAGCGCCGCCCATCAAACACCAAGGAGCCCATGATGCCTCATCGTATCCCAGACCGCCCCTGGCAGGTTGTAGGGACAGATCTCTTTAACTGGAACAACCAGGACTATGTTGTGACCGTCGACTACTACAGCAGATTCTTCGAACTAGACAGACTTCACAGCACCACATCGGCAGCTGTTATCCACAAGCTAAAGGCAGCCTGTGCCAGGCATGGCGTCCCAGAGACCATAGTCTCGGACAACGGACCACAATACAAGTCTAAAGAGTTCGAGGCATTCGCCAAGTCGTGGGAGTTCACACACGTCACGTCAAGCCCACACTATCCGCAAAGCAACGGACTAGCGGAGAGAACCGTGAAGACGGCAAAATCACTCATGGACAAGGCTAAGGCAGACGGAAGAGACCCGTACCTAAGCCTCCTGGAGTATCGTAATACCCCAGTCGACAACTTCAAATCGCCGGCACAACTGTTGATGAGCCGCAGGCTACGCTCAACCCTCCCGAGCACCAACCAACAGCTGCGGCCAGGGGTAGTAAGCCAAAAAGATGGACATAACAAGCGAGTGCAAAGACAACAGCACCAGAAGAAATACTATGACAGGTCAGCTAGACCGCTGCCCCCACTACATTGTGGTGAATCTGTCAGGCTACAAGAACTTGGACGCTGGAGGCCAGCAGTAGTCATACAACCAGCTGACACTGCGCGGTCATACCACGTTCGCACCCAAGATGGACGCAAATACCGCCGCAACCGCAGGCACCTGAGGGACACGAAAGAGGAACACTTCCAGGACAGCGACGGTATGCCGAGTCCAGAGAGCGTCGATCAACCGCCGGAGACCAACGACCCTGAACTGCCAGAGGACTCAGAAGAGAACTCAGCTTCATACTACACCAGATCCGGCCGAGCAGTGAAGCCTCGGGACATTTTAGACCTATAAATGTACAGGGTGCAGGCGGATCGCTGCCCTATTATAACACCCTTTGCCCCATTGAAAAAAAAAAAAAAAAAAAAAAGGGGTGGTGAAATGTAACAAATATTAATGTATGCTGAAATGATGACTTACTATATGTGTTGAATCTATGACCTACTTACCTTGCTTAATTGTCGATATATTCCCATTGTGTTAGCAAGCTACTTCTACAAATAAGAACTGCATATGGTAAGAGTGTTGAGACACGACCAAATAAGCCATGAATACATACCTTATTCACAGCTGAAGTATTCAAATATTAAAGCAGACTATCCAGAATAAGAGGGCACACAATACGAACTGTAATACCTTGATACATGAATCTTTATGTTTAACATATTAATCCTACCTGTTTACATTGCCTGGTCCTGACACAGGTAACACACTTGTTATTGTTTACAAAGAAACTCTTACAGAGTATTGCACAACCATTCCTCATTTCAATTTTGTTCATAGCTTATTAAGCTTTCTCTAAAAGAAGGAGGATGTAATATTCATGCTTTGAATATATCTTTACTATATTATTCATGCTCTAAATATATCATTTACGACAGGCGCGCCAGGCGCACCTTGCTTATGTATACCTGACCAGGGGTCCTCACAGGCAGTTGGCTGCCAGCCGTGAATGGAGTTACACTCATGCTGAACGATGCTTACCTTTGAATAAACATATAAACGTTATCTCCTCGTCCTGAAGATTATTCTATTTAATCGAATACGACACTCGTGACCAACGTGACCGCCTACATGCCGTTGTCAAACCGGAAGTCAGGTTGACTAGTTCATATAGTTGAACTAGTATACAGCTCAGACAACAACTTAAAGGTCAGGCCAGCTTGACTTAGATATGACATGTCCAAGTAAATCACATCTTGTTCTTTTTCTCGTTGTCTTCATATCAATCTTGTGACGGATACGACAAAACCCATAATCTCATCTTTGTTTACCTTTCTTGTCATTATCTGTTATTAATTTGTCATCTTAATTTGTCAAATTTTAAACTGTGCATAATCTTTCTATGGCCATAGAAAACAGATAATAAACTATATTTTATTTTTGATACAATTTGACTCATCTGAATTTCTACAGTTTCACTGTTTGGCTCATTTAAAATATTCCACAACAGGTTCAATGTGTTTTACTATTATGTACATGACTACAATGAATTTGTGATTGACAATTATGGGGTAAAGTCTGGAATGATTCTGCAGGCACATTTTGAGGGAGAGCAATTCACAGCAAACCAAAAAGGCCAACTAAAATTGAAGGCTGATGCTGTTCCAACCATATTTGTGCATCACCCTAAGCCCAAGAGGAGAAAGGGTCCCACTGTGAGAACCAGCCCAAAACCTCCAGTACATGTTCATGCAGTGGCCAATGACCACACATAGTGCCCAAATGAACTTTGGTATCTCGTGCATTATTGGGTTTAATAGGACATTTATTGTACATTGGAGGGGGTTGCGTTAGGACATTTACAGGGGCCAGTTTCGAATTGCAGTCTCTCATAGGTGCTCTTTGAGAGTGGGTAGTGATTCACATTCCTTTACAGCTGTGGGTAGGGCGTTCCACATTGATGTGGCATAATTGCAAAATGTGTTTATTCCCTTGTTTGAGCCGAATCTGGGTTTAACATGATTTGTGGAGCTCCCTCTGGTGTTGTGGTTGTGGTATTCACTGACCTTTGGGAAGTATTTTGACATGTACATGGGTACCTTAGTTGTGTAGTGTATCTTGAAGACCAGGCCCATTGCAAGTTGCTGTACTCTAAGCCATCCTAGGTTGTCAAAGTGGGCATCTTACCAGACAACAGCATGGCTCCTGGAATGAATTAATGAAAACTTTATTTAACAGATTGCAGAATGGGTACAATACAGTACGGCTCAATACGCACAATTGTTAAGGGGATGCAGACCAGAGAAAGACGTTTGTCTTGTTTACATCAGGGTCCCCCATTTTCAATTCATATTTACATTTATGACATACACAACATACATGACATTTATGGCATAGGGACATACAGGTATTTAGTACTGATACATTTGTGACATAAACGGTATTCAAATATACAGTACTATCACCCATAGATCCTGACAGAGTATATACATATGATGGGGAGGGGACTGTACATTAGGAGGGGGTGGGTGGGCGAGAAATATACATACGGTGGGGAGGAAACTGTATATTTCTACTACACACAGCTTTATGTTTCCCTGAAACCCAACAACCAGTCTCTACTTAACAGTCTCATATCCTGCCTGGATGATGTTAAATGTTGGATGGCACAAAACTCTCTACAACTAAATCAAAACAAATCCGAAATAATCCTCTTCGGTCCCCCAGACGCTGTCACCACCCTTACCAACAGCCTTGGCAACCTGTCCTCCCTGGTCAAGCCGTATGTCAAGAACCTAGGGGTCATTTTTGATCCACAATTTAAATTTGACAGACAAGTAAACTCAGTGGTAAAGGCATGTTTTTTCCAACTACGCACCATTGCCAAACTCAAAGCCCTTCTCTCCCCTGCAGACCTTCAGAGAGTCATCCACGCCTTCATTTCATCTAGATTAGACTACTGCAACTCCCTCTATATAGGCATTAACCAGTCTTCCCTGTCCCGCTTACAACTGGTACAAAACGCTGCTGCCAGACTGTTGACCGGAACCCGCAAGAGAGACCACATCACCCCTGTCCTTGCCTCCCTTCATTGGCTCCCAGTACGCTACAGGATAGATTTTAAGGTTCTCCTAATTGTTTTTAAAGCCCTTAATGGTCACACACCCTCCTACATCTCAGACCTCCTATCCCCCTATTCCAACACCAGGTCCCTCAGGTCAGCCGATCAGAGGCTCCTGACAGTCCGGAGGTCTAACCTCAAGCTCAGGGGGGGCCGTGCCTTTGCTATCGCAGCCCCTGAACTGTGGAACAGCATCCCCACCTCCATTTGGCTCGCCCCCTCGATAGATGCCTTCAAATCGAGGCTCAAAACCCACTTCTACCTACTAGCCTTTCCCGTTCACTGACTCATGCCCTGTTTTTCTATGTGTTTGCCTGTGTGCCCTCCCATAAAACGGAGTGTGATTGTTGTCTATATGTATCTTGTGTATTTACCCTCTGTACAGCACTTTGGTTGACACGCGTCATGTGAAATGTGCTTTATAAATAAATTTGATTGATTGATTGATTGATACAACCTACATATCTACTAATAATATACAACCTACATATCTACTAATAATATACAAACTACATTACTACTAATAATAATCAACCTCACAACTCCAAATGACTGGGACACGTCTCTCATTAGAGTCAAGACCACGAGAGGAGAGCCAGACAGGTCTGTATCCACTGTGTCTATATATTATATAATATATTATATTATGTAACCTTACTGTACCTTATATGAAGACCAGTCTATCTAGTGTTGCTCACTTTAACAATAAATCTAATAAACAAAGATAAACTAACAACACCAATAACTGCAAATAATTTGGTAAATATAACGTTAGGCCAACGTCAGTCAGTATGGTAACGTTATCTAACTGCATTTAGAATCTAACAAGCTATTAACTTACGATAAACATTAACTAAAGCTTGCTACATAAAATACCAATATTGACTAAATCCATGAGTGGTCTGCTAATGCGTTAAAATGTACAAAGTAAGTAAAGTAAAGTAAACTTACCAGCAAGAGTGCCTCGTAAACAATGAAAAGTAATCGCGTTCAAAGCTGGAAACTCGTCCTGCTCGCAGAGCTTGGAACTACCTCCTCCACATGAGGCGCTCCACTTCCGCATTCCACGATAACAATGCAGTCCTATGGGAGTGTCCGAACTCTTATTATACGGCTCTGGTTTGAACTAAATAAAACACCCCCCCCCCTCTCTCTCTCTTTCCTTCTCTTCTCTCTGCCTTTGCCCCCTCCCTCTACTCCACCCCCCCCTCAGGGTGTCTATTGGGACTCAACAAGGTGTCTAATGAGCAGTCAGACCAATATAAAGACTGCTTTAGTTCCTACTGCTCCAGATTGATGTTCACACACAGAGAGCAGGCCAGCCACGGGTTCTAGAGCAGGTTCTATAGTGCTGCAGGGTTCCCTGGTTCTATATAGCTTTTATAATAGGTTCTATGGTAGCTTCTATAATAGGTTGTATAGTATGTTCTATAGAGAATCTCTTGCCATGCTGTTTAATCAACACTGAAAGGGAACACGATGTTCACCACAATAGTGTTGGCTACTGAGCGACAGTAGCTCAGTAGGTAGAGCAGTCGTCTGGTAATCCGGAGGTTCCCGGTTTGATTCCCACTCCTCCCGGGCAGCGTGTCAAAGTGTCATTGAGCAAGACACTTAACCCTTAATTGCTCCCGATGAGCAGGTTGGCACCTTGCATGGTCGCCTCCGCCGTCGGTGTGAATGTGGGTAAAATGTGAGGAACAAATTGTAAAGCGCTTTGGATAAAAGAGATATATAAATGCAGCCATTTACCATTTTACCATTTACTGAGCTCATCAATATCACATGGATCAATCAAATGAAACTTTGATTGATGATCTCCTGCAGTGTCAGGCTCAGCTATTCTTCAAATTAGCCAACACCCAAAATGACTCATTAGAGGAATTGGTGAAACTGGATGATGGTCCTGGCTCTTCTCGCAGCCTTACAGCCTGGTCTACAATCATAAAGGGTAAGAGATTGCTGCTAACGCAGGAATTTGTGGCTAAGCCACTATCTCATATATTTACCGTAATTCCTCTAATAGTAACCGGTATTCAATTAAAAACCGGGTCTCTATTAATGACCGGGTGCGCTGTTGAGCTAAGCAATTATAAGCCGGCCTCCTAATACAAGCCGGGTTTCATGTATATTAGAGGAATTACGGTATTTCCCTCAACGGATTTACCATAGGCAATATATTTTGTTATATGCTGGCCTGGCTGTGCAGTAAATACCATATAAATGGTATGGTGTTAATGTTTACCAAGAGAGTAAGCCTACCTCAGAATTGTATAAAACGAAGTTATTATTATTATACCAGTATTGTGATTGCACTATTTTACTTTAACTTTTTTTGACCACCTGTAATTGCACTGTTTACTACTGTATTTCATACAGTACTTGGTTTCAATACATGAACCCAGTACATTTTACTGGGTTCAAACTGACACAAAATGTTGATTTATTCATTATGATCCGTTTGAAAATTTGAAATATAGGCCTCTCTCTTATACATGCCTCCTCCTAATACAAGCCTGGTATCCGCTACAGTTGAAACAAATACAAGCCGGGGTTACTATTAGAGGAATTACGGTAATTTATGTTTTGAAGAGAGGGTCTTTTCTCAGCCTTGGAAAATAGCAAAAGTAACTCCACTACCAAATAACTGTAAAGAGCCATTTACAGGTTCAAACAGTAGGCCCATAGTATTTTACCAGTAATAGGTAAGTTATTGGAAGGAATTGTTTTCAAGCAGATTCAAAAGTATTTTCAACAAAAACAACATTAATTCTAATTTTGCATGCATACAAAGTAGGATACTCTACAGGAAATAATTTAACATCTCTTACAGATAGCTGGCTACAACTGATCGATAGGAAGTTAGTTGTGGGTACAGCTTTCGACATCATAGATCATGACCTATTATTATTGAAATTACACACATATGGGTTTGAAGACACTGCCATGGACTGGATGAGAAGCTACTTGTCTAATAGACAACACTGTGTTATATTTAATGGTTCCATGTCAAATATGGTAACACTCCAGTGTGGTATTCCCCAAGGAAGTTGTCTTGGACCCCTCCTTTACTATATATTTGTAAACAATATGCCTTATGTATTGAAAAGTGCAGGTATGGAGATTTATGCTGATGATACGCATCCGCTGAGAGCACAGAACAAGTGAGTAAGATACTTCATAGTGAATTATTTATGATTTCGAATTGGATAACTGAAAACAGACAAAAATTAAATGTAGCAAAAACAAAATGTCTTATACTCGGCTCTAAATATGCCTTAACTCATCCAGCGCCATCGCTTAATGAGCCAGGGGGCGCTAGAACGCCATCGCTTTAATCAATGGGGAGACTGCGAGATTTGCGAGTGCTTAAAATATATCTTATATTATAGCTATGGGTCTAATACACCCGTCGATTGTCAGTGAGTTGCTTCCAGTCAACATGCACAAAACAGATTGTTTTTTCATCCCTACATTTCCGTTTTATACGTTTTGAATATGAGTATAGTTTTGGTGATTCTTAGTAATCCCAGGAAAAGACGCGATAATTGTGAGGAATCCAGGTAAGAATGTTGAGTTCAAGTGTGGCATGGAAGAATGGAGACGGAGAGGGTGCTGCTCTTCTCGAATATGTGTTATTTTATTATCAGAACCACTTTGAGCGATAACATTACTTTACAAGGTAAAGCAGGTAATAGTAATACAAGGAAGATACTTAGATAAACAACTTAATGAAGCAAAGAGAGAAAAGGGCGGTGAGAGATCCGACTTTTCGACCTTAAGCAAAGATAACTTTAAATCATGATAACGGGCGAGATATCCGACTTTTGCCCGTGGACGGCTGTTCCCAGTAACACTGCTGAAGAACCGACAGAAAGAGAGAGGCAAGGTATTACTATAAAGGCCTCAATACAGCCAGCAGACCCAATCAGAACCAGTGACACAAACACAGGCAGGTGACAACAATCAGGGTAATTACAGAGACAGCAGGTGACGCCAATTAAGATAATTACAGAGACAGAGTGAGAATTCCAGGATGACAGCAGAGCTTCCAATCCTGAATAGGGAGAGAAAGACCAGACGTTACAGTACCTCCCCCCGACAAACGGCACCTGACGTTCATCTGGGTGCCTCGGGATGTAGCCGGCGATAATCATCGATAAGGCTGCGATCTAAGAGATCCCTTTGAGGCACCCAGGACTGCTCTTCTATCCCGTACCCCTCCAAATCCACCAAGAACTGGAACCCCCTACCCCTCCGCCTACAACCCAAGATCCTCCACACCGTGTAGACAGTTTGACCGTCAAGGATGCGGGCGGAGGAACCGCAGGAAGTGGCGGGGACAAGGGCAATGAGAGGAATGGCTTCAACAATGACACATGAAAAGTCGGGTGGACCCTCATAGAGGCCGGGAGCCGCAGCCTGTAAGCCACAGGGTTCACCCGACGAACCACTCTAAATGGTCCTATGAAGCAGGGAGCTAGCTTCCTGGATTCCACCCGGAGAGGGAGATCACGGGTGGAAAGCCAAACCCGCTACCCAGGACGGAAAACCAAAGCCGGACGCCGCTTGCGGTTAGCCTGGTGCTGAGCCTTAACCGAGGCCCTCCGCAGCGCCGTACGAACCCGGTTCCACATCCTCCGGCGGAGAACCACGTGGGCCTGGACCGATGGTACCTCAGCCTCCTGCTCCTGTTTGGGAAACAGAGGAGGTTGAAAACCATATTGACACTGAAAGGGAGACATACCAGTAGAGGAGGAGAGGAGGGTATTATGCGCATACTCAGCCCAGACCACCCTCCTACTCCCCGTTGCCGGGTGTCCCTCCAGATCCTAGTTGACACGCTCCGTCTGCCCGTTCGACTGCGGATGAAACCCAGACGACAGGCTGACGGAGGCGCCGAGGCTGGAGGCAAATGCCTTCCAGAACCTGGAGGCGAACTGAGGACCCCGGTCAAACACAATAATATCCACTGGTAACCCGTGGACCCGAAAGACGTGCTGCACCACCAGGTCAGCAGTCTCTCGAACCGAGGGAAGTTTGGGAAGGGGAATGAAGTGGGCCGCCTTGGAGAAGCGGTCCACTACCACCAAAATGGTAATGAACCCATCTGACGGGGGAAGGCCAGAAATAAAATCCAGGGATATGTGCGACCAGGGACGTTTAGGAATAGGAAGCGGTCGGAGGAGACCCGCCGGTGCATGGCGAGAGGTCTTACAGGCCGCCACAAAGGAACGTGTATCCCCCTCCTCCTTAGGCCACCAGAACCTCCTACGGATAAACTCCAGGGTCCTGGCGGCCCCAGGGTGGCCGGTGAGTGAAGAGGTATGTGCCCACTGCAGCAGTCACGAGTGTGCAGCCTTGGGCACATACATCCGCCCCGGAGGACCCCCACCGAGATCGGGCTACCGTGCCAGCGCCGATCTTACCACCCTATCTATGCCCCATGACACAGGCGCCAAAATAAGGGCCTGTGGAATAATAGGGTGGGGCTTCTCCTCCCGGTCCGGAGTATCAAACTGATGAGACAGAGCGTCAGGTTTGACATTCTTGGAACCAGGCCGGTAGGAGATGGAAAATCTAAATCGAGTGAAGAATAACGCCCACCTGGCCTGGCGAGCGTTAAGGCGTTTAGCCCCTTGGATGTAAGCCAAGTTCTTATGATCAGTCCAAACAATGAAAGGGTGTGTCGCCCCCTCCAACCAATGTCTCCATTCCTCCAGTGCCAATTTGATCGCCAACAACTCCCAATTACCCACGTCGTAGTTACGCTTGGTCGGAGACAGCCGGCACGGAAAAAAAGCGCAAGGATGCACTTTCCCGTCCTTTAAACATCTCTGAGAGATCACCCCCCCCACCGCGATGTCAGAGGCATCCACCTCCACTATAGACGGAGCCTCTGAATCGTGGCGGATCAGTACCGGGACGGAGGTAAACCGACCTTTAAGGTCGCAGAAGGCCGACTCTGCCCGCTGTGACCATTCAAAGCCAGGGAGAGAGGCCTTAGTGAGAGCTGTCAGAGGATTGAGTAAGGCGCTGAAATTGCGAATAAAATGGCTGTAAAAATTTGCAAAGCCCAAAAAACTTTGTAATTCCTTGAGCAACGAAGGCCGTGGCCAGTCCAAGACTGCACTCACCTTGGCTGGATCCATGCGAAGATCACCCTTCGTCAACACAAACCCCAGGAAGGACACGGTGTCAGTGTGAAACAAACACTTTTCTGCCTTAACAAATAGCTGATGCTTGAGGAGACGCTGTAGCACCTCACGAACATGCATTTGGTGCTGCACCATATCGCGAGAAAAAATTAAGATGTTATCTACAGTAAGTCTTGTCCCATCTTGACTTCTGCCCAGCCATTTGGTCTAGCCTAGCGTGTCAAAGCAAGAGCTTAGTAAACTCCAGCTCACTCAAAATAGAGCTAGTCAAGAATAGTCAACACGTTGATGATGACTAATGGGGATCCTAATAAACATAAACATAAACAGCTGACCTTCCGAGCAACCTTGCCATCTATGAGGGATGTCTTCCTGTCTGATTGGCGATTCTATCACTAGGTTTGCTGGCATATCCTTATAGTATTGTTGAGTCCTCATTGATGTTTTTTGGATACACTATATGTTATACCCTCTGTCCACACTGTGATTGTGCATGTTGGAGCTAATTGATGTCAAGTAATGTCAAGGTAATCGATCAAACTTTATTCTGACTATTGAAAGCCTGTATTCATGAGCAATTTTGATCAATTCTGGCCCAGGGAGGACCTGTACAAAAAGGATGGGATTCATCCAAATGGACTGGGGGTAAAGCAATTGACTTCAGACTACTATATTAAATGCATAGCCTGACAGTCACCTATCAGTAGTCAGTTTGCCAATTCGATGTCTTGACTCATGTACCCTATATATAGCTGATTCTGGGAGCATTCATGCATTAAAGCCATTCTGTTCTCCATACCTAGAATATCTCATTGGGTCTCATTCCCGAACGGATTTACGACCCAAGGCAGATTTCTGCCCATTTAATATTAGGGCTGGTAGCGCGATTCCCCAAATTTTCCTGAGATCAGATTTGAGCGTGGCTGAGAGCAGATTTAAGAGTGCTGAGGAGCACACTTATGATTGATTGACTAATTGAAAATTTTATTAACTTGACAGACTGTGTTCTCATAGTGATTCCTTCATGTTAACGCTACAGGCCTCCTTGGAATTAATTACTTAATCATAATTAAAATAAATATGACAATATTTGTACGATAAGAAATTACTCATTTGATGTCAGAAAAAGAAATAATATGGATTCATCTGATCACAGGGCAGCTGGATTAACCATATCTGAACCAGCAATTTTGGACAAATGTATAATTACTTTAATTACTCAGATATTCAAACACAATTATGCAATTATTGTGAAATGATTGAAAATAATAATTATTTAATGCCTTCTGTGGAATTTGTATTTCTTATTTGTTACACATCTGTTTTAATGATTAATTATATACATTTGAAAGAATGCAGGTCAACATGCAATGTATCATTGATTGGTATACAATGGGACAGACCTTTGTTTGATATAGCTATAAACCTGCATTCCTTCGAATATATCATTAATCAATTAAACTTATATTGAAATACACTATATAGCCTATACACCAACACTGAAATGACAGTGGATAAATAAATAAATAAGAACTAAAGCTAATCGCATGGAAATAGACTGCGTTAATATTCCATAACAAGTCTTGTGAGCGCCAGTATGGCCTACGTGTCTAATGAACAGTATAGGCTTAATATATTCTAGTTACTTGTTTCATTAGGATTTAGTAGATACTATATATATGCTCTGCCTCTGCCCTACGTACAGTATAAGTACAGACTGTACCTATACTGTACGTAGGGCAGAGCATATAGTACTGTATCTACTAAATCCTAATGCAACAAGTCATTAATGGAATAATAAGCCTATACTGCGTTCATTCATTACGCCGTAGGCATTAATGGAATAATAAGCCTATACTGCGTTCATACATTACGCCGTAGGCTACAGTATACTGCGCGCGTGTGTGTGCGCGCACGCGTGCTGCGGCAGGTGTACCACGAGCTGTATTATATATGATGACAATACATTAATCTCATTTCGATGGGTCATGCAAGACTCGCAAGGCACGTCCGCATCCATTTCCACACAGCTGCGTCATTACTTTGCCTTATAAGGAGTTCTGGAGGCGTTGTTTTGTATGCAAATGACCTGAACGGGGACCGCATTCGCGTTTGAGACATAATGCCATTCTCCAAGCAGATGTCACAGGTGCAACCGTTTGAGCCACTTAAGACATATTACCAGCACGTTGGGGACTCAGAGTGAACTTGTCATTGATTCTGTCTCAGTCGGTTCCAAGATAAGTCTTCCAAGAGAACTCTTTGGAAAATGTTGGGGAATGAGACCCATTGTTTTATGCTGAACCTTCTCATTACCGAGATAGTTCACCGTTGTTGGTGCAGACAGGCTGGGCACTCGAGGAACTGTATCAGCAACAGAGAAAACATGCACCCAGAGGCTGTTTCCATTGTGGTTGGGGACTTCAACCAAGTGTCTCTGTGCAAAAGGTATTAAAATAAATACTTCCAACACATTGATGTAAAGTGCTTGACCATTGCTATTCCACACTTCAGGGTACCTACAAGCCCCTCCTCTGGCAAATCAGATCACTCCTCCATCCTGTTACTACCTGCTTACAGGCAGGAACTGAAACAAACACCGCCCAATGTGAAGGAAGACCACTGCTGATCTGACCAAACAGATGCTATTTGATTGATTGATTGAATACTTTATTGACACAACAGTAAGACAACATTTGAACAATAACAATGTCATAATACTGGTCAAATGGACATGACACAATAAAGCCATGGCTTGTTTCCATTGTGGTCTATTTACACATTTTAAACTCCTACAGTCAACTAATGTTAAAAGACATTTTCAAAACCGCAAACACTTAAAAGCAACTCGTGATAAAGATAAAAACCAAATTAAGACCAATTTGAGTTGCTGCTGAGCCATGATTTTAGGGCAGATTTAAATCCGAGAGGGGAGTTCAGGGCCCTCATTTATCAACAATGCTTAGAAAGTGTTCTATTTTCGTTCTTAAGCACAGAATTTAGAATGTCTCTACTCTCAGAAAAATCTGGATTTATCACACGTGCGTACACAGGTCATACGCACACCTGCAAGTACTCCGTGTTGATAAATGCCACTTGTTCTACGTTCCGAGCTCGTGCACGATTTTAAGTATTTGCATATAGAACCGCCCCTAATTAACCATATACGGTAATGAAACACCCCCATGAAATGTGGAAAAGTGGACTAAACCGAGCGAACGTGTGGGAGAAATACGCGACAGGCTGACAGACGTGTACACGGTGATGTCGGAAACAGTCGGATATGATATCTATTAACTTCCTAAAGACCATTGCTGCCTGGGCAGCACAAACACTAATAAAGACCATTAACCACTGTTTGGCATTGGTGTCATTAATAATAACCATGCTGGAATATGAATGCCCTTTTTAGTTTCGTTCTTTTAAAGTTCGATTACCCAGGGATTAAAGTTCTCCGTCAATTTGATTCCAAATCGCGACGGATTTTCCGTAAATTTTCTACCTGCATGGTTTAATATGATTTGTAGAGGCATACAATCTATTTTGATGTCGGTATCAGGTATAGCCTATATAAATTATATAGCCTACATTATGCAACAGTAATTTGCGCATAACGCAGCATGGCACAGACATGTCACACGGAGCCCCGCGCCTGCATACAGTAAACTAACTTGATCGTTAATATAACTGTTGTCCTTGTATCTTTACGCTTATGAAAACATTAAATAATATGTATAGGCTATATAGGCCGTCGTTTTGCCTTAATAGCCTATATTCTCAAATGGCATTTAATGGCTATCTGCTGTGGGCTATCTCCTCGCTGATGGACCAGTATACCTTTATATCATAACATATTCCTATGTCTCCAAGGAATCGTGGGGCTCTGGGGAATAAAGGTTAGGAACCCCTGCTATAGCCTATCCTACACAGGAAAATGCGCAGAGTAAAATTTACTCAAATTGAGTAAAATGTTACTCCCAAAAAGACAGTATTGGCTCCGAATCTAAATAGAGTCAAAATGACTCTTGTCACAGAGTTAAATCTTCAGAGTTATTTCTACTCCATTTAGTGTTAACATTTAACTCTACAAAATACCAATTTGCTCCATTTAGCATAAAGTAAAAACAACTCTAACATCATTTCACTCAACACAGAGTTGTATTTTACTCCGTAGAGTTGTGATCCCATCAATAGAGTTGTATTTGACTCTGTATAAGAGTAGTAATTGCCTCAATATAGAGTTATAATTCCCTCAATATGGAGTGTTATTTTAATCTATAGAGTTATTTTTCACTCAATATAGAGATATTTTAAGTTATATTTCACTCAATATAGAGTGGTATTTTAATCAATATAGAGTTATATTTCACTCAATAGAGTTATATTTCACTCAATATAGAGATATTTTAAGTTATATTTCACTCAATATAGAGATTTTTTTTTTTTGATCCACTTTTTCTCCCATTTTTCTATATTTTTCTCCCATCCCAATTTTGTATCATCCAATTCAACCCTCCCCTGTCACGAACGCTGTTTCTTGCCTCCCACAAGCCGGCTGCAATGTGGACTAAGTCATACATAGCACAAGTCCCCTCCGGTACTTGAGGTAACAGCAGTCGCATCTTTTCACCTGCGCAGCTCGATCTCTCAGTGTCGAGGAGTAACGCGTGGGAGGCTCACGCTGCCCCCGACACTTCCTGACTGCGCAGGCGCACCAACCGACTTGTAGGAGTCGCTTGTTCACAACGTTCGATCCCCACCCTTCAGTTTTCCCTCCCCGTAATACGGCCAATGTGTATTACTGCGGACGACCAGCTAAACTGAAAACAATGTGGAGAGCTGGATTCGAACACGCGAATCCTAGCGTCTCCACACTGGTGGCGAGTGCCTTGCCCACTACACCACCTAGCCGCCCTACTCAATATAGAGATATTTAAAGTTATATTTCACTCAATATAGTGGTATTTTAATCAATATAGAGTTGTTGTAACTGAGGGGTACAATTCCCTGACTGTATTGATAAGTATGGTATCATTAAACCACTACCGCTTTATGTACTTTAACTACTGGCCACACAGTACATGATATAGATATGATGAACACTTTCCCACCATGAAACCAAGTCCACACAAATGTATAAGTCGAATATTTAATATATAGCAAAGGGTATATACAACGTTCACTTAATGACATTTATGATTTGAATGCACTTGTAAGGCAAATGAGTATTCGTAGGCAAATCAACATTGAATGTCCAATCTCTGGTTACGCAGGAAGCAAGTATACAACCTGGTTCTTTAGGGAACTATAGCGATGGTACTTAATGATTATAGCTGGATATACTAAAGGGGGGTCCTGCTGGTTGTAAGTCAGTAGGGGGGGGGGTTAGGAGAGCCGCCGGCGATATCCCATCTGGCCAACGATTTCTTGGGAGAATTCAGAGTGCTGAACACGGTGCCCACAGAACCTTGGTCCACAGATGAATACAGTTGGGCCCTCTTGTAGACGGTAGCTGCCGGTCCACAACGAAGAGACGTGAGGCGACCTCACTCGGGGTAGAGCGCCGTCTCACCTGGACTCCTCTCGGGGGGTAGTTCCAACACTCACCAGTGTTGGCTGTTATCCATGGCATAAATCAAAGCACCCAAAGCAAGTAGATAATCCAAGCCGTGTAAGGCTCGCCGTCGTCCGGGTAAGGTAATCCAATGTGCAGGTCCACTCGTCCTAGCCCAGAACTCCTCGGATGAAAGCACCACACGTGGTCTGCCCAGCCTGGTTAAGACTCTAGATAACGCGAGGAAACGATGGGGGTACTACTCACTGTATAACTCTAACCGAACGATGCACCATACATAATAGACTATTATTAACTTAATAGAAATACGTCCCACTCGACGGTATAGTGCCAAACTATGACAATTCAACTATTAATCCACACGATGTCTCAATGCCATTCTGAGGCCAAGTTGACCATACTGCACCACACGTGTATCGTGGGTGAGGCTTAACGTCTTGCCACTAGGTTGGAGGGTAAAGAACTAAGGGCTAAGGGACTAAAAGGAAGTTCTACTTTACTTGCGCCATATATATATGCGCTGTGAACAAATAGTACCATTCGTATTTCGCCAGACGTATTCCTACGCGGAACCGGGGCTAGTAACGACATGTTCGTCGGCACGATTGAACTTGAACCAAGGGGCTTGGCTGCTGGCGCCAAGTTCTTGTCCAATGAGAGAATGAAACTATTATGGGCTGTTAGTAGACTAAAGGGATATTCAGTGTATATGTACAAGGAATATACAAGGGATATCAAACGATATACAAATACTATTAAATATATATCCATAAATAAATATATATATTCGGTTTAATCGGATCCTTCACAACAGCCGCCCCCTAATTAGTCCCACCTAATTAGCTAAGCAGAGACAGATTAACCGCACTGTCTACCACTCAAGGTCCGCTGTAAGGGTCAGTCAACTCACAAAGTCGTGGGGTCATGGTCGTCATCGATAGTGTCTGGGGGTCTGGGCAGTTCTATTAGCCTCGCCACGGGTCGTGTGTAAGTTCGCCCTTGGACGAGCACCTCAGCTGCTCGGACCTTGCCATCGGCACCGGTGATCACTCTGCTTACGCGGCCAGCCGGCCACATAGCTCTGGGTAGTGACTGGTCGATAATCATGACGACTGTTCCTTCTGTCAAATTGTCTCTCTCTTTTACCCACTTCTGGCGGGTCTGTAGAGACGGTAGGTAGTGGAGTAGAAAGCTGTTCCAAAACTTGTCAGCTAGTACTTGACTGTACCTCCACATTCTTCGGCCGTTCGCTTCTTCAGGCCTGTACATTGTCTGGGGTAGCGCGGGGTCCAGCCGCCCCATCAAGAGTGTGTTGGGGGTGACTGGGTCGACATCTGCTATATCACTGGAGACGTAGCCGAGGGGCTTGGAGTTCAATACTCCCTCGATCTCCGTGAGGACTGTCATTAGGACTTCTTCCGCCACAGTCTGGGCCCCAAGCACGGCGTACAGGGCTGTCTTTATAGAACGTACTTCTCGTTCCCAGGTTCCACCGAAGTGGGGTGCGTTCGGGGGATTAAACTGGAAGTCAATCTGGGATGGAGCGAGGTGGGTCTTAAGTTCTGGGCCCATAGCTTGGAAGCTCTCTCTCAGCTCTCTTTCTCCGCCTTTGAAGTTTGTCCCGTGATCAGACAACAATGTAGACGGTTTTCCTTTCCGTGATGTGAATCTTCGGAAGGCCATAAGGAATGAGTCTGTGCTCATGGTTGGAAGGAGTTCGATATGTATCGCTCTGGTGGTCATGCATTTGAATACAATACCCCACCGCTTCTCGGTTCCTCTTCCTTTCTTTATATACAACGGGCCAAAACAGTCCATGCCTGTGGAGTGGAATGGCTTGTCGCCGAGTCGGAGGCGACAGGGAGGTAGGTCAGCCATCCGGGGTATGCTGGGCTGCGCGCGCCACTTTCGGCAGTCTAGACAGGTTCGCTGGAAGCGTCGCACTGCTTCTCTCCCTTGAAGTATCCAATAGCGACGTCTGATCTCCGCGAAGACTCTCTCTGCTCCTGCGTGGTGTACATCCTTGTCGTATTTCTTTATGATCAGCTCTGTGACCTTGTGTCGGCTGTTCAAGACTATCGGGTACTTAACGTCATCCGGTAGATCGGGGGCAGTGCGACTGTGCGCAGACGACCACCCACTCTGATGAGATTATGGGCGTCGCTCTCGGGTGCCAGGTGGAGCAATCTGCTGTCTGATGGGACGGGCTTTCCTCCCTGTAGACAGTCTAGCTCGTCGGGGAACGAGTCTCTCTGGGCTCGTTGTAGTAGAAGAAGTTCTGCTTCTTCGTAGTCAGCTGCTGAAATGTCGGCAGTGGGCTGAATCTCTGGGTGGTGCCACAGAAATGTCTTTAGTTGCGCACTCTGTAGGGTGAGGCAGTCATCTATGTTGGGGTCTGTGGAGGCGACTGTGCTCAGTCCACAGAACATAGGTTTCTTGTTCTCAGCCTCCTCTTTACTCGCCTCCCGTGGGGTGGGCGTAGGCCACTCTCCTTCCGGGAGCTTGAGGAACTCTGGTCCGTCACTGTAGATGTTGTGACGGGTGAGGTCATCTAGGGACATTCCCCGGGTGATGACGTCAGCTGGGTTGTGTTTGGTGTCCACATACCGCCAGCTCGCTGCTTCTGTTAACTCTTGAATCTCGGTGACTCTGACTCCCACGAAGACCTTGTATCTGCATGAATCAGACTTGATCCATGTGAGTACTGTCGTGGAATCTGACAACAAGATTGTTCTGCGCACCGGAATGGTGAGTTCACGTTGGATTAACGTGGCTAGATGCGCTCCTGCTAGGGCTGCGCAGAGCTCTAGACGCGGGATAGATTGTTGCTTTCGTGGGGCTATTCTTGAGCGAGCCAGGATGAAAGCAGTGTGTATCTCTCCTCCCTTCTCTTGGGCACGCAAGTAGGCCACCGATCCATAGGCTACTTCGGAGGCGTCACTGAAGACGTGTAGATCCATCTTGCATGTCTCTGGCCTCACTGTGGGTGGGAAGTAGCTGCGGCGTATATTGACGCCTGGGAGTGAGCGGAGCTCCGTCTCCCACTCTCTCCATGTGGAGGCAAGGGGTGCGGGTATTGGGTCGTCCCAGCCCTGGTCCTTGTCCCATAGTGCTCGTACAATCATCTTTGCCCTGGTGGTGTAAGGTATAATACATCCCAACGGGTCATATTGTCTGGCGAGTGTTCTGTACACACTCCGTCTGGTGGTCGGTATCGCCGTCGACCTTCCCTGCTCCGTGGTCAGGGGTTTGTGTCTATAGTGGAGCGAGTCTGTTTTGAAGCGCCAGACTAGTCCTAGTGTCATTTCTTGGGCTTCTCCTGGGATTGTCGCCATCCAGGTCTCGCTGCTGGCAGCCTTGTCCGCGGGGGAGAGGCTGCGCAATACGTGCGGGTCGCTGCTGGCCCACTGCCTGAGATCAAAGCCGCCTTTGATCAGAGAGGCGCGTAGCTTGAGTAGGAGAGCCTCTGCTTCTTCTTGAGTCGAAACGCTTTGTAAACAGTTGTCCACGTAGAAACTGTTCTTCACACTGTGTCGGACCTCTTCATCTGCTGCTGGGTCCTCTGCGACGTGTTTCTGTAGTGCAAATGTAGCACAGCACGGGCTGCATGTGGTTCCGAAGGGGAGGACTTCCCATTGGTAGATGGCTGGGTGCTCATCTCCGATCCTCTCTCTCCATAGGAACCGCAGTAGGGGCTTATCCTCCTCCACTAGTCTCACCTGCAGGAACATCCCTTTGATATCCCCGCTGATAGCCACCTTGTCCTGGCGGAAGCGTAGTAGCACGCCTAGTAGAGAGGGGCCGAGTGTGGGGCCGGGCAAGAGCTCTTTATTCAGATTCTGGGATCCGATCTGGTAGCTGCAGTTAAACACAATGCGATCCTTGCCGTTGTGGTGGACCTTGTGGTGCGGCACATACCATGATTCGGTCGTCTGATCGGCCTCTTTAATGTCAATCTTCATTACGTGTCTCGCTGTGATTAGCTTCTCAATCTCAGCGCGGTACACACTCTCTTGAGCGGGGTCTTTGGCTAGGCGCCGCTCTGTGTTCAATAGATACCGCTCCGTAGCTTCTTTCGTGGCGTGAAAGGTGGGCATTCCCTCTCGCCTCAGGAGTGGAGTTGCGTATCTCATCACTCCGCCGACTGTGACTCTCTTTGTCCCTTGCTCAAGGAGGTTTATGGCGTAAATGTCTTCTTTAGAACGAATGTCTTTCTTTTCGTTCTTAAAGGGCATTGTCTCTAGTGTCCATAGCCTCTCGACATGCTGCAGGAGAGTGGTGTCTTCCTCTGTCACTCTGGAGTGGAGGCAGCTAGTGGCTGCTGTTCGGTTGAGAGATTTAGCGAGGGGGCCTTGTAGTGTCCATCCTAGGCGGGTCTCGACTGCTGCAGGACAGCCTCTGGGTCCTGTATGGACCCGGTCTATTGGGACTATGAGGTCTGCATGGTCGGAGCCTATCAGCAGGGTCGGGGTGGCGCCGTCTATGAGCGGGATAGGTAGTTGACGCAGGTGCACATATTTATCCATCAGCTTGGCGATGGGGTAGGTGTACTGTGATAGTCCTATTTCTTGGCTGGTGAAAGCATTTGTAATCCTATACCGTCTCTCTGGCTGCCCGCTTGCTGCGATAGTGAAGGAGACATTCTCGCCTTTTATCGTCTTTAAATCTCTTCTTATTGTCCGAATCGTCATTTGGTTCTCGCTCCCCCGCAGTCCCAGCTGGGCCGCAGCGGACGCGAGCAGAAGGGTCTTCTCTGACCCGTCATCAAGGACGGCGTAAGTGTCCATGACTTTATCTTGGTAGCTCAATGTTACACGGACTACCTTTAAGAGCACTTGGGCGCCGCTGCTGCTGGCGGGGTCAATGTACATGACACTTGCCTTGGTGCTGCTCGATGGTGCAGGTGCAGGCTTTCTTCTGTTACTGTCGTGTAGGACATCTAGGTGGGCTCCGTCACACCGACTGCACCTCTTCTTTAGGCGGCACTCGGCTGCCATGTGACTGCGCGCACATCGGTAACAGCGCCTGTTGGACTTTATCCATTGACTCACTTCTTCTGCATTCATCTTTGTGAACAGGTCACATTGTGACAGCCAGTGTTCCTTCTCGCAGTACGGGCACACCATCTTCCACTTCTCTTTTCTCGAGGGGGTACTGTGGTTCTTACTGCTCTGTACTGATTCTGATTGGTGCATGACAGTCACCGATCTTCTTCCATCGTTTATTCTCCTGGGTCTCTCTCTGGAGCTTGGTGTGCTCCGCACGAACGTATCCAGTCGTAAGCTGCTGACTTCTCTCGCCAGGAAGTCGGCTAGATCGAGGAGGGATGGTTCGGGACCGTTAGGATCACGGTGGTCTCTCTGCCGCCTAAAGCGCTCTTGTCTGGCGGGTGGCAGCTTCTCTAAAATCCTCTCGACGTTAGAGTTGGCGTATAGCTCGTGCATACCCTTTTCTCGTTGCGCTCCCAGCATCCCTACCAGGGACTGCACTTTTATAGACAGGTCGTCTAATGAGCGATTGTCTGTTGCTGGGGGTAGGCGGTCAATATGCCTTATCTCTTGGATTACGTAATCCCATATACGTCCATATCTCTGGTCCAGCGCTGCTAGAGCCGCGGTGTATGGGGTCGTAGAGGTGGCATAGGCTAGCGCTATATTGTGCGCTCGGGGTACTTTCAGGTGCTTCAGTAATATTGCATACTTGTGGCGTTCATCAGCGACATCCACCATCATTGTCTCTAAGCACATCCGGAGCTCCGTGTACTGTGCTCGATTCTCATAGGTGAAGTCTGGAAACGTCGGTGTGCCAATGTATGACGCCGTGGATGGCTGATACATCGGCGAGCGTTGGGGGAGAGGCCTCCTAGGCGAGTCTCCTCTTGCGCCTCTCTGTGGGCTGGTACCGGCAGGGTACCATGGCCCGCTGGTCCAGGTGCTATTCCTCGGGGCTGGTCGTGCGTCATGCTCACCCGTGAATAGAGTCGGGGGTCTGTAGCGCAGCGCCGCGGGGGTATAGCCTGGGCTGTACTGGACCTCCTGGTCCGGTGGAGTACTGTGCTGTCGTCGGGCTTGGTTCTCCTCCTCTCCCTCTTCTTCTTCTATCAGGTCCTCTAGATCCTGTAGTCGTTTATTTAGCTTCTCCGCAGTGTATGCCGCTCCTTCCTTGTAGCTGGGTCTCGCTTGGACCGGTCGGGGAAAGGGGTCTGCGGGGGGTATAGGCTTGGTCTGTTGGTCAAGTTCAGGGTCGCTTGCTCGGTTAGGGGATGCTGCCCTTGACTGTTGTCTCGACGAGTTCCTTGAACCCCTGGCGGAGGGAGAGGGTGTTGCCTTGGTGATCAGCTGCTCCATTAGCTGCGCTTGTAGTCTGTCGCGCTCGCCCTGTAGTCTGTCGCGCTCGGTCTCGCGCTGGATGAGAGCGAGGTCGCGCCCCGCCTCTCTTTGGGCACCGTCAGCGGCGCGCTGGGTGTCTGCTCGGTCTCTTGCCATATTCTCTTCCGTCTGAAGGCGTCCCATCTCCAGTCGTATGCGCTCTTCCTCGCTCCGTTGCTGCGTCTGGAGTCGATCGCGTCCACCCTGAAGTCGATCGCGTTCACCCTGGAGTCGATCGCGTTCGGCAGAGGCTGTCAGGCTGACGAGGAACGCCTGTGATAGCATCCTCTCCGCTTCGCTGGGGGAAGACGGCCGTAGAGGTGAGCCGCTCCTGGCTGTACTCGTTGGGGAGTCCTGGAGCTCTATTTCCTCGGCGCTCTCCTCATCTTGTTCCATGCAGAGTTCTCTCTCTGTAGGGTTGTCTTCCTCCCGGGGCTGGTCGGGGACTACTTCTTCGGTATTGGCGGGGGGTAAAGGCATGTCAGCTCCCTCCTGGTCCCCACCGTGAGCTTGGTCAGTTACATTAGAACCCACTAGGGCCTCTGTGGTCGGGGTAACCTGGTCGTTAAGGTCAGACATAATTTTACTTTCTACTTTTACCACGTTTACCGTTTGTCGAAGGCTAGGTAGTTGACTGACAGCGTAATCCTCTAAGTACTGAGGTGTCTGTCGTCTGCGCCGCGGGCGTTCTACGTTAGGAGGACCGTTTCGTGGAGTGTTCATCATAGGCCATTTCAATATTAATAACACTATATTAATATTACACTAGTTACCCTCCGGCTCGAAGGACCAATTGTAACTGAGGGGTACAATTCCCTGACTGTATTGATAAGTATGGTATCATTAAACCACTACCGCTTTATGTACTTTAACTACTGGCCACACAGTACATGATATAGATATGATGAACACTTTCCCACCATGAAACCAAGTCCACACAAATGTATAAGTTGAATATTTAATATATAGCAAAGGGTATATACAACGTTCACTTAATGACATTTATGATTTGAATGCACTTGTAAGGCAAATGAGTATTCGTAGGCAAATCAACATTGAATGTCCAATCTCTGGTTACGCAGGAAGCAAGTATACAACCTGGTTCTTTAGGGAACTATAGCGATGGTACTTAATGATTATAGCTGGATATACTAAAGGGGGGTCCTGCTGGTTGTAAGTCAGTAGGGGGGGGGGTTAGGAGAGCCGCCGGCGATATCCCATCTGGCCAACGATTTCTTGGGAGAATTCAGAGTGCTGAACACGGTGCCCACAGAACCTTGGTCCACAGATGAATACAGTTGGGCCCTCTTGTAGACGGTAGCTGCCGGTCCACAACGAAGAGACGTGAGGCGACCTCACTCGGGGTAGAGCGCCGTCTCACCTGGACTCCTCTCGGGGGGTAGTTCCAACACTCACCAGTGTTGGCTGTTATCCATGGCATAAATCAAAGCACCCAAAGCAAGTAGATAATCCAAGCCGTGTAAGGCTCGCCGTCGTCCGGGTAAGGTAATCCAATGTGCAGGTCCACTCGTCCTAGCCCAGAACTCCTCGGATGAAAGCACCACACGTGGTCTGCCCAGCCTGGTTAAGACTCTAGATAACGCGAGGAAACGATGGGGGTACTACTCACTGTATAACTCTAACCGAACGATGCACCATACATAATAGACTATTATTAACTTAATAGAAATACGTCCCACTCGACGGTATAGTGCCAAACTATGACAATTCAACTATTAATCCACACGATGTCTCAATGCCATTCTGAGGCCAAGTTGACCATACTGCACCACACGTGTATCGTGGGTGAGGCTTAACGTCTTGCCACTAGGTTGGAGGGTAAAGAACTAAGGGCTAAGGGACTAAAAGGAAGTTCTACTTTACTTGCGCCATATATATATGCGCTGTGAACAAATAGTACCATTCGTATTTCGCCAGACGTATTCCTACGCGGAACCGGGGCTAGTAACGACATGTTCGTCGGCACGATTGAACTTGAACCAAGGGGCTTGGCTGCTGGCGCCAAGTTCTTGTCCAATGAGAGAATGAAACTATTATGGGCTGTTAGTAGACTAAAGGGATATTCAGTGTATATGTACAAGGAATATACAAGGGATATCAAACGATATACAAATACTATTAAATATATATCCATAAATAAATATATATATTCGGTTTAATCGGATCCTTCACAACAGTTGTAATTCCCTCAATATGGAGTTGTAGTTCACTCAATATAGAATAGATTTCACTCAATATAGAATATCATATTTCACTCAATATAGAGTGGTATTTTAATCAATATAGAGTTGTAATTCCCTCAAGATGGAGTTGTAGTTCACTCAATATAGAATAGATTTCACTCAATATAGAATATCATATTTCACTCAATATAGAATTAAATAATAATTTACTCTGGAATAATACATTTAAAATAAACGGGGTCAAAGCAGAAATCAGTATTTAACAATGCACTTTTATTTGCAACAGGCATATCCTTTGGGATGCAAACAGTTTTACAACAGCGTGTGAACAAGAATCATGACTTCAAGGGGCGATCGATAGAAAAAAAGGTCATTAATAAAATAAGATTTATCAATAAGCTTGTGCAATCTTTGTCTTCAGTTGCCAAGAAATTTGAAATTCCTAGTACCTTGGACTTAAAGGTCTATGATGACTTAAAACACTGAAGTCGACAAGGAGGCGTTTCAGTTAAAGAAACCAGACATGGGTGTGTTGGAGATTTGTTCACCCCAAGTTGCTTATTAACATGGAGCCTAGCCTCATCCAAAATGTCACACAGGTACTGTATATGTTTGTACTTTGAAATGATCTTTGTTTCTATACGCCCAATGTAATGTAACATAGTAAAAAAAAAAAACGCGTCTGAGGAAGAACTTGCTTGGTGTGGATCCTTCCTAATCTAATGTGATCTTTTTACATTACACTTGTCACAAACATTCCTCTCTTGCTAATCACACTTGGTATATGTCTACGTGATTGTTGGATTCAGTGAGCCCCTCTGCAAACAACTCCATTATATACAAAAATCACCATGACTTCAAGGCTTCATGGGGAGAGTAATCGATAGAAAAAAGGTCATAAATAAAAGACAATTACATTTTGGCCTCTGTATAGTGACAGCAGCATCTGCACCCTTTTAAAAAGGGATAGCTCACCCAAAAAAAGAAATCTATCAATTACACACCCCATGAATCCTTGAATTCATGGAGATTTGTTTGTTTGTCGCATTCCTGAGCCAATAATTCAAGCCAGTCATCAAATTATTGGCTCAGGAATGCAACAAAAAGAAATCACCATGACTTCAATTAAGGCTTCATGGGGAGAGTAATCGATCAATTACATTTTGGCCTCTGTAAAGTGACAGCAGCATCTGTACACCCTTTTAAAAAGGGATAGCTCACCAAAAAAAGAAATCTATCAATTACACACCCCATGAATCCTTGAATTCATGGAGATTTGTTTGTTTGTCGCATTCCTGAGCCAATAATTCAAGCCAGTCATCAAATTATTGGCTCAGGAATGCAACAAAAAGAAATCACCATGACTTCAATTAAAGCTTCATGGGGAGAGTAATCGATCAATTACATTTTGGCCTCTATAAAGTGACAGCAGCATCTGTTCACCCCAAAGAAATAAAAGAAAACTAATAGTGTTCATCCCCAGTGCAATAGTTCAAGAGCTTAGTGATTTTATCTTTTCCTTTTTTAAATCACAGGAAACAGTATGGAACAATAAATGAGCTTGAATCGTCATCGCTGTATGACATCTGTATATCGAATGCTTTGTAAAACAAAAGCTCTTTGACATCAACTACATGAGGTCCATCTGTAGTACACACAACTTTAAATGCATAAAAATGGTCATCCAGAGACACGGTTTGTAGTGCAAATGTAAACAACAGTAACCTCTCATCTTTAAGAACAACACAGTGGATTTTGTGAAAAACTGGAACCTCACTAAGAACTTTAAGACAAACAACTAAACCTGGACGATACATATTTCCATGGTGTTTGGCCCATCTAACATTTAACACCTTGGTGTCACTTGGTACCTGAAGAGTCTCCGCTATCTCACAGCCTCTGTCCATCACATTTAATGCTACCATTTTACTTGGACCAAGCACCAGTCTGTTGGGATCAAATGTCTGCCAATTGTATGCTACTTGACTTTGGTGTTTCTTTGCCAACGTTTTAGTTATATTTTTGAAGCTTTTTAGTTGTTTTTTAAAGAAATTATGCTTCGCTTCATAGCGCATGCACCAGACATGCAAAAGTGGTCCAATTTTACGAATACATGTAGGATAGTGCACCATAAAATGATGCTTTGGTAGTAGCCTCCTGTTGGGAAACAAATGCTTGAATAACCCGTGGTGCTCTGCAATCAAGTGTTTTAAATAAATAGTAATGCCAGTTGATAACCTGGGAGAAAATACAATATCTGCTATTTGAAGCAACAGGAGAAGCAAATACCAGTGTTGATCATTTGGACAAACCAAGTCTCCAAAGATAAGTGGTAGATTGCGAAGTAAACACCAAGATTGGATTGCATTTAACCCCAAGTCATTTGAGGTCTCTACTAACTTCAATGCAGGTGGCTTGTTGTTTTGTTCCAGGTAACCATAGTTAAAGCTCTTAATTCTCAAGTCTATTTCCTTTGATGTTGTGTAGTTTTTAATCAAGTGTAGTATTAGCAGTTTCATTTCATATTGTGCCACGCCCTCCAAGATATCATGCATAATATCGACAGAGAAATTGTCACATGTATTGAAGTACTGCAAGGAATTTAGAATGCAAGAACGTTTAACTCCCATCACATCAGGGGCGTATTTGACGCCGGGGACAGCGGAAAGTGTCCCCCCCACGTTTTACCGTCCAAAGAGCTGAGTCTGACTACCTGTTCTATTATTATGCAAAGAGCAGTAGATGGGGGTCGCATTCTTGCCCTGCAAGGGCCAAGTACCCACTCGCTAAAGTACTTGTCTTTGCATAATAATAGCTCGGGTCGTCAGCCTAGGTGTGTGTTAAAATACGTCAAACATATTGTTTACACTGTCTTTCTTCTATTATAACCCTCCCAAATCATATTCAGAAAGTATCACAGAGACTTCTATTGACCAAGGAATTAGTTATTATTTCGCGGTTTATTCACATAACGTTATATTGTTTACACTGTCTTTCTTCTATTATAACCCTCCCAAATCATATTCAGAAAGTATCACAGAGACTTCTATTGACCAAGGAATTAGTTATTATTTCGCGGTTTATTCACATAACGTTATATTGTTTACACTGTCTTTCTTCTATTATAACCCTCCCAAATCATATTCAGAAAGTATCACAGAGACTTCTATTGACCAAGGAATTAGTTATTATTTTGCAGTTTATTCACATAACGTTATATTGTTTACACTGTCTTTCTTCTATTATAACCCTCCCAAATCATATTCAGAAAGGCACACACACAACATATTCCAGTTAACGGTATATTTTTTTAATGATTCGTTATGGCGTAATCAATACTTCCATGCGTATAAATTGCGTTCGCAACCTCAGAAACCTCGGATCCGGGATTCGCTCCCATCCGTCGGGCAAGAACTGTGGGTTTTCAGCCTCTCTCTCTGGAGCTTAACGGAGTTTCTGGAGGAGTTTCTGGAGGAGCTTGTCGCGGCTCATGCGCACGCTCAACCAATCAGAGAGGGGCTTCGCTCAACCAATCAGAGAGGGGTCTGCAGAAATAGAGTTCAACCAATCAGAGAGGGGTCTGCAGAAATGCGGCAGAGGGCGGGGGGGGGGGGGGCCCTAACCCCCCCCCCCCCCATCGACGTCACTCGCCACGCCCCCAAATCTGTCCCCGGCACACATTGAGAGAGAGTTACGCCACTGCATCACATAGGGAAGACCAATAGTCGTCTCCATTTTTTGGCAGTGTTCTGCATGAAGTGCTCGAGTTCGCATAACTATCTTGGGTGAATCTTCTTTGAATTCTGTCTGAAAGTCCTCCTTCTCAGCAAGACAAAAGCGGCAACAATATCTGGCACTGAATGATTCTACGAAACCAAACAAACTGTGAATACCAAGGTTGTCACCTGTAACTTGGACAATAGTTCCATACACTGGCTGATCATACAATGGGACCTTAATTCCATCCTTCTCCAGTATTTTAATATCTTCCACAAGTGGAGCAAGTATTTTAGAAAAGCCATGTGTTTTAATGTCTTGGGCATGGAATAAAGCGACCAAATGAATATTAAGCAGAATTGAGTTGTACTTTGGAGAAAAATTACGCAAGGTGAAATAGATTGCTCCTAATTTATGTATTCCCTTTTTACTCCCCAACGGATTCGCGCATTCAAAATCATCATAGAAAAGCTGCACCTGAATTGCATGCTTCTGTTTTGAAAATAGAGGATGACTCTTGAAAAACTCTCCATCACACAAGTCATTAAGAAGATCTTCTCTTAAACTGGAATCACTCTGCATCATCTCTTCTATATTAGGGTGTTTGTAAATAAAGTCTAATGTTTTCAAAATTGGGATATAAACACATTTATCAGTAACAACAGCCTGATCATAAGTTCCAGTAGTCCGATTGCGCAGGGTATCAAATCTTGTACCAAGGACATATTCAACTGGGTCTACCCTTCCCCACTTCTCTGTAAAATATTGCCTTCTCTTAGTTTCAGAATTTAAGATACAAAAAGGATTTTCAATTTCTTCAAAACACTGATTACTTTTACACTCAACCTCACTTTTGATAGGTTCCTGTAAAGATAGACACTGCTTCACATATTGTTTTGCTTGATTATGGATATCATCAACAATCACTTCCATTGAAGTTACCAAAGAGTTGATTATTGTTTCACCTACACCTGCCACTTTAAGTTCAGCTACTGTTGCAGCACAGCTGTCTACAAGACTATTATTAAGAAGGACTGGAAGGACTGGGTCAGAAGGGGCACTGCCTGATGGAAAGTCATCAACATAACTTTCAGCTAAATGTTCAGCTGTAGAGCGGCCTTCACCAGGATCATCACATGGTTGATGACGTGCTTTAAGATGCTTTCGAAACCCAGAAAAAGTGCAAAAGACATGTAAACAACCAGGCTGACCACATTTAAGACGAAGTGTCCTTCCTGAACAAAGTCCGTGGATCATCCTCAAGTGCCTCATCAGTGAATTGGCATTTGCCTGAGAGTTTTTGCAAATGAAACACAACATCTTATCAAAAAACACTGGAGCATCAGAGGCCTCAAGATAAAATATCTTCTCAGTATCAAAAGTCTGTGCAGCATCAGAGGCCTCAAGATAAAATATCTTCTCAGTATCAAAAGTCTGTGCAGCATCAGAGGCCTCAAGATAAAATATCTTCTCAGTATCAAAAGTCTGTGCAGCATCAGAGGCCCCAAGATAAAATATCCTCTCAGTATAAAAAAGAAATCAGTGCAGCATCCGAGCCCTCATCTCTTTAACCCTGGGGTTGACATTAGTGGTAGCAGCATCGATCTTGTAAACGGCGGTTTGCAAGAAGTTGTACATATTGGCCAGACCCCGGTTGTATGAGGTACCAAAGACAAAATGAGCTTTGAAAAGCTCATCAAAAGAGGCAAGAGAGTCTGGTGACTTACAAGGGATTGCATGTTTGTCAATCACAATGAAGTACTTGTGAATCACACTCCTCTGGGTCCCCACAGCAAGCAGATAGGGTTGAAGGCTCTCCGTGATGCTGTCCAGATGCCCCTGGATACTGGTCCCAGTCTGTGACAAGAGAACTTCATTAGTCTTGCTATTAAAATTAGTCACGGTTTGCAAACAGTGGTCTTTGCATGATTTCAATCATGCAGGTCAATATTAGGGACAGAACTAGGGATGCACGATAATTATCAGGCCGATATCAGCAATTATGACGTCATCCCGATAAAAGTATTGATAGCTCTGATAATAAAAGAAATATATATATATTTCTTTTACTTTTTTCTTTTCATGTCAACGTTCACACGCACAATATATGCTTATTTAGGATTTGACTTGATTCAACAACAAAGCAGTCGGGGCAATGGCAAGCCAAAAACGGTTGAAAATTTGGTTATTTGAAGTTTGGATTTTTTTCTTCTCACAACTGAGGTAGGTAGATTACATTTTTAGAGACTAAAGTACCGAAAAAGGTACCGTTGGGTACCGGTATCGATTCACAGGTACCGGTACCGTATCGGTTCAAATGTGAACAGCATCCCTACTGACAAAGCACAATACCTGTTGGTTTTTAGTTGTTCAGGGAAACACATTGTTAATGACATTGACGGATTGTGAATTTTGTGATCGACTCAAATTATATTTATTTGGAAAAATAAATATAGTCACTTTATTTGAAGAGTCAAAACTGTTCTCTTGGCTTTGTTTTGTTCATATAGTAACGCTCATGTCATGATAAATCTGGTTAGGTCAAAACTACAGGGCCCTCATTCATCAACGTGTCTTACGCACAGATATGTGCTTAACCTGTGCGTACGACCATTTCTAAGCAAAGAGTGGGATTCATCAATTTCAACTTGAACTTCACTTCGTGCTTATGTGTACGCACAGCTCGGAGCACACTTAGCTGACGCCCAGTGGTAGAATATATTATTACAACAAGGAAATGAGCTTCTGTGCATTAGTTTCAACACTGGCATGTTCTGTATGAACCGTAATTCATTATAGTTCATTGTAAAATAGCAACAGTAGTGTAATTATGGTCAAAACCCTATAAATAGCATTTGGAATAATAGATCTTTCTCTCAGAATGAATGCAGCATGGTTTATATAGCGTTATCGGAATATACGGGGTGTACTGACTGACTGCGCTCCGCGTAGCTCAACTCGTTATTATTTTGCGCACAGACCGCAGAAACACGGGAACGTTTTGATTATATTTAAAAGGCTTTACGTTAAACGAAACAAGTGGAATTTCGAAGCTGTAAGCAGAATACAAGTCATATGAACACCCACGATATAGTGTTCTTCCCCCTTTTTACTGTATAAGAAAGAATAAAAAACGCATTGCAATGACACCAGATAGTGGACAGACTATGTATATGATGGGATTCAAGTTCGCGTTTTTGTTGATCATAGACATGCTGTCAGAGTATGATATCTTAATCAAACATTCTAGAACATTTGTCGTCACAGATCATGTCCTAATAGAACATAGGCTATGGCATGGTCCATCGTGATATTGTGTGGACTGTTATTACTGTACCGGTACCACCCATTGTGACAACAGCCTTGTGAGTCCCGCACACAAACATGATGGAATTCAAGTTCATGTATTGAAAGGCAGGCTACATCATACATGCAGTGAGATTCATTGTTCTTGTATATGCTCTTGTATTATTGTTTATATAGGCTACCCAATACTGACATCAAAATAGATTGTAGTATGCCTTTAGAAATCATATGCAGCAGGTAGAAAATTGACGGAAAATCCATCGCGATTTGGAATAAAATTGAGGAGAACTTTAATCCCTGGGTATTAATCAAACAACACGGGAAAAGGCAGTCATATTCCAGCACGGTCTTTATTAGTGTTTGCGCTGCCCAGGCAGCAATGGTTAATAGATATCATATCCGACATCACCGTTCTCATAACACGCTTCCCTCTGCTTAGTCCATTTTTCCACATTTCATGGGGGTATACCATTACCGTATATGGTTAATCGGGGCGGTTCTGGTATGCAAATACTTAAAACAGTGCACAAGCTCAAACGTAGGATCAAAGTCATATTTATCAAGACAGGTGTGATGAATCCCGTTTTTTTCGTGCGTGCACTGATTCTAAATTCTGTGCTTATGTGTGGAAATAGAACATATTCTACGCCACGTTGATGAATGAGGGCCCAGGAATATACATAAAAAAATAAATAATTATAATACAATAAATATATATATCGGTTATCGGTATCGACCTTGAGGAGCAGAAAGTTATCGGTATCGATGTCGGGGTCAACAAATCAATATCGTGCACCCCTAGACAGAACAGTGATCCTTCTTATACTTTAATTTAACTGTAACTAGGGATGCTCGATATTGGCTTTTTTTACCGATATACCGATATTGTCCAACTCTTAATTTCCAATACCGATATCAACCGAAACCGATATATGCAGGGTTTCCCCCCCAAAAAACTGAATAATTTCAGGTAATTAACATTACATATGTCTTGTTGTGGAATTAACATAACATTATGCATACTTTTGACAATAAATAAAATCAGAATTTGTTCTTACTTGCCTGGGTAAATAAAGGTTGGTTATAGAAATGTAAAAAAATATATATATTTTTTTACCGATACCGCTATGCCAATATCGGCCGATAATATAGGCAACTGTAACCTTACCTTTATGAACTTCACAAGGTAGTCAATGGCTTGTCTGGCTGAGAGCTTTCCCGGTCTCTTGTTGCGGCCCTGAGGTGATGGTGGCATGAGGTGGACAAGCAGCAAGAGGGAGGACATCTCACTGTCCCATCCTGAAAATACAAAAAATTAAATAAAAAAAATCAGAAATACATTTGACTAAAAGCTGTGTTTCCATTTGTTTAAAAAACAATTCACCCTTCCATTATTATATTCCTTTAATTCAAGCATACCATTGTTCAGTTCTATTGTGTCTGTTGTGGATTCAGCATTCTGAAGCAGGTCTTGAAGGTCGCCGGTCTGGGTGAGGCCACGGCTTTGTTCAAGGACTTTCTGCCTGCAGAAAGTAGGCCACTTCTCCAGGAACTTTGCAGAGATGTCATCACCAAACATCAGACTGAAATCCTGCTCAGTCTGCAGACAAGATGGAATAAAACATGGTTGAATTTTTTTTGTCATACATTGTTAAATAGTAGGGCTGACCCCTATTAATCGATTAGTCGACTAATCTGTCGAAAGGGGCCATAGTCGACTGGCTAACCTCTTAGTCGAATATAATATTATAAAAAAAAAAATTATAATTTATAATTTTTTTCAAAAGAAAAGAGGCATAGAAGCGTGGCTAACGCTAATGGCAGGCATACCAGAGGCTAACTGCCTACGAAAACAGGCACAGAGGCACTGAAAGTGGATTTCACCCGTCTAATGAACACACTATACTAGACAAATATCAAGATGTATCCATCAGTGGACCAATTGCATGCTTTTGCAGAGGACAAGAAGCCTTCAGTCAACTCCTTCAGACATTAAGCACCCCCACAGCCCAAATGGAATGATAAAAAAAAAAATTATACTTTTTTTTTTTTTTTTTTTTTACAATCCTTGTCGACCATCCAAATCCTTAGTCAGGGACAGCCCTATTAAATAGGTTCACCCTATGACCAGGGATGTGATCAAAATTGTTTAAAAAGGTCATTTTTAATTTCAGTTAGACTTTAATGCAAGCCACATTGTTATGGTTTGTAACCGACCCTAATCGCACAACACAAGACAGGTATGAGAGTAAGCCTAAACAGGGCATTTATTTATTACATAACAAAAGGCGGCACAGTCCCTTTAAGGGAGAACACAAAAACACTAGAGTCAAAGAAATAAGGAAAATGCGGCACTGTGCCTTTAAGAGGCGAACAGGCTAAGGGACTAAGGCTAAGGGACAGGGCCAGGGCTAAAAGTCAAGGACCAGGACCAGGGGCACTGGAGAGGGGGACAGGGACAGAGGCCTGGAGAGGCGGGCTGGAGACAGGGACAGAGAACAGGGTTAAGGACTTGGACAGGGCGAGGGCCAGATCTGCTTACAGGGAAAAGGACAGGGTTCCGACGGCGGAGGCCTGGCACGGAGATCCTCTTCGTCCCTACTCGGATGCTGCAGATGGGCAGCGCAGAACAAAGGGGGTCCCAGGGGACCGGGATGGGAACACGCCGTCCTCCCGTGGAATACTAGGGAGCGACGACGAGCCTGGGTCCAAGGGGAACGGGATGGGCACAAGCCATCCTCCCGTGGAATACTAGGGAGCGACGACGAGCCTGGGTCCAAGGGGAACGGGATGGGCACACGCCGTCCTCCCGTGGAATACTAGGGAGCGACGACGAGCCTCACCCCAGGAACGAGGATCACGAAGAGACGCCTTCCTCCCGTGGAATCGGGAGCGATGACGAGCCAGCTTGACGTCTGGAGTGGGAACACTGGAAAACCTCCTGTAGAGAATTAGAGAGCGAAGACGGTGTCCCACTCCAGGCAAACGACGACAGGTGGTGATGGCTGGCACGTCGTCTCACGGCGGAGACGCGGCAGGTGATGGTAACGTACAGGATGGTAATGTACAGAACTCCATGAACACAGACACAGATACAGAGTCCAGAACACAGAATCCAGAACACAGAATCCAGAACACAGAACGACCCGACCAGGACTGGAGGGGAGTCTGCAACCTATGTACTTTCCCGAGGTGATTGCAAACTCCCAACAGGTGCGTGAAGGTAGAGGATCAAGGATGTCCAAGGGTGGGGGCTGGTGAAGAGTAGAGGAGAGTAAATCATCGCAAGGGTGGGGGCTGTTGAGGAGAGTAGACAGGCAGGGAAAAAAGGTCCAGGGAACAGGCGAATCCTCACACACATACCATTCCTGTGATGTCTAGGAATCGTGGAAAGGTGGTGAATATTTCAGAGGACTTAATTGGGTCATGCACCATTTCTTGGCGATGGGTGAAGGTCTGTTTCATCTTCTCCTTGATGATTGCTTCATCAGTTGTATGCTTCATCAGTGCACTGGCCTCACGACACTGGGTGTCTGTGGTTAGCTGGTTTTCCTCACAGAAGGGGGCTCTGTCGCCAGAATTTGGACCACCTGTAACAGTGTAGAAACCACACATACTGCTGCAATCCAGTGATATGCATTTACTATAATGATCCATCTTCACAGTTGCTAGATAAACAGTGGACTGGGACAATCAAAATTACATACCGATCAGTGGCTGAACATTACGGCTCTTCTTTTGTCCCTCTGATGCTACTTTTTGAAGTGATTTCACCCTCCATGCCAGAAACCCACTCCCATCTACTGGATTGTAATACTGCTCCTAAAACACAAGAAGTAAAGAGAAAGAAAAAGTGTTATTTGGTTTAAATGGGCATGTGTAAATGTGTTTATTTCTCTCCTTAAAACTTAACACATGCCCTTCTCTGAAGAATTGCTAAAATCAAGGTCAACAGGTAGGACATCTGTGGTTCTGAAATTGTTGAGGTTAGGAGAAATGGTCAGCATATAGAAATGTTAACTGAAATTATGGCAAGGGTTATTAGCCCCCTAACTTTTGATTGCAAAGTCTGACATTGATCCCCTTTTCAGGAGTTGACCTAGAGCCCACCAAGGTCATGCATATCAAGTTTGGTCAATGTCAGACCTTGCAATACACTGTAAGGCACTGTAAGGCTACTGCCCTGCCTCACTTCCAGTGATGAAGCTAAGCTATGCTAACGGAGCATCTATTCCCCAAGCTAAAATGCACGCACAGAGACAAAAAAGGTATGTATCTTCTTGTCTAACTCCAGGGAAGATGTTAAATAAGCTAATTTCCCAAAATGTTGGAGTTCCCCTTTAAGCAATTCCAGAGAAGTGAGGAGTAAAGGGGTTGGTGTTTTATGTACCATGCATGTGATTGGATAATGTTATGCATAATGTTGTGTTAATTCCACGACAAGAGATATGTAGCCTAATGTTAATTACCTGAAATTATTCCTTTCAGGATATCGGTAAAAAAAGCCAATATCGAACATCCCTAGAAATTATATAACAAGAATGAACTATAAACATAATAATTGTTAGACTAGAAGTCTTTATTTGTCATGCAGTTTTAACACACACACGCAAGATGGGCGACCCACAGGAACACACACACACATGCACTGAGTCGCAGATGAAATGTCTCTCTGCACTTTTCCCTGATGTACTTACATATCCCAAATTGCCCTGGGGATCGGCCAGGTATGGGAATAAGGCAGTGGTGCCCTTTGCGTAGTCTTCTTTAACACGCCTTGAAGGACTCGTCCTACAGTGCACACACACACAAGTATGAGATCCAAACAAAAGTATTGCTGTGCCAATGCCTTCTGCACAATCTATGTAAAGCGCTTTGGATAACCATTTATCATTTACCAATTCTGCAAAAAGGAGGATCTTAGTAAAAACCAAAAATGTGTATTGGGTGCGTAATGTTTAGATGACAACATACCCATGCTCTTTTGCCATGTGCGCAACCAATATCTTCACCATGTCGCGTCTTCTGGTATCCGCTAGGGTTTTTGTCCGAGCATAATCGGCAATGATCCTCTCTCCTCCAGGTGTGTCCCTCAGAATCTTTTTCAGTCATCTAAGCGGGAGTAAAAAGGGGGGGGGGACACACACACATGGATAGACAGTCATATTTTTAAGCATTGTTCCCACAGGCCCCTAAATTTGGTGGCCAAGTATATTTAACGATAGGTTATGTAGATAACCTAGTTATATTAGTATTGGCTGAGCGTCCCGCTCTGAGCCTTATGAGATACCCCTTATCTCCTATGATACCTACTGTATCCCCAACGAACAACTACATGCACCCACACCTGTATGGGGCCCCGCCCCTATGGAGGCGTAGCCCATATAACCATGACTCTGGTCACCAAACACCCTTCCTCGCCAAATCCTGTTCCAGGAAAAGATCCCTCAAGAGGGAACTCAGGGCCGTGCAGAGCGGGACGCTCAGCCAATACTAATATAACTAGGTTATCTACATAACCTATCGTTATATATCGTATTTGCTTATC
This sequence comes from Notolepis coatsorum, assembly GCF_963971535.1. Lineage (NCBI taxonomy): Eukaryota > Metazoa > Chordata > Actinopteri > Aulopiformes > Paralepididae > Notolepis > Notolepis coatsorum. Next base: position 16,964,841 of record NC_140166.1, on the reverse strand, counting down.
GCGTCCCGCTCTGAGCCTTATGAGATATGGGGAAGAGCGGACGCGAGACCCGACAGATGTACCCCCTGAGGACCCATAAGCCCACATCAAGGGGTGCGGGGAGCCCTGTCACCCCATCCTTCCTAATGAAGGGGGGGCGCAGTCAACTCCACCTGAATGCAAACAAGAGGGAACCAGAACCCCTTGAACACACCGTACAGGCGGAACCACGTGTGACTCAACACACTGTGGCCCATACCCATACACTCCTGCTACCCGACCAAGGACGGGAAGCAGGAAAGGCCACAGACCCCAGAACCGCCTGGGAGACAGAACCCCCGGTCATGTCCATGAGGTAAAACCTTACAAAGGGACCTGGGGAGGACCATGAAGCTGCAGCACAGATGTCCTCCACCGAGGCCCCACCCAGGAGAGCGGCAGAAGCAGCCACCCCACGAGTGGAGTGCGCCCTGACGCCCCCAGGGGGATCCTGCCCAGCCAACGTGTAGCAGAGGGTAATGCCCTCGCACAACCAATGGGACAGGCGCTGCTTCGAAAGTGCCTTACCAGCACGAGCCCCACCGTAACAGACAAAAAGCTGGTCGGTAACCCTGAAGTCCTGAGTACGGCTGAGGTAAATCCCCAAAGCACGGACTGGACATGACAGGTGAAGGCCCGCATCTAACTCACTAGTGTGAGGAGGAGGACGAAACGCCTGAACCACAATATCCCGGGAGCGGAAGGAACTCTGGATATTCTTAGGCACGAAAGCAGGATTAAGTCGCAGAGTGGCACCGCAATCGGTCCGAAAAGACAGGCACTCTGGACGTACCGAGAGAGCACATAGCTCACCTACGCGTTTAGCGGAAGTGACAGCCAGTAGGAACGCGGTCTTGAAGGACAGCTGTCCCAACGGCGCCTGCTCGAGCGGCTCAAACGGGGCCAAGGACAACCGACCGAGGACCAATTGAAGATCCCAAGTCGGAGCCAAGGAGCGTTGCACCAGCTTAACGCGTCGAGCGTCAAGCAGGAAACGCTTCACAAGAGGGTGGCTGAACAAGACATCCCCTCAAACCCCTCATGATAGGAGGATATAGCTGCTGCATATACCCTCACCGTCGAAGCCGACAGTCTATCAAGGAGAGACTGGAGGTAACTAAGGACAGCATCCAGGGGGCAGGAGACTGAGTCCCGGCCCCCCGCCTTACACCACACTTGGAACATACGTCATCTGCCCGCGTAAGCGCGACAGTGGAGGGAGCATGCGCATTCCAGATGGTAACACCATCAGGATCAAGAACCTGCGCCCCTCAACGTACCCGTCCCAACAACTGACCTAACAGATGTATGGGGAAGAATCCCTGGCGGCACGGCATCGGTCCCAGACCTGTCTGGCCATGTCCAGACGTAATCCTCACCTGTCAGGATGAGGGCCGCCCCGCGACAGTACACCTGCACCCACATTCTCCCTGCCGGGGATGTGGGGAGCCCTCAGGCCGCGCAGATGGAGGACGCCCATAGCCAGCCGCCTGGTGCAGACAGGGGGAGCGTACTCCTCCCTCTCTGTCGATACACGACACTGACGTCGTATCGTCCGTCCTGATCAACACCATTTGTGGACCAGAAGGACCGCTTTCAACACCAACACATTGAACGTAGCGCAGACCGGGCAGCATGGTTTGCCAGCTGCCCCCTACTGCGTTGGCCCGACGCGTCACCAGCGAGGGAGGCGTCGGTGAAAACGCGACGTGAGACAGCGCCGTAACCGTCCTAGGACGGAACCTCCCGAGCGTGTTGACAACACGCTCTGAGATGGATGCCCATAGCCCTCCAACCGTTGACTGGGAAGAGGAGTACTCTACATCCAGTCTACAGCAACCCCAGGCTGGTAGAGACCTGCCTGGTACGAGACCTGACGATCCACCTTGACCTTGAAGGACCAGAACGTCATCAGGGCAGAACACTCCGTAACCCCTGACGACGCAAAGGCCCCAGTGCGGCCTCCACGCACTTGGTGAAGATGCGGGGAGCCAGAGAAAACCGAACGGCAGCCTCTGGTACTCATACGCTAACCCTGCAAAGGAAGCGTAGGTAAGCCCTAGGATGGAAGATCGGAGATGCGCATACGCATCCTACAGGTCTATGGAGGAGAACCAGACCCCCACCTGACAGTGTTCAACAGGTAGGAGACGATCCAAAAAATGCTGAACCTTCCCATGGGACAGGTCCAGCCTGGGTCTTACACCCCTCCCTCCCGACTTCTCAGGCAGAGAACACCGGGAGGAGAACGCCACGACGATGGCTTGCTTCGTCCACAGAGATTGAATCTCGTTGACCAGAGCTGTCACTGCTGGAGACCCTGACAATAGGGTCTGTACCAAACCTGAAAACGGGTGGGGTTGTGTAAACACAAGTCCCCGCCTCAGCGTTCTCTCCATCCACCTCGACATATGGTACTGCCGTAGTCATATGTGACGACACTCCCAACGCACCCGCCGTCACGTGGCGCAGGTCCGCCAGGAACTGTAGATAGTTGGCCCGGTCCCCCCGCTGTGCGTAGCCAACCCTGGAACCGTGCGAGCAGCGCGTTCCGTGTCGGAACATCTGACCCTGACACCACCCACGAGGCAATCGCACCCAAGGGGGAACCCCGACAGAAAGGGCCGGTCTGATACGGGGGGCTTCCGATGAAAAAAGCCCCCCCACTGAACACCCCTCCAGAACATGCTGAGGAGTTGTTCTGCAGCCGGACATGCAAGGTGTAAGGCCCCCATGGGTTCTTACACACCGTAGCCCTGCAGTGATATTACTACCACCCCAAATCACGTGTGCCTGCGACCACTTGCCAATATTTCAGGAGTGGGAGGCACCAACATGATACCTGGCCTGGCGAAGGCGAGGCCGGGGAAGCCCGCACTGTGTGCCTCAAAAGGTTTCGAGCCCCCCTGCTGACAACACTTAAGTTGACAGATGTAACACCAGGCTCAACCAACACAGCTCAAGGTGTGGGAGCCGCTTGACAGCACAACATTCTCACGGACAGACCCAGGCTCAGCCATCAACTGGGTGTCAGCCCCTGTCCCCATGAGAAGCGAAAGGGGGGCCGCCCGCGCATCAACGAAGGCACGCGGCCCGCAGCCAAAGGAAACAATCAGAGCCCACTTTTTCCGCTGGTGTTGGGGAAGGGAGTGATCGGAGAGCGGGCTGCTCGCGGCAGGACGGTGACGGCTTGTTTGTTCAAGCCGAACCCATCCTACATGGCCGATCCCTCGGCCGCCAAGGCTGTCGGCCTTGTGGACACCTGTCGAATCAACGCCCAGGATACCTCCGGCGGGGGAAAACATGGCCGCCTGTCGAGGGCCTCGTCATTGCCGCTGACGAGGCCGTGCTCTCTCTTCTTCTGGCTGCGCGGTGTGAGGCGGTGTAGGGCCTAGGACAATACCGCCCGCGCTCCAGCAGAAGACCAAAATCCCCTGCGGAGAGGGGAACCCTGAGCGGTTATAGCTTGCGGCTGGGTCAAAGCTAATAACGTCAACAACCTCGCGCGATGTGTCGACGTCGGCTGGCCCTCAAGGCCCCGCCACCAGACACAATTTTTTTATAGAAAAAAACAGCAATTCGAACACAGTTCTAATCGTTGCCAATTCCATACCGTGGCGGTACAAGCTTTAACAGCCCACCAGCCACTCGCCAGGCCGACCCACCCATGGCGTCGGCCGGGCGGGGCACTGTTTCAATATGTCAAAAACAAAGGACTGATGTTAACACGGAGCACCAGTGGTGGTTGCAAACAGCAACCTCCACTGTGGTGTGCACCATGAAAGGGTTAAATGAATAAAAGAACTAAACCACAAAATACTGTAGAATGAGCAAACCCATACACACAACGTTAAGGGGAGGCGGACCAGAGCGAACTAGTCCCGCCTTCATTAAAAATATTCACAACAGCACACCAGCCCTAGCTTAGCCCATTTACCAAAAAAGGTAAACAAAGCCCCCCCCGCACTACTCCCCCAGTATACCGATTGACCGTCAGTATGAATGGTTGAGAGGAGAGAAAACTGTAGCAAGACAGACCTTCTCATAGCAGAATGACAGAACGAAACAATAGCCCACTACACAGGGCCGCCTCAGGGGGTGGGGGGCCTCGCGTTTAAATTCGCACAGGGCCTCACATTTCTCCCAGGCGGCCCTGCCCCTATACTACTACAGCCTAGCGTGAGGCGATGTGGGACCCAGATCAACAACCGCCTGCGCACAGACACGCAACATGTTTACCATGTCGGCTGGACCCATAGCCCCACTAATATCGATACTGAATATTTAAAACGGCTTCGATACTCATTTCCCGAAGTACCGATACTTTCTGCAGTATCGGTACCAGCTGGCTTGCTCCCGCAAGTTGTTGACAGACAGACGCGCTGCCAGAGCCTTGCCCTTCCGCCTCCTCCTCCTCCTCATAGATATCTATGCTCCTCCTCGCTCAGAGCAACAGACACAAGCTGCTGCAGCCTCCTCCCCCTCACAGCCGGGCAGCGCAGCCCTGTCTTCAGTTTGTAAACAACGCTATTATTAGCTAACGTTAGCTGTCGTTCCTCCGTTAGCTTAATGCTAGCTAGCTGGCCACCTATTACTTCATGGAAACGGAGTAACGTCAAGCCGAGCCCACTACACCAGTACACGCATGAACTCGACACAACTACCCCGTTTCCAACGTTAGGTCGAGCGGAGCCGGAGCCCATCCTACACTAGTACACGCATGAACTCGACACAACTACCCCGTTTCCAACGTTAGGTCGAGCAGAGCCGGAGCCCATCCTACACCAGTACACGCATGAACTCGACACAACGTTACCCCGCCTCCATGAAGTGTCCAATTAGCAGCAATGTTGTTGAAAATGTAACGTTAATAAATGCTCCGAGCATAGCTCCGGAGAAATCTCCCTCTCTCTCTCTCTCTCTCTCTCTCTCTCTCTCTCTCTCTCTCTCTCTCTCTCTCTCTCTCTCTCTCTCTCTCTCTCTCTCTCTCTCTCTCTCCCTCCCTCCCTCCCTCTCTCTCTCTCTCTCTCCCTCTCTCTCCCTCTCTCTCTCTCTCTCTCTCTCTCTCTCTCTCTCTCTCTCTCTCTCTCTCTCTCTCTCTCTCTCTCTCTCTCTCTCTCTCTCTCTCTCTCTCTCTCAAGTACCCTTGTTTTCGGGTCATAACTAGAAAGGTGCGCTCAGTAGACCTAAAATCTCCAGCAGCCACTCTCTCTTTCTCTCTCTCTCTCTCTCTGATCTAAAGATAAACAAAGGGTTTTAAAAGTGTATTTATCTTCTCGTATAGTACCAGAGAGAAGCTGAGGAGAATCAACCAGCAACAAAAGCAAAATTTGTTTAAAAAAAAATATATATATATATATATTATAATAAAAAAAAAATTATTATAATAATTTTTTTTTGTATCGAAAGTATCGAAAGTATCGATACTTTTCAAGGTATCGTATCGAAGTCGAAATTCCAGTATCGTGACAACACTAAGCCCCACTACGCCAATGTGGATAGGAACTAGCCAGCCGAGCCATAACCCGCCGTTAAGTCCCATCCTGCAGTAATATAGCTCTACTGCTACACCGCCGAGCTCACGCATCGCCCCAGATGGGGACACCGTTCCATAGACCCCGCCGGAACACAAGGTAACATACCTGGCTAGGCTACCTAGCCACGGCCTACCCTGTTGTCAACCCATTTACCCGAAAAAAGGTAAATATGGACTCAGCAAAAAAAAACACAACAGCTACCGACTGACCTTCATTGATGAACCGGGCAAGAGGAGGGAGAAGTGACAACATCTCACGGCGGAGACATTAGAACAGCGTAGCAGTTAGCAGTAGAGGTAGCATGTAGCATAGCATTACATGTTTAGTAGCACGCCGAAGACAGCTTGGAAACCGTTCCCTGCAGTGAACGTTCACCAAACCATCCTGCCCCCGGCGCCAACACACAACATGGTTGTGTAACAAAACAAACCAGCATTACTAACACTAATACCCATGCCTGAAGACACAGGGCCTACCTGGGTACAAGCTGGCCCGACAGCCAATCTTGTACAGCTGAACCTCGATCTGCTGTCATCAGACGAGGAACATCAACATAGGCCCGTCGTGTCGCCGAAAACATGCGTCGAAGATGCCAGGGGCCAGCAACCTCCGGTAAGCTTTCAACATTATGACTCTGATCTTTTTCATCCTGCTAGTTACGTATGGTGCACGCAGCCAGAACGCTGGAACGAAAATAGAGGAAGGGTGTTTGGTGACCAGAGTCATGGTTATATGGGCTATGCCTCCATAGGAGCGGGGCCCCATACAGGTGTGGGTGCATGTAGTTGTTCGTTGGGGATACAGTAGGTATCATAGGAGATAAGGGGTATCTCATAAGGCTCAGAGCGGGACGCGATAAGCAAATACGATATATAACCCTTTCACTGCCACACTACAGAAGGTTAACCCTTTACTATCACACTACTGACGGTTACCGTCGGTAGTGTGATAGTAAAGGGTTAACTTCTGTAGTGCGGCAGTGAAAGGGTTAACCTGCTGTTGTGCGGCAGTGAAAGGGTTAAGGTGACAAATGTAAACCATGACCCCCCCCCCCCCCCCCCCCCCATTTTCTCCCCAATTACGTTAAGTACTTGGCCATCCCCATGCTACCCCTTTATCAGAGTCACCATCTCCATTTCAAACAGTCATATGCAAAGCTTACCAGAGTGAGACGAGTCAGGTCAGCACCGTTTCTTGGAGCAGGACTAGACTGCAAAATGATGGTGTCATCAGACTCCCCCTCATTGTCTGCACCAGAGCTGAGAACAGAGCTTTGGCTGGAGTTGCTTGCAGAGGTCCTCACTGAATCTAACAATCATGTAGACATATAAGTGTGATTAGCAAGAGAGAAATGTTTGTGACAAGTGTAATGTAAAAAGGCCACATTAGATTAGGAAGGATCCACATATATACAAAGATCATTTCAAAGTACAAAAATATACAGTACCTGTGTGACATTTTAGGTTAGCCAGGACACGTGTAGCCTTTTTACAACGCATCCGCGTTTCCGGCGCTCTGATTGGCCAGGTCATGTGACATGTGCGCCCAATAGCGTGTTTGCCCATTTCCGCGTTGAATAGCCTGCAAACTACCTGGCGTTCTATCGCCATGCTCTAAGACAAACTCTAACCTTAACCAACTTCGAAGAGTGCCCTTAACCAGTGTAGAAACTTGCCGTCCCACGATTGCCGCTCATGTCACATGACCTGGCCAATCAGAGCGAAAAAACGGGAACCCGGAAACGCGGATGCGTTGTAAAAAGGCTTCAAGCAGCCAGGACTGTATGGATGAGGCTATAAGGCTCCATGTTAGCAACTCACCTTCAGGATTTGGGTCTTGGGGTGAACAAATCTCCAACACACCCAGGTCTGGTTTCTTTAGAAGAAACTGAAACGCCTCGTCGTCGACTTCAGTGTTTGAGTCATCATCATAGACCTTTAAGTCCAAGGTACTAGGAATTTCAAATTTCTTGGCAACTATAGACAAAACAAGATTGCACAAGCTTATTGATAAATCTGTTGTGCAATTTATTTAATTTGTATTAATTAAAATGTCATAAAAATGGGATATTAAAATAGCCACTGAAAATTTGATCATATGAGGAAGATTGACAGCCTTAATTGACATACTTAACACCGGTCCCTGACAGGCAGCGAGCGTGCGAACTGGAGACGAAATCGTGCGCGACACTGTCCTGATATGAGGCGGCGCGTGTCCGGGTGTGTCTGTGTGTGTGTTACCTGGAAGCACACAGGGGCAAAGCAGCCTGCGATTCTTGACCAATAAAAAGTGTTTAGGGGCGGGACTCGGCCGCGTAATCGCTCAACTAGAGACACAGCGAGCGAATATTTGAGGGGGGAACGACATCGCCGCTCAGTTCGCTGTCGCTCGCGGCAGGTCAGGATAGTCTGATTGAAATGAATACATTTGAATCATTTTCGCAATCACGCTCGCTCGCGTCGCTGCCTGTCAGGAAGGGGTGTAAGACATTGATTGGTTCACTCTATCCTAAATAAAATGGATTGTGCTTTGTACTGTAGGCCTACAGCTTAAATTAACATGCAGGGAAAGCCTAAACTGATACCCAGTATGTTGTTGCATAGGGCAGTGGTTCTCAAACATTTCATGTCAAGGACCCCCCAAATTGACAATTAGCCCACAGACCCCCATTTGAAAAGATGTGCCATGGACCCCCATAAGACAATATTTGTACGGCTCTAGCAGTGATTCTCAACCATTTTAATTCCAAGGGCACCCATTTAATGGCATTTCTATCTTTGGGACCCCAATTTATATTGTAAAATCAATGTTAATTTAACTCTTGACGGTGTACAATGGAAGTTGGGGTCCATTTGTACACCGTCAGAGTTACAGACCAATAAGGGTCCATTTGGTTCCTAACTATCAAGGCGGACGCCATTTTGAGAACCAACGGCACGCTGTGCAAAATGTTTCACTCACCACACTCCAAAAAAGTTGTGAAGGTCAATTGGCCCTCAAAACAGATGAATTTCTGCCGGTCAATGTGTTTAACACGTACAGCCTGCATCTGATGGCAAATAAATAATAACAGTTACTAAGATGATATAGGGCACAACAACTCATGCATTATGAGGAGTGTTACAATTAGAAAATATTACAAAAGCACCATCTACAGTAAATTTCGCTGAGTAAATTTTACTCAAACTGAGTAAAACTTTACTCACTTGGGCTCAAATTGACTCAGTTTGAGTAAAATGTACTCTGTTATATTATACATGGAGGCAGAACACACATAACATTACGGTGATGGAGCGTCTTTCACAAATCTAGCATGTGCACCCGTTAACGAGCGACAGTGAAAAGTGTCTGGGCGGACACAAGCGCTTGACAGTTTGGTTCCGCATTAAGAGTCAATCCACAATCTAGAGGCGAATTGTTGGGCATTCATTCAAATTAGTCAACCCAGTACAATGGTTCAAATAAACACTTGTTGAACCGAACAGTGCATCAAATTAACTTGTTATGTCCATTTATCGCTAGTAAAACAGTCAACCTACAGCACATCGCGGCAAATTTACGTGACTCTATTTAGAGTAAAACACACGTCGTCTCTGCAAAATCGTCGTTTCAGCAAAATCCGCCAACATGTAACATATAATTGTTCCATCTCCTGTACTATGTCTACTTGTCTTGTATGTTCTTAATACGTCAGTTTTTGTATGGATATAGTTATATCACTACTTTTAACAACAGCCGACAGGCATGGTCTACAGGTATGGTCTCAGGCCTATACAGGTGCCGCATGCAGGTGGAAATTAGCTTCTGGCTAACACTAGCTCATATACATTTTACATGAAAACCGACATGTTGATTAATGTGCACTGTCCCTGATAGCAATACTGTTGATAATTGAATACTCGTGTTGCACCGACGTACCTGTTCTTAAGTTATTGTCCATAAAACTGTAAAACGTTTATTTAATAGCGTGCGTGCAAACGTAGCAGCTAACATGCTAACATCGTGATAGATGGCTCTGTGGCTATAGCTGTGGCTATAGCTGTAATGTACGGTGACTCTATTTAGAGTAAAACACACGTCGTCTCTGCCACCGGTTCAGCTAAATCCGCCAACATGTAACATATAATTGTTCCGTCTCCTGTACGTCTACTTGTCTTGTATGTTCTTAATACGTCAGTTTTTGTATGGATATAGTTATATCACTACTTTTAACAACAGCCGACAGGCATGGTCTACAGGTATGGTCTCAGGCCTATACAGGTGCCGCATGCAGGTGGAAATTAGCTTCTGGCTAACACTAGCTCATATACATTTTACATGAAAACCGACATGTTGATTAATGTGCACTGTCCCTGATAGCAATACTGTTGATAATTGAATACTCGTGTTGCACCGACGTACCTGTTCTTAAGTTATTGTCCATAAAACTGTAAAACGTTTATTTAATAGCGTGCCTGCTAACGTAGCAGCTAACATGCTAACCTCATCCTGCATGATAGATGGCTCTGTGGCTATATAGCTCTAATGTTGCAAATTAGTTACACACATTGCTGTTTAATAAATTAACAAATAATAATAATAATCTTACCTGGTATTTGGCATCCAACTTGATCCAAGAGAAGGAAAATATCGCTGTATTGCGCTCTTGCTGCTACACCTGAGCTTGAAGCGACGACTTGCCGAGAGAGAAAGATGGCGTCGTCACCTTTGGAAATTATATTGATAGTAGGCGTGACCAATGCTGTATTACTCCAATAGAAACTCTTCTGGAACTTTACTCTCACTCTATTGGCCACAGGCAATGATTATGCCCCAAATGGAGTAAATATGAGTATACTTGAGAGGAAAATAATAACTCCGTAATAATTACTCTGGGAAAATGACTCCCCAGTTTTTCCTGTGTAGGCTATTTTATTTACAGTAGTCTATTTATGATTTGTTTCCATAGCCGGTCTCAGTTATGCTGTGGCTGAGATGGGTCGGGATTAATGAAGCTGATAGGAGACTGCTTCTCGGCTATACAAATTAAAGCCACGATTGAAAATAATGTACTTCCTTCTTGACAATAGCATATATTATAACAATAATACGAGAGTACAAGAACAATGAATCTCACTGCCATGTAGCCTACGCCATGTATAGTCTGCCTATGTGATCAATAAAAACGCGAACTTGAATTCCATCATCATATTTATATGTTGTGTCTGTCCACTATGTTTGTTACTTTGTTATTTTTCTCCCCTATGTAAAGCGACCTTGGGTCTATTGAAAGGCGCTATATAAAATGAAGCTATTATTATTATTATTATTATTATTATTATTATTATTATTATTATTATTATTATTATTATTATTATTATTATTATTATTATTATTATTATTATTATTATTATTATTATCATGTCTGTGCGGGAGCTCACAAATAGACTGTGTTAGTCTCAGTGAAGTTTCAACGGAGGTCATCTATTCTAACCAACAAATTGAAGTAGAAAGCATTTCGTTGTGACCAATCTTATTTGGAAACATGACACACAAAATAATAGTATTTAGCTTTTTATTTTAAACAATATTTAATCGCGTTTGGAGGTGGGTGTTCTGCGTCTGCCCCCCTGTGCCAAACAAGCAGGCCAACCTCTTGTTCGCGTGTGAGCCCATTATAATTACACTACTGTTGCTATTTTACAATTAACTATAATGAATTACGGGTCATACAGAACACACCAGTGTTGAAACTAATGCACGGAAGCTTATTTCCGCGTTGTAGTCTTCATATTCTACCGCTGGGCGCCAGGTACGCATGCTCTGAGCTGTGCGTAGATATACGCACAAAGTCAAGCACATGTTCAAAATGATAAGTCCCACAATTTGCTTAGAAATTATCGTACGCACGGGTTACGCACATATCTGTGCGTACGCACCATTGATAAATGAGGGCCCAGGAGTGCTGAGTCATCAGCAAACAGGAACAGGTTGCAATCGCATGCAGATTTCATATCATTGATATATATATAAAAAATAACTGAGGCCCCAAAATGCTTCCCTGGGGACCCCACATGTCACTGGAAGGGACGAGGACAAGGTGCTGTTGATGTCTACCACCTGTTATCTTCCCTCCAGGTAGGACTTGACTCATTTGGCTGACGTGCTATCAAAGCCTATCACTCTCAAATCTCAATTTTTCAAGTTGGATGGAGTAGTTGACCGTGTCAAACGCTTTTTGCAGGTCCAACATTGCCATCCCGCAGTAGTTCCCCTTGTCTATCTCACAATTTATGTAATCTGTCAGGTACAGTAAACAGGTGTCAGTGGAGTGAGATTTTCTGAAACCTGATTGGAATTGGTAGTCTATGTTCAGACAGGTAGTTGTCTATCTGCTCATATACCAGCCTCTCAATGACCTTTGAGATGGAACATAAGATAGAAACGGGGCGGTAGATCCAATTTGCTTCCTTTTTTATATAGCTAGGTTACTTGACCGCGCAAACTGGGAGATGTTCCATGATTCGTCAGACAACATCAACAAATGTATAGAGGGTGTTTGTCTATTGCCTTTTTCTTTTTTACTGTGTCAATACTGATTCTCAGATCCAAAGACCTTGTTGTGAGCAGTTTCATGTAGGAACTATCCTATACTGGCCACCATACTGCACGTACTGTTGAACACGAGCCTAATCTAACCTAGCTTTTCATTTTTTATTTGCTGTGCAGTAGCTTATTCAGGATCTTAATTCAGGGCTTTAGACTGCAAGTAAAAAGGTCACACACATGCAACTTTTTTTTGGGAAGTGCAGTTCATATTTTACATTCACATGGTTCATTAAGATGCAGTCATGTAATCTATTTTATTGTGAAATTATATATTGACATTATTGCACTGGTTGATTGATTGAAAACTTTATTAACAGATTGCAGAATGGGCTACAATACAGTACGGCTCAATAGACACAATTGTTAACACTTTCTCTGCCAATGACGCCTAAACTCGTCATTCCCCACCATGCTAATTCTGCCAATGACGCCGTAACACGTCATTGAGATCAATATTTCAAAAATCTGTGATCGCAATCATATTTCTCCCGCGGAGACTTGAGATCTACTGTTGATCCCCTCTCAACTCTCCAACGGTTCAAGAGCGCCATCTGGTGGCCGATCGGCGGATCGCCCAAACCGGAAACCGGAAACGGAAACTCGTGCTCATCCAAATTCGGTCCGATCACTCGCTATAGGTCCCGGGACTCAAGCTAGACACAATGGATAGCGATCCGTTACCAATAACTCGATAAACAACATGATTTGGATGTATATACTATTATACAACCTGGAGATGGATCGCATATTTCAACATCCCATAATAGGAATATTTTTGCTCCACGCTCATCGCCCAACGGCCCAAGGAGACTGGGGTGAGTTTCAGCGTTTTTTTTTACCGTGTTCGATACAAACTGCTCTAATGATCATATCACCCACACTAGATGAATCATCTAACGTTGGCCACGGAATTATAAACGACCCCCCCCCCATCTGATCAACATCAGATGATAAGTAGTAACTTCTAGAAGCACGTCCATTTGAAATTTTTTATCTTGCGCCGATAGCTAACAAACTGTATACAATCATCAATATAATGCATTTAGGGCTATAAATCACGTTCTGCAGAAAGCTGCAGAAAACAATAAAAACATATTTATACTTTAGACCGTATTTTAGTATGAATATGTGAATGAAAAAGTATAACGTTGCTACACCCTGAACAATAGATACTTGATGTTGAATGGGCCATAGTAATGTCAATTTAGCAATACAATTAAAAAAGTTATAGCCCTGCAAAGAAGGGGAACTTCTCCATAGACAAATAGAGCTGGCAGAGGATGGTATAATGATGTACATAAGCCTGGCGAAGAAAGTGTTAAGGGGATGCAGACCAGAGAAAGACTTTTGTCTTGTTTACATCAGCGACATTAATGACATACGCAACATACAGATATATATCTAGACATTTCTGACATACATAACATACAGGTATACAGTACTGTTACATTTGTGACATACAAGATATGCAAATATACAGTACTGTTATCCTAACAGAAAATCCTGACAGAAAATATATACATACAAGGGGGAGGAAACTGTACATTAGGAGGGGGTGGGTGGGTGGGTGGGAGGGGGGTTTGTACATTTAGGGGGGCCATACAGATATACAGATATATATCATGACATTTATGACAATACATGACATACAGGTATATAGTACTGTTACATTTGTGACATACAAGATATGCAAATATACAGTACTGTTAACCAGAGATCCTAACAGATAATATATACATACGAGGGGGAGGAAATTGTACATTAGGAGGGGGTGGGTGGGTGGAAGGGGCGGGTTTGGACATTTACGGGGGCCAGTTTAGAATTGCAGCCTCCCGTAGGTGCTCTTTGAGAGCGGTTTTGAAGGTGGGTAGGTATTGCCTATTATCTTTCTGTTAGTTGAGCTTGTGATGCATGTTTAACTACAGCCTATAATAACCTTCTGTGCCTCCCTGGCTGGAGTATAGGCTCCTGGTAACCTTGCTTAATCTTAAAAACAGTTGTCCTCAGTGGAGGAAACAGAGTGCGTGGCTCAGAGGTGAAGCGGCTCATTCCTTGTGAAGACTGGCGAGACTATCGCAGACTCAACCCATTCATCAGGTTCTGAGCTGTCTACATTAGAGACTATCGCAGACTCAACCCATTCATCAGGTTCTGAGCTGTCTACATTAGAGACTATCGCAGACTCAACCCATTCATCAGGTTCTGAGCTGTCTACATTAGAGACTATCGCAGACTCAACCCATTCATCAGGTTCTGAGCTGTCTACATTAGAGACTATCACAGACTCAACCCATTCATCCGGTTCTGAGCTGTCTACATTAGAGACTATCGCAGACTCAACCCATTCATCAGGTTCTGAGCTGTCTACATTAGAGACTATCGCAGACTCAACCCATTCATCAGGTTCTGAGCTGTCTACATTAGAGACTATCACAGACTCAACCCATTCATCAGGTTCTGAGCTGTCTACATTTTCAAACGCAAAATAAGGGGAGAGGGCTGTATAAAGGACACATCTAAGTAATCAAACAATATCGGTTCTAGTCTTCAGCTAAATAGATACTATAATACTATAACATCACATAGCCAATTGCTAACATTCTTCATCATCCTCCAACATCATTCTAATATCCTCCCCTGTTCTCTCTTCATCTCTTTCCCACTGTAACTCTTTCCCACTCGTCATCATTCTCTACCAACTACAGATAATTATAAGTATACAGACAGACAGGCAGCAGGTCTAACAGACAGACTGACAGACAGGGAGCAGGTCAAACAGACAGACAGGTTGACAGACAGGCAGCAGGTCTAACAGACAGACAGACAGGCAGAGTGACAGACAGGTTAACAGACAGGCAGCAGGTCAAACAGAGAGACAGGTTGACAGACAGACAGCAGGTCTAACAGACAGACAGATCGACAGACAGGCAGCCAGTCTAACAGTGGATCAGCCACACTTCATCCATGCAAGCCTCTAATCTCATTAGGAGTTATTTGAGGACCGGGACCGGTCCGTGGTGGTGCAGCAGGCGGCAGGCAGGCTTCGGGGGGGGGGGGGGGGGGGTCGCTGACAAAGCCCCCTGTCTAAAAATATTTAGTCAAGTCCTTTAGGTGTCAGTGTATGAGGGCTTACACTGGGGCCACTGAATGGGCTTCAGAAAGCCCCTCTCCAGCCCGACTGAATGCTAATGGTAACAGATGGGGAGAGATTAGCCCACCAGTCAGCCTCTATTCTCTCTCCATCACTCGCTTTTCTTTCTTTTCTCCTCCACAAAAGTTTCTCTCTGTCTCAGAAAATGACCCCCCCCCCCCAATCCCACCCCCCACCGCCCCGGCCCCAGGGCTCTCTTTTACTGCTCATTTCAGGGTAATAACAGCAGGCAATACAGAAAGACACTCTCATCAATTCATGGGCTCACAACCCTTGATCTGCCCTGGGAGAGTGTGTGTGTGTGTGTGTGTGTGGGGGGGGGGGGGGGGGGGGTACACGTTGCGCCTGTAAGTTCATGAGGGGCGTGTCGCTATTGTTGAGGAGTATATAGGTTTGTCTATTGGACCCCCCTTCACACCCACCCACCCACATACACACACGCATGCGCATGCACACACACACACACACACACACACACACACACACACACACACACACACACACACACACACACACACACACACACACACACACACACACACAGTAGGGTAAAGAGCCATTTGTTGAGAGGGCCCATTCATGCACCCCCGCCCTCCAACACACACTTTCATTCAAACTAACACTGAGTCGTGCATGCACACACACACACACACACACACACACACACACACACACACACACACACACACACACACACACACACACACACACACACACACACACACACACACACACACACACACACACACACACACACACACACACACACACACACACACACACACACACACACACACACACACACACACACACACACACACACGCAGTGTAACAGAACAGAAGGTGCAGAGTCTGTGACAAAGAAAGGCCCTGAAATTCAATTAGCAGTGTGTGTGTGTATTGATGTATTAGTGTTGTTGTAGTTGGAGACGCATTGAGCTATTATTCTGCAGTCAGTTGGACATTAGCATGTCGTTAGCACACCATTAGCCCGGGGCAACTCACAGCCAATCAAACCACTGATAACTCCATTTTACGGCCAATCAAATCACTGAAAAATGTTTGCTAATAATGGGGCGTTGCCTCTCTCTGTTAGTTCGAAACAGGGTTGAAATTGACAGAAATGTGTAACGATGAAAAAAAATTAAGTTTGAAGATTCAATGCAGAACAGATTGAACCACCAGTATGAACATTTGAATTCCATTTTATTTTTAACTGCTATTTATAAATCACTTTGACGTTTCTCTTCCCTAAGGGATTATTTCCCCTTATTTTTTACTTGACTTAACTTAAGTTGTTAATTTCAACGTTTTACTGTGAGAGAAAAGAAGCCAGAACGTTCCTTTAATGAACAGGAACACATTGAGGATAGGCATTGTTTTCAAGTATGTCAAGATTACATTCATCAATAAAACAATATAATAGACAAATAAAAAAAATTATAAAACCATAAAACACAAAGAAATCTGACAATAAAGAACACAAACATCAACATGGGTAAAAAATAACTAGTTAAAACAATTACATTCAAAAACATAAAATGTAAAACACATCTCTAAAATAATAATAATAATAATAAATGTGATTTATATTGGCAGTTGGTGAAGGGCTTTATAGGTGAAGACCAAGATTTTGTAGTTGATCCCATGGGAACAGGAAGCCAATCTTTTAGGACTGGGGTGATGTGATGTCAGGATTTGGTGTAGGTTAGAAGTTGGGCAAATGCGTTTTGGACCAATTGGAGTCTATTGTTGAAACATATGTATAAGTTCCTTGGAGTATACCTAAACAATCAATTAAACTGGTCAGACAACACAGAAGCCCTCTACAGGAAGGGACCAAGCAGGCTGTTCTTCCTGAGGAGACTCAGGTCCTTCAACGTGTGCAATAGACTGCTGCAGTCGTTTTACCAGTCTGTAGTAGCCAGCGTCCTCTTCTATGCTGGGGGGGGGGGGGGCTAGATCAACTCAAGGGACACCAACAAACTGGTGAGGAAGGCTAGCTCCGTGGTGGGGGTCGAGCTGGTCAAACTATAGGTGGTGGCAGAGAGGGGGATGACAAGGAAGCTGGCCGCTATCCTGGACAATCCCTCCCACCCCCTCTATGAGGAGCTAGTCAAGATGAGAAGCACGTTCAGCCACAGACTCATATCCGAGATTTCTCGTTAGTTCATGCCAACCGTTGAGTGCCAGCCAACGAGAGATGTCGTTTTTAATCGTTTTTTTTTTATTAGCGATTTCCATTCATATTTCATCAATCTAGCCTCCCGTTACCACTGGAAGTCTCTCTGAGCTCCATTGGGAAAATACCGCCCCCTATCGTCTCTCCGTGTGGTACTGCACCCCTTGGACTGGATTGAATGAAACACATGGGGGGGGGAAATCCTGCTTCTTCATTTTACTTCTCAGGCAAGTAACTCGAGCCGATTGGATTCATTGTGGACCATCAGAGCAGCGTGGAATCTGTGTTTCGACCACCCAGCGTTGGATCAATAAACGCGATCGATATTTGGAATGGCGATCAGGAATTGGAATAATCTTTTTGGAGAACATCTGATCCGAGGTAAGGAATCTATTTTTACCAGTCTTGGGATAATCAGAGCTTTTTTCACAGAGATATCAACGTGGGCCCTATGTGTGTGTGTGTGTGTGTGTGTGTGTGTGTGTGTGTGTGTGTGCTGATCAGGAAATAGATAATCGATTTTTCAGCCCGCTTCTATAGCGTGCATAAGTACACATATACTATCGATAATCTAGTGTTTATTTGAAAACTATTCATAAATAGGCCGAAAAATTTCAACGTTTTTTGTAGAGTTGTTCCGATACCGATACCAGTATCGGAAATGCCTCCGATACTGCCTAAAATGCTGGTATCGGTATCGGCGAGTACCCTCTAATTCTGCGCTCCGATACCATATGACGTAATTTATCAACAACACGTGCGGTCTGCTGAGTGAGCATTATAAAACAAACGTGTTTTTAATCGACCGTGAATTAAAGTGTCAATGCTGTTTGTCATTTTAACAGCAGATACTTTCTTAAATGCCATCGTCCCGACAGCAGTGTGACGGGGAGCTCTGATGGGTTCGCTTGCTGGTGTTATTAGCATTAGCTGAAGCGCTAACCGAAAAGCTAGTTTTAGCTTTAACGTTACCTTGGCTAAAATTGGGGCTATTCATAATCCAGCAATAATGGCTGCAGACCTGCAAGCAAAGTACAGCAAGTTGGCAGAGGAGTATTCCAAGGTCAGGGCCGCCTCAGGGGGTGTGCGAGCAGTGCGGTCGCACAGGGCCTCGCGGGAAGGGGGGCCTCGCAAAAAAAAAAAAAGAAAAAAAAATGTATTCGTTATTTTTTTTATTTTTTTAATTTTCTTTTTGCGAGGCCCCCCTTCCCGCGAGGCCCTTTTTCATCACAGACCTAAAATCTAGTTTTGCTTATATGCTTATATATTTCACATTAGACACGTTTGTAGAATGTGTCTGACTTGTTCCTGGCTCTGCGGCTCTGCAGCAGACATACTCACTATTGGAGCTCTGGGGCTCTGCAGCAGACATACTATTGGTTTCAACGAAGGGAGGGGTTACATGTGTACAGTCGGCCGGCATGCGTCAGCTGCGTTTGACTATTTCGCGCGTGCAGCATTGGAGGTTATGCTTATGCCAGCCAAGACGAAGAGGACGGTCGTTCGGCAGATGGACTGAAGATGAAAGTTGTTGCATGTTAGACAGTTCAGTCAGGCTAGCCATGTCGGCTTAGCTAAAGGCAGGGACAGCTAGTTAGCTTTAGCTACGTTATAATATCGAGTGCTAACGTGTGGTTCAGTCGGGATAGCCATGTCGGCTAGTAGCTAGCTTAGCTAAAGGCTAACTAGCGTTAGCTAACCTAGAGAGAGCACGTGCATCATTGTTATGCCAAGATGAAGAGGACGGTCGTTCGGCAGATGAACTTTGTCAACTCCACGCGGTTGTCTCCATCCTCTTGGACGTTTGGTGAGTTTTTAATGCACTCTATTCTATTCCCGCCGTGGATATATCTCTCTCTCTCTCTCGGGCCGGCTAGCTATCGTGGCTAACGTTATATTGAGCCAAACGACCCGGCTAGCTGTTGTAGCTAATGTTATATTGAGCCAAAGCAGGCTGGCTAGCTAACGTAGCTAACGTTATATTGAGCCAAACGGGCCGGCTAGCTGTTGTAGCTAACGTTATATTGAGCCAAACGGGCTGGCTAGCTGTTGTAGCTAATGTTATATTGAGCCAAGTGGGCCGGCTAGCTAACGTAGCTAACGTTATATTGAGCCAAACGGGCCGGCTAGCTGTTGTAGCTAACGGTGTGTACCTGGTGTCAGTACCTGGCTACTCTATTTGCAGTTAGCCTATTTAGCTGGTGTCGGCCGTTGGCTCCTTGCTACTTTGTTTTCTCTGGTATAGACCCTCTTCTCTTTGGATTTAAGTGTTGATCTTTGTCCTTTTGGATCTATGTATATTCATGTTGCCTTTGTGAAGTTATCTTTTCCTTCTGTTTTGTTCTTCCATTAAAAGTTGAATATTCTTTAGGGGCTCATCTTAGCTGTCTTGCTTATCTCTCTCATACATGCTCTCTCTCTAACACACACACACACACACAGACATGCTCTCTCTCTCTAAGGTCGCTTTCACACAGGGGCTGTTTGGTCCGGACTTTCGGACAAGAATTCGATAGTCCGGTTTTTCGGGTCTGTGTGAATGCGCGTCGAACTCGGTTCGCGGACCAAACAGTCGAACTCTGGTCCGCCTGAAAACGTAGGTCTCGGTTCGGCTTCATCGAACCAAACGCGAACCAAATATAGGAAGTGATTATTATTACCACTGCTCGCAGCACTCACTGCAAAACAAGCACACTGCATCTAATCTCTCTATCTATCTATCTATATATCTGTGCATCTTGGGAAGAAGGAAGAAAAAACGCGGCTTATTATTATTACCGAGGCGCGCAGCTTATTATATTATTAATAAAACAGCTACTTGTGGGCACTCATAAAAACACCGTGGTCTACAAGTTGTTTAGCGAGAGGATGGTGGTAATGTGCTTCAATAGAACAATGGATCAATGCCATGTCAAAACTCGGCTCTGCTGATCTGGAGGACTCGCAGTCCACACAGACACACACACACACGCGCGCGCGTGCGCACACACGGGATCGCAGCCACACACACATTTCCACTGTCCAATAGACAAGCGCCCTTTTCGACCGCGTGACATTGTTCAGAAGGTCTCGGTCCGCCTGACAGATATCTGTGTGAAAGCAGGCGAACCAAATGAAGAATGCAACAATGTTGCAACTTCACCCCCAGAACCGCACCGAGTCCACCAAAACTATATGTGAAAGCGACCTAACACACAAACACACATGCTCTCTCTCTCTCTCTCTCTCTCTCTCTCTCTCTCTCTCTTTCTAACACACACAGACATGCTTTATATCTCTCTCTAACACACAAAATGACATGCTCTCTCTCTCTATATTTCTCTCTCTTTCTAACACACATATACATGCTCTCTCTCTAACACACACACACAAACAGACATGCTCTCTCTCTATCTCTCTCTTTCTAACACACACAGACATGCTCTATCTATCTCTCTCTCTTCAATTCAAATGGGCTTTATTTCACATTCTTGTATTTCTCGCAGTAGATATGGGAGTTTTGAGTTATTGTCCATGTTTTCAAAGTCTCTTTGGGTGTTTGCAATTTGTGGGAAGTATATGTCTTGGTATAGTGGGCAGGTTGTTAAGAAGTGGAGCTCGGTTTCCACCTCATCTTGTGTGCAGTGGGTCTGTCTTCGCTTGGGAGCCAGGTCTGCCTATGGCGGCCTTTCTCGATGGCTAGGCTGTGCTCGCTGAGTCTGTACCTAGTCAAGGATCTTCTTAGTATTGGGTCAGTCACAGTGCTCAGGTATTCTGCCACTGTGTACTCTCTGTTTAGGGCCAAATAGCATTTCAATTTGCTCTGGTTTTGGGTTGTTTCTTTCCAATGTCTCTCTCTATCTCTCTCTCTCTCTCTCTCTCTCTCTCTCTCTCTCTCTCTCTCTCTCTCTCTCTCTCTCTCTCTCTCTCTCTCTCTGGCCTTGCTCTGGTGGAGGGTCAGGGGCATTGCCGGGTCTGTGCAGCGATAACACTGTATATTGACTGTAGAACGGGAACTCTCTCTCGCTCTCTCTCTTGCTATATGTTGACTGTATCATGCCCAGCCTCGGGCAGCGCTATTATTTAAGAATATGTTGACTGTATGAAAAAAAAAAAAAAAAAATGTTTTTTTTAATTTTTTTTACCTTTTAGGGGGGGGGGGGGGGGGTCCCAACAATCGTTCCGTGGGTGAACTCATTGAGATAGTTGTCAATTAATGATACTAATACTAATCTATACAATCACCTGTTGTTGAATAAATACCATTACTTTATAGTTATTACTAAAAAACAGTATATATAAAACAGTAGCTGTAAAAAATATTGTATCGGATCAGTATCGGTAAAGGTTAGGTATCGGAATCGGATCGGGAAGGAAAAAATGGTATCGGAACATCTCTAGTTTTTTGTGTATTCCAGTAAAGGGCGTTTATCGCAGAATCTTCTGAAATGTTCTGGAACTTTCATAAAACGAGCGTTTTTCAAAATGGTATAAAACGTGAATGAACTGATTAAAAAACAATCCGTTTCGACAATGTTGACTGCAAACAAGTCTTCGATAAGCGACGGCCATATTATACACATAGCCATAATTTAAGATATAGTCTATGCGTTCGCAAATATGAGAGCTATCATTGAAGTGGGTGGTGGCATGCAACAGGGTTCCGGGGTACCGGACCCGTGGCACGGAAAGTGTTAATGGCGACCATGTGACACTAACGTGACTAAATAATTCATGCAATATCGTTGACAACAACTGACGACACAAAATGTAGTTTGCAAAATACAACTTTGCTTTATTGTCAAGACTGTTTACTTGCTAGCTAACAGTAGCCCGTTTGCAGACAGGAAAGTAACAAACATAATTGTCCGTGCGGAACCCTTATCCCCAACACAGCGTTCTGTGTGTAGGGGGTACCACTGTTATGCTGTGGGTGTTGTTTCCCCCCCGGGAGATATGGGAGGACGGAGCGCTACATTATGTTTTGACCCACCACAATAGAACACATTAAATAGCTTACATAACGATAGGAAAACATACCTGCCCTCAGTCGTCATGGGAAATGTAAGATCACTGGTCAACAAGACAGATGAACTTTCGGCCCTGGTAAAAATCCAAGTGGAATACAGAGTCCAGCTTGCATGGAAATATCCCAGACTGCGGTCAGTGCGGTGGAACTGCATGGCTTCACCATGATGCGATCATGCAAGCCGACAGAAACAAAGCCAGCGGTAAGTGGAAAGGTGGCGGGTGGTTATTTTTGTTAACTCCAGAAGTGGTGTATGTTTCAGTTGGTTACTTTATTGAACGTCGGTATCACATACAGCTGCTGTAGCGTAGCTTGTTTACATTCCAACACCGTAGAAGAAGATAGTGACATCCGGTACGTTAGTCCTCAAATCGAGGTAACGTTAAAGTTAACAGTTACTGCATATTACCAGCCGGAGGACTAATAACATCACCATAACAGTGTAATCCCGGACATGTTACGGTCAAGGAACATATACAGTATGCACCCCAGACATAAGTTAGAACTATTGGTGGTAGAACGTTAGGTTATGGCTATAACCAAGTTCTGTTAGTTAGGGGTGACGCTTGGCATCACTACTGCACTTCCTCGCGTACGTGCACGCGCACTGAATAAATTCCACAAATGTACCTTTAATACCAGTATTAGTCTGACCACACCCCTCATCAGCTTACCTTCATAAGCAGGTGTGTGGTCACCTGCTCTCCTCCTTCACAAGCTTTCACCACAAGGTGAGGTCAAGGGCTGCAGCGGCCGTCTGATGCCAAGCGTCACCCCTAACTAACAGAACTTGGTTATAGCCATAACCTAACGTTCTGTTTCATTAAGAGGCTCTGCTTGGCATCACTACTGCACAAGGGGAGGCCAAGCGGAGCCGCTGGCTGACAAATACACCCCGCTGACAGCCCCCCAAAACCATCAGAACAAGGAGGGCCGAGCCCCCCCGACCCCCCCTAATGGAGGGTATCCCCCCTATTAGGGGCTTCACGGGAAGGCGACGGACCCGACCGTGCGAAGAGGCACTCAAGCAACTCAACGCACAGGGTGAGCAGACCGTGGCTTGACCCCACGACTACACACACGCACAACCCGCATGCCACCCGGGAACGAACGGAGGAACAACCTCGTTACTGCCCCAAGAATCACGGGGTCAAGGGCAAACCCAACCCCGTGGCAAGGCCGTAGCAGCGGAGCGCGAAGGAAGACCCAGACCCACCAAAAGGACTGGACTCCCTGGAATGGGGGCCCGGAGAAGTCCATGATGCCAGCATCAAGACCCCACCAGGTGGGCACGTAGTGCCCCGCCCCCCACATCGCCAGCGTATTCGGACAAAGGCCCCTCAGTTACTGCACCTGGTATTCCCAGGCGGAAACCCATCCAAGTACTAACCAGGCCAGAACCTGCTTAGCTTCCGAGATCGGATGAGATCGGGCGTGTTCAGGTCGGTATGGCCGTAAGCCGAGCGGGCCCCGTCCCCCCAATAGTACACCGCCTGGCACACT
Organism: Notolepis coatsorum; assembly: GCF_963971535.1. Taxonomy (NCBI): domain Eukaryota; kingdom Metazoa; phylum Chordata; class Actinopteri; order Aulopiformes; family Paralepididae; genus Notolepis; species Notolepis coatsorum. Next base: position 16,940,854 of record NC_140166.1, on the reverse strand, counting down.
GACCCTGCAGAACAGGCAGTCAGCATGGCCGTAAGCACACAAAAAAGGTTAACCAACGGAAGCAGGCAGCGCACCGGGGAAAAACCAGGCAACAGGCTGTTAACCCTAGCCTGGAGACTGCGGACGAGACAGGCGCCAGAGGGGACAGCTGAACACAGCTGCCCCGGCGGAAGGGGCGTATGCTGGTGTTGTTGCATGACCAAGCCTCCATTTAAAAAACCCCACCCAGAAGGGCTGAGGCAGAGAAGGCTGACACAATTGGCAGACGTCATGAACGTGCAGGGGCACCCTCAACCGGGTAACCCGGGATTTGACACTGCTCCAACACACCAGGGAATCAACCACCTCGGTGTTACCCAATGCGGTGGTTGTTCCTATAACCCCTCAAGAAAAAACTCCAAAAACACACCTGCGGGTATACACCGGCTATACCGCAGTACAAGTGTCTCAGTTTCCAAAAAAGGGTTAACCCAGGCTTACGGGTCGACGAACATTACCTCGGACCGGGCCTGGCGATACGGGAAGCACAGGGTCACCAGAGGAGGTCAAAGACCACCCCCAACAGGCCCCTCTTCGCCATGCGTGAGAGAGGAGCGAAAAATAATGGAGAACCAGCCCCTAAGCACACCGTACTTGGTATTCCCAGGCGGTCTCCCAACCAAGTACTAACCAGGACCAACCTGTGTAGCGGCCGAGATCCGACGAGATCGAGCGTGTACAGGTTGGCATGGCCGTAAGCCATTACGACAGTGCTGAGTAAAAACGTACCCAACCAGGGTCTCCATAGCGCTTAACCCTGTGACAACCGGACCGACCTGGCATTTTTCCCCCTGAAAAAAGCCCAAGTCCCTCAGGGTACCAGAACAGCAGATCTGCATCCCCGGCAGACAACGGGTTCAACTGATCCGGTCCAGCGTGACCAGAACCAGTCCCGTGCCCTAACCACGCCGACATGCCAACTCCAGGAGAAAGGGCAGATATGCGTGTCAATCTTAACATGAAAAAGAAGGCGCCACCCAGACGTTCGGCCGAACCGCGCCTGGTGGCCCACCCCAAGGGCGTGAGACCCCTCTACATATGTTCAGATCCATTCCGTCATCAACCCCCAGACATGAATGAGAATTCGTCGAAAAACCAACCCAGGTTGAGGGATTTGGTCGTCGGAAGAGGAAAAACCCCCATCTCAGTTGCTTTATAAAAACGCCGTTTCAACCACAAGCAACCAAGGCGTGCCAGTCAGTCGCCTGGTTACAGCGAGCTAGCACTATACGTGCGTCGGGACACACCCCCATCAATGAACAGGCTATTTAGACCTGTCATTGAATCCCCAAGGCGCCCAGGGGAACGACAAGAGGGGTGTGACCAGCGTTTCCGTTAGCCGGTAATTACCGGTATTTGACTGGCAAAATCTGTTGAAGTCCGACAAATTTAATCTCTCCGGTCATAGTGTCCGGTGAAAATAGTTCCCTCTGGGCACAGTTTGATTATTTGAATTGTATTTGGATGGGCTGGAGTTGGGTGGCCTATGCGATGAACGAAACAATCATTGCGTTTGTTGTCGTTGCATCGCCAAGCAGCCGGTCTGGTAATGACGACGCTGTGTCAGTGAGAGCTTGCTGCTGGATTTGCGGAAGGCATGCAGCTGCAGACCCACAGAACCCACCAGCTTTGCTGGCACAGTGCGGTCCCCAGACCTGGAAAGCTGCTCTGCGGGTCTGCAGCTGGATGCTTCTTGCAAACTAACTGCGGCCGGCTCGCGCTGATATTGTTGGACCGGCTGCTTGGTGGAGCAACGATGAAACGAATGTAATGAATCGTTCGTCGCATGGGCTATTTAATTTTGGCCTGTTTTGGTACGGTTCGGGTGGTCAAGTTGTGCTTGGAGGGAGTTGTTTTCACCGGACATTATGACCAGCACCAAGTCGTTGGGAGGTGGAGATATACATCACGCAAACCCACGATAATGTTGCCGTCTCTCTGCCAAATTTCTCAGTTCTTCGCTTGATATAATTAATACAAATGTCCAATATAACGGAATTTGTTAGCTCATAAAAATGTGATTATAACAGACTGCTGTTTAGTGTCGGACCGACTGCCCACATACACGGTCTATTTTATTTCAAGTCAGCAGCAGCACGGAGTATCGAGGGACTTATTTTATTTGGAATATATTAATGACTGTATACGCAAAAGTAGTCTAGTTTTAAGTAATAATATTATAAATCTACATGACATTCTTTATATAGCCTGCCTATCAATTGTTTTAAAGCTCAATAAACTATGACCGGAATTAATCTCATTTGTCCGGTAGATTGAAATCTTGCAGGTCACGGAGACCGGCAACAATTTTTTCTAACGGAAACCCTGGGTGTGACACTCCCTAACTCCAAAACTTTTTGAATAGAAAAGAAGGAAGCATCAACAGTATGTATCCCAGTCTACACAGCCGGGGTAAAATTTTTTCACATTTTTACATCCCACCACCCTCCCATAGGAAGGAGACAGGGATCCCCAGAGAGACTTCCCACGCGAGCTGTACAGATTGAAAAGAATATATTGCACCTTGAGCCATGTAAAAAATTGGTTTTAGGGCTCTCCGGGGAAGAGGCACTGAACCCATACACACTCAAAAATCAAATTGAATCGAATACATATACAATAGAATAGGACCCTTCTAGAGGGTCCACTCACTTTGACAATCTGAGGAGGAAGGCTCTGTACTCTGATGGAGGCTCCCTCACATGGAAGAAGGAGTCCGAACTCACAGAAGGCCCGAATAGGCGCTTGGTGAGGAGGAGCCCTGACCACCCCCCTGAAACAGATCCATCACATGGACCTGAACAGCACACGGAAGTCCTACCAACAGAGACGCGCACGGTGACGTACTCTATGGCGGGGGAATTCCTGCGGTGCACACGCCCAATATACCAGGCCGTGGGACCAGGAAACTCCCTCCCTCCCCCCCCCCCCCCCCCCCCCGTAACGTGCTGAACCGCCACGTGACGGGAACCTTGAAGGACAGGGGGTGTACCCCTGACCGACAGAAACAAGGGGGAGAGGAAAGGTTACCAGTTCACCCCTTTACGACCCCACACCCATGACACGATGTAATGACAAAAAGAGAATATGACACAGTCATAGTCAGCTCTATGAAGCGTTTGACAGCTCCACACAGCGCATGAGCTAACCTGCTATCTGATTTTTACTAAGGAAAAACACAGAATAGAGAGGGCTCTAAGAGCCCCGGTCCAACATACACATGTGCTTCTGTGGCCAGTCCAACCCAGTTGTAGGTCACATGACACACACAACCCATCATCACCTACAAAAAATGGCAAAAACACTCAACAGAGGAACGCCGTTTTTCACAATGAGAGAATACATCATTCTCGATTAGTATCGGCCACAGGCCTTGCTAAGCACACACGACAGCGACCAAACCATTTTTTCTTTTAGGAAAATAAAGTCTCTCCAGCAGTTTTAGCACAACCTCAGCAATCAAGCTAAGAGTTACATCGCATCCCTACCACACAAAAGACACAATTAGTGCACAAACATGTCTGATAGGAGGATGAAAAAGTCCCCAGGGAACCGGGGGGAAACACAATCCTCTTATTTTACCCTCAATACGGCCAGTTAAAACAGGAAAACCTGTTAATATGTGAACACACTGTTCATTGTCATCACAGGCTGAGAAAAGAACATTCTTTTACTCACTTGTCACCAAGCATAGCTTCATAGGTTAGTTACCTTAGTTGTGAGTACACGGTACATATAAACACCATGATGTTTCTCACACAACAACCAGATCATTACATCCCGATTTGCACGGAGAAGCTAACTGCCAGGGACAAAAACAGCTCACACATAACCCGCGCCGTATCCCAAATGCATTGCAGCAACACACGTTTTGGGAAAAACATCGTTATTCACAATACATTTAGAAAAGTAAAACCAGAAAACGTGTTATAAGGTCTGGTCAAACCTGTTCCTACCCGGAACGTAGATCAGCGAAGTGCAGTCACAGACACCGTAGGAACACAGCCGCTCCTGTGTTGATCGAACTGGGCAGCGTCGCCGCTCCAACCCACACTACAGTCCTTTGTTGATGCAACCTTGCCGTCCTGGCTCAGGGCAGGGTCGACGAAACATCCCCTGTCAAGGATGACGTCGTAGTCAAGAGTGTAAAACATGTTAAAATCAAAGCACGTTCAACAGAATAGCATCAAGCTAACGGCCGCTCCAACCGTTCGGGTGCTACTGCTTCTGCTCGCGAGACGCCGAGCTAACGACGCACGCGATCAGAAGCGAGCTCACGGTGGCGCGCGAGAAGCTAAGCTACCCCGTGCCAGGCCATGGCCTATAGCAGCAAGCTAACGTTACCTAGCGATCACGACATGCTAGCACCGCAGCTAACAGCTGACTGGCTAACAGTAGGCCCAACCTGAGCAGGCCATGCAGCGATCCCAGCAGGCTAACGCAGCAGTTAACAGCTGACTGGCTAACCGTAAGCTAAGCAGCTATCAACTGAACCTGTAAACAATGACATAACACTCACCCAGACAGGCCGCCGTTCTGAACCTCTCCTCACTTTTTAAGAGAAAAGAGAAAACAAGATGTCAACACCGCTTCACAACGGTGATTTTACCAACACCCGACGGAATCAGCACAATACCAACTGGCCTGTGTAGCTGACTTTGAACATGGATCTGCTGCTAACGCACATCCATGCACATATCCCCTCGTGAAGGAATACTCTCATTTGGATATGAAAGATGGGGCCTTAACACAGTGACAGAGAGAATCCACTCGTCCAAAACACACAGGGATCACCAGTGTTAATGGTCGCGGCCCACTAGTTAAAACTATAATGGTCTTCAGACCAAGGTCTTCTGTCGCCTAGGTGGCTGAACAAAGGACCCTAGCCTGGGGCCGGTTTCCATAAACATTGTCAAGTAGCCCCCATAGCACTAACAGACAAGTGGAGCCTGCCAGCAAACACTACTCACCCAACCTGGAACGCACCGCTTCTCACAACAGCGGCGTGTCCGACAGTTCAGCTGTGGCCTGACAGGTTTCACCCCAACAAACACAGCAAGGAACTGCAGTTTGAGAAGCATGCAGCGGCGTGCTCCCAATACGAAAAACCGGTGGAGGGTTTTTAGAATGATCAACATCTTCTAGACACTCCAGTACGAAGACAATATCGCCGTATTTTCTCGAAAATAGTGAGAGAGAAAATAAAGATATGATGTCAACGTATCTCCTTCCTTGTAAACAAAATTTTTCTCCACTAACAACACGTCAAGTGGGGTACTACCGAGGCACTTTCTTGTGGTGAAAGCGAGAAGGAGGAGAGCAGGTGACCACACACCTGCTTATGAAGGTAAGCTGATGAGGGGTGTGGTCAGACTAATACTGGTATTAAAGGTACATTTGTGGAATTTATTCAGTGTGCGTGCACGTACGCGAGGAAGTGCAGTAGTGATGCCAAGCAGAGCCCCTTAACGAAACAGAACTGAGACCATATTACCTCCCGAGAGAATTCTCACATGCAGTCGCTGTGTTTACATTCCACCAAGCATGTGACGTCATCCATTCTACCATTGCTAGCCTGGGATACAGACAACACATCCCAACGCATTCATACTCATCAACGGGGATTTTAATCACGTCAAAATAACCAGGACCCTGACAAACTTCACACACTTTGTTTTTAACACGTACTAAATAATTGTATGTTATGTATTAACTGTTTTTAAATGGCTGTGTTGATGTTGTGATGAACACCTGAATCTCCCCTTGGTGATAAATAAAGGTTTTCAATCAATCAATAAGTCTAACCAGCTAGCACTAACGTTAGCTTTTTTTGTTTCGAAAAAACTCATGACAACTTATGAGGCTGTAACTGAGTGGCGAGACTAAACTAAAAAAAGTTTATTTTTTTATTAAAAAATTTTAATAAACTTTTTTTTAAGACTAAATCGAGACTAAACGAAGACTAAAGTGCTCAGACCTGTCGTTGACTAAAACTGACTAAACGAAGAATAAATGAAGATGACTAAATATGATGAAAACGAAAAAGGAGCATTTGACACATGACTAAGACTAAAACTAAAATGAAAATAGCTGCCAAAATTAACACTGCTCATACCCCCCCCCCCAACACACCACTAACCGCCTCGGCCAGTCCTTCGTACCAGCGGCCATCAGGCTCCACAACAGTGGGAAGGGACTGCTACCAGCAGCCGGAGAGCTAACAGCAGCAGAACTCGAGAACTACTAGGAATGTCTGATCACTGAGTGTGTCTGACTCCCACCTAAACTGCACAGACTATAACATATGACGTATATCACGTCGGTTAGGGTACCTTATTTAGATTCTAAATAGTATATATTTCGTTTCTAGGGGTGGAACGGTACGCATTCTAACCATACACCGTTCGATACGACCTCCGCGGTTCGGGGAATGTGTGTATTGTTCGGTTATAATGTTAGCCGCAAGCTAGGCTAATGTTAAGTTAGCCGCAAGCTAACTAGCATTAGCGCGAACTAACTAGCGTTAGCCGCGAGCTAACCGTGGAGTCACTTCGCTGTGTTCCATTAATTCCATTAGTGGGGAAGGCGGGGTATATTGACGAGGCTTGACAACAGAGGTTCAAAGATAACTTCACATTTATTGGCTGTTGGTTTATATCATCAGGGCTTCTCCTTCCAACGCAGTGTTACTGTTGACTATTTACTTCCTCGTCACTTCAAATACGGGTACCAGGACACTCAAATAGCAAAAGCGAGTCGAGTCGATTAGGTACCATGCAGTGAAAAGCGGCATAAGAGAATACTTCATAATGTTTCATGCAATTAAAAAGTTAATATATATTTAGTACACATGATTTATTTATTTTAAATAACACAGTGACTTTTCCTTTTTGATAAGAAAGTCTAGTGCTGGTTGAGCATATTCATACTTTATATGTTGATGGCCTTTGTCTATAATGTGGCCACAAAAATAGAAAAGGTTTAATTATTTTGTTATTAAGTTAATACTTTGACAAATGTTGTCAGTTTGGTCTTTGTGTGCCAAACATTATTTATTACCAAATAAATGAGAAGCATGTTTAAATCAGCAATGCCTCCCCTCTCTCTCCTAGCTCTAACCGTCACTGTCAAAATAATGTCCCTGATGTCAAACTGCCTCATTCTTTCAGTTTTTGCATGACTACGTCCTTGAGTATAACTGAAAAGTTGGATTATTTTTAGGCTATATAATTTATGCTGATGTATGGTCTTTTTGGAGTGTTAAAAAAAACAAAACAAAAAAACAACGTATCGAACCGAACCGAAAACCGAGACACCAAAACTGTGATACGAACCGAACCGTAGATTTTGTGAATCGTTCCCCCCTATTAGATTCTAGTGTTTATTGTAACCATATTTATTGTAATGTATAATATAACTGATAGGGCATACAGAGACCCTCATCTGTACCTTGATTGAATTGAATTGAATTGAATTGAAAAGTTTATTAACAGATTGCAGAATGGGTACAGTACAGTACAGCTCAATACATACAATTGTTAAGGGGATGCAGACCAGAGAAAGACTTTCGTCTTGTTTACATCAGGGTCCCCCATTTTCAATTCATCATAACATATATGACATACATGACATACAGATAGACAGTACTGCTACATCTATACATTTATGACATATCAGAGTTGCAAATACAGTACTGTTTGTGATACAAAAAGTGTCCAGAAAAAGAGTGTATACATTTGACGTAGAAACTGTACATTGGAGGAGGTTGGTGGGGTGGGGTTGGTGGGTGGGGGCTGTACATTGGAGGGGGGGGTTGGGGTAGGGGGGGGGGGACACTGTACACTGTACATTGGAATACTGACAAAGCCATACTTGGTAATTTACTGTACAACTGGGTTAAGACATTTGTAGGGGCCAGTTTCTAATTGCAGTCTCCCGTAGGTGTTCTTTGAGAGTGTTTTTGAAGGTGGGTAGTGATTCACATTCCTTTACAGCTTTGGGTAGGGCGTTCCACATTGATGTGGCATAATTGCGAAACGTGTTTAGTCCCTTGTTTGAGCCGAATCTGGGTTTAACATGATTTGTGGAGCTCCCTCTGGTGTTGTGATCGTGGTATTCACTGACCTTTGGGAAGTATTTTGACATGTACATGGGTACCTTGGTCGCGTAGTGTATCTTGTAGACCAGGCCCATTGCAAGTTGCTGTACTCTGTCGTCTACTCTAAGCCATCCTAGGTTGTCAAAGTGGGCCGGGGTGAGGTGGGTTCTAGGAGTCAGGTCAAGCAGTAGTCTGACTAGCTTGTTTTGAGATGTTTGTAATTTGTTTTTTAGTGCCTTTGAGGTGCTTTGGTACCATGAGGTGCAAGCATAGTCGTAGTACCCTTGAATGAGTGCTCCTGCCAGAGTCTTCAGGGTATTCTTGTTTACCAGAGAGGAGATCCGGTACAAGAAATCACACTGCCTACTTGCTCATATGCGTATATTAGAGTTAATTATATTGTTATATTGTTTACACTGCCTATTTTTACTTTTATACCGTAATAATAATAATAATGACTTGGATTTATATAGCGCTCTTCATGACACCCAGAGCGCTTCACAGAGTCCATTATTCATTCATACACAGTCATACCGGTGGTGGTAAGCTACAATTGCAGCCAGAGCTGCCCTGAGGCAGACTCACGGACTATAATACTATAATTTGTATTGCCTGTATTTATATCTTTCTACTATTAACATGACCATACCTGTAGTGTACCTCCCCTCCCCCCTCCCCATGCTGCTATGATGCCTGGATTTCACCAAGGGAATCAATAGAGGAATATTTTATCTTATCTTTGATGGAGTTAGCGTTGATGCCATAGAGGAGTGAGTTGCAGTAGTCAAGTCAAGTGTTCCTTTATTAATCCCCTTGGGGAAATTCAGATGTCATAGCAGCATGGGGAGGGGGGTATCAGAGGCCACGCTTCAGGACGCTCTGGAGGACATAGACTGGGGAATGTTCCAAGGAAGCGCCAGTGACGTCAGCGAGTTCGCAGACACTGTTGTTAGCTTCATAGCAACCTTAGCTGATAGTATCGTCCCCACAAAAAAGGCGAGGGTGTTCCCGAACCAGAAACCGTGGGTGGACAGTACTATCAGAGCAGCTCTGAAAACTCGCACCACTGCTTACAACCTGGGCAGAGAGACAGGAAATATGGAGGAGTACAAGACTACAGTCTATACTCTGCGCAAGGCTGTTAAACTTGCTAAGAGGACGTATGCTGACAAGATGGAGGCACAAATGGCACAGAATGACACAAGAGGCTTATGGCGGGGACTGCGGACGATAACTGACTACAAAGTCAGCGCCCCCTCAATGGGGAGCGACGGCGCCTCTCTCGCGGACAAACTCAACTCCTTCTACGCACGGTTTGGTGTAAACAGTAGCGACGCTAGCTCACCGGCTAGTGACGTCACTGGCGCGCCGGCTGTCGTGGAGGGGGGGGGGGGCATCCGCAGGGGGGGCGGGGGGGCTCTCTCATTGACGGAACACAGTGTGAGAAGAGCATTTATGCGGGTGAACACCAGGAAGGCTGCTGGCCCAGATGGGATAACAGGACGCATACTTAAGTCCTGTGCTAACCAGCTATCCCCTGTGTTCACCACCATATTTAATCAATCCCTGGCGGAATCCGTGGTACCTGCCTGCTTCAAGGTGTCTACCATTATCCCAGTACCAAAGAAATCCTCCCCAACAGGTCTCAATGACTACAGACCGGTGGCACTCACCTCTGTGGCCATGAAATGTTTTGAGAGGCTGGTTAAGGATCACATTTGTGCCTCCCTCCCCAGTGATATGGACCCTATGCAATTTGCATACAGGCCAAACAGGTCCACTGATGATGCGGTCTCCCAGGTACTGCACAGCACCCTCTCTCACCTAGACCGCCAGAAGGGGGGCTATGTGAGACTGTTGTTCATTGACTACAGCTCAGCGTTCAACACCATAGTCCCCACCAGACTGGTGGACAAGCTGATCGAGCTGGGTCTGAGCTCCGCTCTGAGCGCCTGGATACTGGACTTTCTGAGTGAAAGGCCCCAGGCGGTCAGGGTGGGGGGTCAGACCTCCAACACCATCACCCTGAGCATCGGGTCCCCCCAGGGCTGTGTTCTGAGCCCCCTGCTGTACTCACTATACAGTATACACACATGACTGTGTGGCCAAGTTCAGCTCCAACTCCATAGTGAAGTTTGCGGATGACACAGTGGTGGTCGGGCTGATCTCGGAGGAGGTTGAGGTACTGGAACGTTGGTGCCAGGACAATAGCCTGCTCCTGAACATTGGTAAAACCAAGGAGCTGGTCGTGGATTTTAGGAGAAGACAGCAGGGGACACACACACCACTGAGGATAAACGGGGCTACCGTGGACAGGGTGAGCAGCTTCAAGTACCTGGGGGTCCACATCTCAGAGGATCTGACATGGACAACACACATAGACTCAGTCGTAAAAAAGGCGAAGCAGCGCCTCTACCACCTGAGACAGTTAAGGAAGTTCAGAGTATCTGGGAAGATACTCCAGTCCTTCAACTCCGGAGCTGTAGAGAGCATCTTGACTGGAAACATCACTGCCTGGTATGGAAACAGCACGGCACAGGACAAGAAGGCCCTACAGAGAGTGGTGCGCTCAGCCGAGCGTACCACGGGTATTGCACTACCACCCCTGCAGGTCTTATATAACAAGAGGTGCAAATCCAGAGCCTGCAGAATAATGAAAGACCCTCACCACCCCAACAACAGCCTGTTCAAGCTGCTGCGGTCAGGCAAACGCCTGCGAACACCAGTAACTAGGACAGAGAGACTTCGGCTCAGCTTCTTCCCCCAGGCCATCAGAGCCTTGAACACTGAACTCTCCACACACAAGCACACATGAGCACACACACAACACACACTGTACACGCTCACACAATAGCAGCCACTTTAACATGAGCACACACACACTCATGCTGCACACGCTCACACTTATGGTCACTTTACAAAAGGAAAGGTCACTTTAAGAATAGTATAGTATAACTTGAGATTGTATAATATAGCATTGTATAGCAGTGTACATAAAGACCCAGTGCCTCATCCGTAGCTAACAGTGTATTGCACTATCACAGGACCTAGCATGTCCTACCATGCTCTGTAAAAACTCATGTACATAAACCGATATGCCCTACTTTGATTACTTGTATTATTGCACAATGTCGTTCTATTGGATTCTTATTATATTATTATTATTGTATTATGCACAATCGTTGCGGGCAAGACCCCCCGCATTTCATTGTATACTTGTATGCCGTCTTGACTTGACTTGACTTGTATAGACAGAAGAGGTAATAATAGCAATAGTAATAGTAATGAACATAGAACATAGTAATAATAGTGATAATAGTAGTGGAATGGCAAGATACATGGTCCATTCTCCAGCCGTTGGCTCTCCAGCTATTGGCAGCAGTCCGTGCCCACAGTTGTGGAGCCTGATGGCTACTGACACAAAGGACTGGCCAAGAGGACGCTGGCTACCACATACTGGTAAAATGACTGCAGCAGCCTGTTACACGTGTTGAAAGATCTGAGTCTCCTCAGGAAGAACAGTCTGCTCTGTCCCTTCCTGTAGAGGCTCTCTGTGTTGTCCGACCAGTCCGCGTCTATACTTTCCGCAACGGAGCTCGGTTTCCGGGTTCCTCTGATTGGCCGCGACCCCCACGTGACCCGCGCTAGCACGCCCCCTTATCCACCCCTGCCGCCCTCGCTCTGTGTGTTGTGTTGCAGCGCGCACCAGAGCGGCAGTGGACACCAGAGCTCAGCCAGCGGCGAGAATATGCTGCCGCGAGCGGCATCGCTGAGCTCTGGTGTCCGCTGGAGCAAGCCGGCGATGCGATATTTTATTGGTTTGTCATGACAAACCATATTGTGCCATATGTGTAAAGGCACAACATATTCCAGTTAACGGTATATTTTTTTAATGATTCGTTACGGCGTAGTCAATACTTCCATGCGTATAAATTGAGGAAGGCAGGGACCTCTGGCGCTCTGGTGCGCGCTGCAACACAACACACAGCAGAGCGGCAGCGGCAGCGGTGGATAAGGGGGCGCGGCCAATCAGAGGAACCCGGAAACCGAGCTCCGTTGCGGAAAGTATAGACGTGACCAGTCCAGTCTACTGTTCAAGTGTACTCCCAGGAATTTGTAAGTCTCCACCATTTCCACCTCCTGCCCTCGAATAATGATGGGAGAAGGGTCCTCTTCTTGCCTCACTGAAAGTCCTCACCACAAGCTCCTTGGTCTTGCTGGTGTTGATTGATTGAATTGATTGATTGATTGAAAAGTTTATTAACAGATTGCAGAATGGGTACAGTACAGTACAGCTCAATACATACAATTGTTAAGGGGATGCAGACCAGAGAAAGACTTTCGTCTTGTTTACATCAGGGTCCCCCATTTTCAATTCATCATAAAATGAATATTGAGTCGCACCACTCTACGAAGCTCTCCACCAGGGCCCTGTACTCGTCCTTCTTGTCATCAACGATGGAGGAATTGTGTGCCTCTGTCGGTGGCACACAAGGGTGACAGCACAGTTCCTTGGGAGGCACCAGTGTTGCTCACCAGCACTGGCTGTCCTGCAGTCTGACATAGTTGGGTCTGTTGGTGTGGTAGTCAGTGATCCAAGCTAGCAAGCTGTGGTCACCAGTGTCATTGTTGTGAGCTTCTCCACTAGTCACAGAGCCTGGATGGTATTAAAGGCACTGGAGAAGATGCACTGTGCAGTCTCTCCAGGTGCTGGTAGGCTCTGGTATGCAAACTGCAGGGGGATCGGCAATAGGCGGCCCGCGGGCCAACATTGGCCCGCCAGCAATAATTTCTGGCCCCGTCAGATTATTTTGAGAATATGATATTTATTTGACGCGCGGGAAATATTCACTCGGGATGCCAGGGTGTCTTTTATTGTGAAGCTGTATCTATCTACCGGCAGTCATCAAAAGCATGTCTGTCACTATAGCCAATTGAAATGCTAGAAATGGTCAGGTGGACTGGGAGAACCAATGGAATAGTCCCACCGGGCCCCGTGTCTATTTCCCTAACGCACTTTCACTTCCGCGTTCGAGATGCGACTCGCGAGCGAGTTGAAGAAAACAAAACAAACATCTTTGGATAGCAACGGGGAAATATAACGCTTCTTTTAATAAACAGGAGCCATACTTAAAATACGGGTTTATCGCAACAGGTCGGTGATTCTTGCGTGCAGAGCCGACGTCCTCTCTGCATAATATGTGGCGACAACAACAACAACAACAACGAGGCAAGTTGGCAGATAAAGTAGCTGCATTCAACGCCAATCTGGAATTGGAGGGCGGCGAGTGGATATGACATGTTTCAAACATTAGCAGGGATTTTGGAGGACTTAACAACAAACAAGGAGGTATGGTGAGTCGTGTTTTCATGCATTCTGATCTGTTCATCACCCGCCGGCGCCGCGGTGATCTGCAACAGCTGAGAGCTGTTCATGAATGAATGGATGAGTGAGAACTTAGTTTGGCGGATTGCAGAGTGGGTGCAGTGCAGTGCGGCGCAGTGCACACGGTTGTTGGGGGGATGCAGACCAGAGAAAAACGTTTGTCTTTTTTCAATATCAGTATATTAAATTAGCCATTGTTTTTGATCGTGGCCCGCCAAGCAACGGCTTGGGGAAAATCTGGCCCGCGGCCAAACCTAATTGCCGACCCCTGGTCTAGGGAGTCACCTGGTCAAATCTGTTTGCACGCTCCTGGGGCCCCTTCACCCCCACCCCTTGCTGTTTCTCCTGAGACCCCACCCCCACACACACACACATCTCCAGGGCCGTCAGTCTGTAGCGTCCCCTCTAGTCTGTCCTTGTAGCTGTCCGTGGTTCTTTTTTTAGCTTGTTTTGGACAGCCATGCCCCTCCTATGTGTCCCCTGCCCCCTTCTGTGGCTCGGGAGGTAGAGCAGTTGTCTGGTAATCTGGAGGTTCCCGATTCGATTCCCGCTCCTCCCAGGCAGCGTGTCGAAGTGTCCTTGAGCAAGACACTTAACCCCTAATTGCTCCTGATGAGCAGGTTGGCACCTTGCATGGTTGCCTCTGCAGTCGGTGTGTGAATGTGTGAGTGAATGGGTAAAATGTGAGGAACTCTTTTGGATAAAAGCTGCTATATAAATGCAGCCATTTACCATTTGCCATTTACCCTGCCATAAAAGCCCTCTCTTTTCTGTTCAGTAGGGTTTTAATGTCCTTGTTAATCCAGCGTTTATTGTTGGGGAAGCAGCGTGCCTTTTTGGTGGGTAGAATGATCTGACATGATATAATCCATAATACAGTGGGAGAGTCCATCAATATCAATATCTCTCGAACAATTCCCAGTCTGTTGTACTGAAGCACTCCCTAAGCACCTCCTCAACGTCAGCAGACCACTGCAGGACAAGCCCGGTGATGGCTGGCAGTCTTTTTTTCTTTCTTTTTTTAATTATCTTTTTCCCCCTTCTTTTCCCCTTTTTCTCCCCTCCCAATGTTAGTCGTTTCCCAATTCCCAATCCCCTTCCTGGTCGTTGCGCACTCTACCCCCTACCGTCGGTCTGGGAGGGCGGAGACTATCACATGCTTCCTCCCACACATGTGTACCCAGCCCACCACTTCTTTTCACCTGGCAGTGCGGACTCTCACTGGGAGAGTGTAACGTGTGGAAGGTCACACTACCTCCCTCCAGATCCTTCCCTCGCTGTGCAGGCGCCCCGACCGAACTGTAGGAGTCGCTGTTTACAATGACCCAGACCCACCCCACCGGCTTCCCTCCCGCTGCCTCTGCCAATCGAGCCAGTATGACGGCCGGCCAAGCCGGAGGCAACGCTGACAGCCGGATTTGATACCAGTGTCTCTTGTGTTGGTGACGAGTGCTTACTCAGCTGCGCCACCCAGCCTCCGGCTGGCTGTCTTTTGATGACAGGCTTGTATGTTGTATGGGAAGTGGAGCTGTATGCATCCTTCATATCATCATACAGCAGGTCCAGTGTCTTATGAGCCGACCCCCTGAGCCGGGGGGAGGGCAGTGGAGCTGTATGCTTCCTTTATATCCTTTATATCAT
This sequence comes from Notolepis coatsorum, assembly GCF_963971535.1. NCBI lineage: Eukaryota > Metazoa > Chordata > Actinopteri > Aulopiformes > Paralepididae > Notolepis > Notolepis coatsorum. The sequence goes on along the minus strand of NC_140166.1, from coordinate 16,925,690 downwards.
CATATCATCATACAGCAGGTCCAGTGTCTTATTATCCCTGGTCTTGCATGTCACATACCGGGTGAAGTCAGTCAAGGTTTTAGCTTTAGTTGAAGTCTCCATTAATCACGGTGAATGCGTCCGGGTGTTTTGTCTGTAGTCCCGCAACTGTGGAGTGGATGACATCACTTGCCTGCGCTGTGGCGTCATCTTAACCAGAGAGGTACTGATCTCAGTAGAATCATCTTCACCAGAGAGGTACTGGTCTCAGTAGAATCATCTTAACTAGAGAGGTACTGATCTCAGTAGAATCATCTTAACCAGAGAGGTACTGATCTCAGTAGAATCATCTCAACTAGAGAGGTACTGATCTCAGTAGAATCATCTTAACTAGAGAGGTACTGATCTCAGTAGAATCATCTTAACCGGAGAGGTACTGATCTCAGTAGAATCGTCTTAACTAGAGAGGTACTGATCTCAGTAGAATCATCTTCACTAGAAATACTGGATATAGTAGAATCATCTTAACTAGAAGTTTGATTGATTGATTGCTAATTGTATTAACAGATTACAGTACGGCTCAATACACACAATTGTTAAGAAGGATGCAGACCAGAGAAATACTTTCATCTTGTTTACATCAGGGTCCCCCATTTTCAATTCATAACATTTATGACATACAGATATACAGTACTGTTACATCCAGACATTTATGACATACAAGATATACACATATACAGTACTGTTTATTTACAGACAGACTTTCTAAAAGAGAATATATACATTTGAGGGGGAGGAAACTGTACATTGGGGGGGTTGGGAGGGGGGAAAGAAACTGTACATTGGGGGGGTTGGGAGGGGGGGGTGGGGGGGTTGGACATTTACCTGGGCCAGTTTTGAATTGCGGACTCCCATAGGTGCTTCTTTCTGGGAATCTGGGTTGGACATGATTTGTGGAACTCCCTCTGGTGTTGTGGTCATGGTATTCACTGACCTTTGGGAAGTATCTCGATGTACATGGGTACCTTAGTGATGTAGTGTATCTTGTAGACCAGGCCCATTGCAAGTTGCTGTACTGTCGTCTACTCTATGCCATCCTAGGTTGTCAAAATGGGCAGGGGTGAGGTGGGTTTTAGGAGTAAGGTCAAGCAGTAGTCTGACCAGTTTGTTTTGTGATGTTTGTAATCTTGTTTTTAGTGCCTTTGAGGTGCTTTGGTACCATTTTGGTACCCCTCCCAAAATCCAACCCTAATGTCCTCGTCGTGGGAGGGGGAAGCAGGTGAAGCTGACCAATAGGGCAATGGTAAAACTCATGGGCCAATCCCTCGTGAAGTGGATAATTGGATTACAGAAACATTGAAGAAAAGTAAGAAACCCTGCACCCTAGGAGATGGAAGCTCTTCAAGCATACGAGCTGAAGAGACTATGAAGACGCATGCTGAAAACCACATGGAGAGGGTGCGTCAGAACCTTCTATCCCCTACCTAGGCGGTCTACCAACATCGCAACCTGGAACATCAGGACCATGTACACAGCAGGGAAGACGTCAGTTATCGCAGAAGAGATGAAAAGATACAAGCTCTCTATCCTCAGCTTGTGTGAAACCAAATGGCTCCAGACAGGAGAAGTCAAACTGACCAGTGGTGAATCCATAATCTTCTCTGGACACCCGGATGAGAAAGCACCACACACGGAGGGAGTGGCACTCATGCTCTCCAAATAAGCGCAGAGGGCCCTCATCAGTTGGGAGCCCATCAACTCCAGAATCATCACCGCAAGATTTAAAACCACCCATAAAATAATTAACCTACATGTCATACAATGTTATGCACCCACCAACACCACAGATGAGGAAATAAAGGACAACTTCTACAACCAGCTACAACAGCTACTCCAGGCCAGGAGAGAAAAAGACATCTTTCTCCTCATGGGCAACATGAATGCAAAGGTTGGGAACAACAACAATGGATACGAGCTGATTATGGGAAAGCATGGAATCGGCAGCATGAATGAAAATGGTGAAAGATTTGCAAACGCCTGTGCGGACTACAACCTGGTCATAGGAGGGACAGTTTACCCCCACAAACCCGTTCACAAAGCCACATGGATATCACCTGACCACACCACAGAAAACCAAATAGATCATATATGTATAAACAGGAAGTTCAGATGTTCCCTCCTGGATGTACGAGTGAAGAGGGGGGCAGATGCGGGGTCAGATCATCACCTACTGGCCGCAAAACTCCAACTCAAGCTGAAGCGCTGTAACAGCCCCACTGATAACAGAGCAAAGTACAACATCCAGCTTTTCCAGGACATAGGAACAACGGAACTATACCAAATCACCCTACAGAACAGGTTCCAAGCCCTGCAAGAACAAGCTCAAAAACCAGTGGAAGAGCACTGGAACAACCCGAAAACTGTATGGAAGGAGACATGCCTAGAAGTGGTAGGGAGAAAGAAAACCAGCCACAAACCCTGGATATCCACTGAAACACTGAAAAGAATAGAGGAGAGGAGTGCAAAAAAAGAGACAATAAACAAATGCAAAACTCGAGCAAAAAAGGGAGCAGCTCCCAGAGACTATGAAGTAGCAAACAAGGAGGTGAAGAAAAGCATCAAACGCGACAAACAGAAATACTGTACATAGAAGACTTGGCGCAAGAAGCAGAGGAAGCAGCGGGAAAGAATTACTTCAAGGAACTCTACCTGACCACCAAGAAACTAACCGGGAGGTTTAGACAGACAAACACACAAATCCATGACAAACAAGGACGACTCCTCACCACCAAGGAAGAACAACAGCAAAGGTGGACTGAGCACTTTAGGGAGCTCCTCAACAGAGAGCCCCCTGTCCAAGAGGTGGAGATTCCGCCAGCTACACACATGCTGGAGATCAACTGTGCCCCCCCAACAAGATATGAGGTGAAAAAGGCCATCAATGCATTGCGACGTGGCAAGGCAGCAGGGCCAGATGACATTCCAGCAGAAGCTTTAAAGGCAGATGTTGAAACCTCAGCCACCATGCTACACCAGCTGATCAAAAGGATCTGGGAGAAAGAAGGAAATGTACCAACAGACTGGAAGGACAGGCTCATTGCTATTATACCCAAGAAAGGAGACCTTACCTGTTCCACACGATGTGAAAATCCGCATAAAATATATACCTAGGTAAATGGAATATTGCTCCACTTCTATAAGGGCTATTTGCATATTCTTGGTATCTAGGTACATCTATGGACCTCAGGGAATGTATTCACAGTGTCAGAAATATTGTGTCTATTACTAGGCCTGCTTAAATTGTGATGAAACAAAGGAGAATATTAATTATGATTTTTCTTTGCATCTTAAGAAACTGCCACTGATCTTGTTCAGTACCCTCTTGAGATCATGTGTACAATAAATCGAAGGAAATTAATAAAGGGAAGATGATAAAACCGAAGGTTCTGTAGATACAGTACTGAATTCTCCCATCCGGACCAATGCTATTTGAAATATTATTATAGAATATAGAATAGATGCTTATACATTACCTTATTATAGCCAATTCGCACATTTATATATATATACATATATTATCTTTCAAATGCCCGAGTTCAATTTGGATTTAGTATCACCAGGCGTCCATAAGAACAGATAATGAATGAATGAATGAATGAATGAAAATTTCTTGGACATGTTATTCTTCTTATTTCTTCAAACAACTCACAGTGTCTTGATCCGTCAGACCAAACAATCATAACAACAAATTAAAAAAATCCTTAAAAAAAAAGAAAAGAAAAAAAAGAACAAAGAAAAAACAGGAATTATAAACAAAGAGCAATGTGTTTGGTTGGCAGACATGTCCAAAAAAAGGAGTAGAGGGAAGCTTAGCTTATTGATCCCTACCCCCTTACATTTGTATTTGTTCTTCCATTAATATTACTAGAATTTACATAATTTAGTATATTACAATATAGAATATTATTTTTACTTATATTAAAAGTTTACAATAAAAAACATGATTCACTTGACAGCAGTGAATATAGTACATCACTACATACACAATATAACATAATTTTGTTTATCCTCACTATTCATTTCTGTATTTTTCTAATGCGTATTTTTTTAACTGCTTTTTAAATTGTGCCACATGTTTACTCAGTTTGAAATCGGGTAAATTATTCCACAACTTCACTCCACACACCGATATGCACATGCTTTTCAGCGTGGTGTGTACCATTGGTTGTTTGAGATTCCCTCTCCCTCTTAAATTATATTCACCTTCCCTGTCTCTGAACCATTTTTGAATGTTGCCTGGGATTAGCTTGTATCTGGCTTTGTATACAATGAGGGCAGTTTTGTAATCCACTAGGTCCATACATTTCAATGCTTGTAGCTTTATAAATAAGTTATTGGTGTGTTCATAATATCCTACATTGTTGATTATTCTTATTGCTTTTTTTTGCATGGTGCATATTGGCTGTAGAGTGCTTTTGTAGGTATTACCCCACACCTCCGCACAGTAGCTCATATATGGTAGGAAGAGTGTACAGTACAGTGTATACAGTGTTTTTTGGTTTAGAATGTGTCTTATCTTGCATAAAACACCAACACTCTGTGCCAATTTAGTCCTGACATATTTGATATGAGGTTTCCAGTTGAGTTTGTGGTCTATTATCACACCCAGAAATGTATTCTCAAATACCCTCTCCAGTTTAATACTATCAATCCTTAGTTCAACCGGTGTATTTACTTGTATATCACGTTTACCAAATATCATGAATTTGTTTTTTTTAATATTTAATGATAATTTATTTACATCAAACCACACTTTCAGCTTGGTTAGCTCAGCTGCGACATCCTTTAAAAGCATTTGGAGGTTCTCTCCCTCACAGAAGACATTTGTATCGTCAGCAAAAATTACATTTTTCAATATTTTAGACGCATTACCTATATCATTTATGTGTGTATGAATAGTTTCGGGCCCAGAATTGACCCTTGCGGCACACCACAGATTATGTTTGACTGAGTGGACCTGTACTCCCCCAACTGCACAAACTGTTGTCTTTGTTCTAAGTAACTCTTTAACCATTTGAGCCCTACTCCTCTGATCCCATACCTTTCCAATTTTAGAAATATACATACAGTGGGGAGAGAATATGTACATACGGTGGGGAGGAGACTGTACATTAGGAGGGGGTGGGTGGGTGGGAGAGAAATATACATACGGTGGGCAGAGAATAATACGGTGGGGAAGAGAGTAGAGACTGTCTATTAGGTGGGGGTGGGGGGGTTTGGACATTTAAGGTGGCCAGTTTCGAATTGCAGCCTCCCGTAGGTGCTCTTTAAGAGCGGTTTTGAATGTGGGTAGGGATTCACATTCCTTTACAGCTTTATTATGTATTCAAAAACGTACCGGACTGCAACGTAACGTTTACTCCACCAGTGCACAACAACACACCATATCAACTCTCGTTACCACAACACTTTACGGTATTTCACAGCACTGTTGTAACATTACCGTGCCATCTTAAAGGCCCGGTGAACACCGTTGTGATACACATACACAACATATTCCCCCCCCCCCACAGGGAACACACAAGAACATCCCCATACAGTTTAATTTATACTAACAGTCTCTGCAACCTACCTAGGTGAACCGGGTAGACTGCCAGTCACCGACATAGTCATGTGGGTTATTCTGCCACGTAACAGACTATGCTCTGACTAAAACATGTAATGAATTAGTAGTCTGTAAGATAGTCTCTCAAGTAATATAGTCTCTCAAGTAGGCCAGTCTAACCCGGACTGGACGGGCTTCCCAGTGAACCTGGGGCTCGGCTGGAAATGGCAATGGCGGGCCCCGCTGCGGCTCATCGGCCAAAGCCCAGTCCTCAATATCCAGCTCTAAATCCTCCCTGGACTCTGGGTCCGAGATGGGGTTGTTTGCCACCTTCTGAAGCCGGTTTGCGTGCCACCGTGATCCATCGGCCAGACGAAAGGTGGCCGGGCCCAGCCGGGCCGTGACCCGTATCGGTGCAGACCAGAAAGAGAGCAGCTTGTGGTCCCGGTTGGGAGGACGAATCCGGACCTAGTCTCCTTCTGTGAAGGAAGGCGCTTTCACCCTCCGCCTCCTGTCGAACCGCTGCTTCATCCGACGCTGAGCATCTGCGACCCTGGTGCCCTGGCAGGGTACCACTGCCGGCGTGATGCTTGCCGGGACCCTCAGCCGATCCAGGGGAAGCTGCAACTCACGTCCTATCATCAGGAGGGCTGGGGAACTGCCCGTAGTTGTGTGCGGCGTCGCCCTGTAGTGAAGCAGAGTGCGGAGTAATGCGGCTGAGAACGGCAGACCCTCCGTCAGGTGCGCTCTGATCCCGTTTTTTTATGTCTGATTAAATCTCTCCACCCCTCCATTTGCCACCGGGTGGTTGAAAGCCGTACGGACGTGGTTAATCCCCCTGGCCTCCATGAAGGTGGCGAAGTCAGCAGAGACAAACTGCAGCCCATTGTCCGTAGTGAGGGTGTCTGGAATGCCCCACCGGGCGAACAGGGCAGAGAGGAAATCCGTGACCACACGGGTAGTCACAGACCCCGAGGCGGCCACCTCTGGCCACTTGGAATGGAGGTCATAGGCAACCAGGAGGAAACGCTGGTGGTGTGGGACACCATGGAGCTCCCCACAGATGTCCAGCTGCATGTGCTTCCAAGGTGCGGGTGGCCATGGCAAAGGCTGCAGAGGCGCTGGGGTCGGCGGCCCTGTCTTACCGCTGAGAAGGCAGGCTAAGCAGTCCCTCACCATTGTCTCTATATCCCGGTCAATGCCCGGCCACCACACCAGATCCCTGCAGCGCTGCTTCACCCTCACAATGCCCAGGTGCCCCTCGTGCGCCATGGTCAGTATGCGCGCTCTGAGGTCACTTGGGAGGATTGTACAAAGCCTCCGGGCGACACAGACACTGCTCCAGCAGGACAGCTCATCCTTGACCCGATGAAAAGGCGCCAGCACTTCCGGGACCTTCACGGGCCACCCCCCCCTGATGTAGGTGCAGAGCTGGGCGAGCGTGGAGTCCTCCTCCGATGCAAGCTGGAGGTCCTCCAGCGAGACTGTGGCCTGGAGCGGGCCGTGAAGCATAAGGACAAGCTCCGGTTCCATTGGATCCGGGCACTTTTGGGTGCCGGGCCGGGGGTGGCACGGGAGAGCAGGTCAGCCACTACATTCTCCCTGCCGGGAGTGAACACTGTGGTGAAGTTATATCACTGGAGCCTTTCTGACCAGTGGTGAATCCTCAGCGGCTTGTGGCCCGACCCCGATGTAGCGAGCAGGGCGGTGAGAGCCTGGTGGTCCGTCCGCAGCGTAAAATGCCATCCGTACACGTACATGTGCCACCGTTCACACGCCCAGGCACAGGCCAGAGCCTCTTACTCCCCCACCGAGTACTTCTGTTCCGCTGGGGAGAGAGACCGGGAGGCAAACGCCACTGGGCGCTCTGTGTCCCCCGCTGGACCTGAGACAGTGCAGCCCCGATCGCCGTATTGGACGCATCACAGGTGACAAATGTCGGGCTCGCCAGATCGAAGAACGCAAGCACCGGTGGTGAGGTGAGCTGCGGTTTAAGTTGGCGAACGGCGATAGAGCAGGCTGAGGTCCACTCCCAGACCGCGTCCTGTTTCAGGAGCCTCCGAAGCGGGGTGGTGGTTGCGGAGTATTGGGGAAGGAAGCGCAGGTAGTAGGCTGTCATCCCTAGAAACTACAAGAGCTGTGCTGGGCCGGACGGCTCAGGCAGGCGCAGCACGGCCTCCACGTTAGAATAAAGCAGGCTGAGGCCATCAGCAGACAGGCGGAACCCACAAACTCGATGACTGGGACAGCGAAGGTGCACTTGTCCCCATTCAGCATGAGGTTGTGACTGGAAAGGACGTCCAGCACCCTCACCAGGCGCTCGTAGTGGATGGCTGATGTTGCACCATGGACCAGTATGTCATCCAAAAAAACGACCACGCCTGGGATGCCAGCGAAGATGGTGGCCATTATTTTTTGAAAACAGCTGGGGGCCGAGCTGAGGCCAAAAGGAATGTGGGTATACCTAAAAACTCCGGCATGCGTCACGAAAGTCGTAAGGCTGCGACTGTCAGGATGCAGTGGAACCTGCAGGTAGCCCTGGCGACTAGTTTGGTGAAGACTGAGGAGCCGTAAAATTGTGCCGCCAGTTCCTCCACTGTGGGCAGCGGGTACCAGAATCACCGCTTTGTTCACCTGCCTGAGGTCGATGCATGGACGCAGTCCCCCTGATTTTGTTTTTACCACCACCAGGTTGGAAATCCATGGCGAAGCGTTGACGTGTTCGATGATGCCCGCATCCAAAAGCTTCTGCAGCTCGGCGGCAACGTCGACGTCGACGTAGGGCAAGGGGCAGGCGGCGCAGTGGCTGGATCACCGAACGCACCTCCGGGGTGAGGAGAGGCTGGTGGTGAAACGCAGTGAGGCAGCCCAACCCACTAGACAGAGCAGGCCAGCGCTGGTGCCAGGGCGAATCCACAGACAGAATGTCAGCCCCTGTATTGTCCACGAGGGAGAACCCGAGCCCACAAAACAAATCGTAGCCCATGAGGTTGGCTCCCTGACAAGACACTTGGAAAGTGAATGAGGGAAGGGCCTTGGTCCCGTAGCACACAGTGAAGGTGATTGTGCCTGCCATTCCTGTCTTAGAGTGTCCATACCCATATAGGTCCTCTGCGTTGGCGGTGAGCGTCCGGAGCGGGAAGAGTCGTCGAACCGTGGAAATGTTCAAAAGTGACTTGGAGGCCCCCGTATCCAGCAGGAGTGGGAGAACCAACCCCGTCCAGTTCCACCGTGCACCATTTAAATGCTCGAGAGGTGGCGTCCACTGAATGGATGGTTGTCGGCGTAGGTGGCGAGCGTGGCGGCGTGCTATCAGCGCCGGGAGCAGAGCGGCAGACCCGGGCAAAATGTTTCTGCCTGCCACAGCGTTGACACCTCTGTCCCCTGGCAGGGCAAACTGGAGCTTGGCTGGGGTGTGATGAGGAGCCACAATGTCCACACACGGCCCGGCGTGCTGTTGTCGCGGTCGTACCCCGGCGTGCAGCGAAATTTACCTCCAGGCTGTCCTCCGGAAAAACCGGTTCGGGAAACTCCCCGGACGGCGCCACTGTTTGAGTCAACATCAGAGGTTTGGGGAAAACATTACTGGAGGGTGTTAGCTGTGATGCCAAGCCTGCTGCTGACTCGAGATGGAAAGCAATATTAACAGCCTTTGTCAATGGCAATTCATCTGGCATCATTAATAGCTTATCTCTGAGCTTTGGGTTATTACTAGTATGTTCAGCTAGCTCAGTGCTTCTCAAACTTTTTCTGTCAGGCCCCCCTTTGGCGGACCAAAATATCTTGGGCCCCCCCCCCCTCGCCCCAACAAAATAGTCATGAAATGGGCCATGTTTAAATGTATTGAAATAACACCAATATCGTGACCTTTCAAATTGACAACACCTTCCCTCGCGAGAGCCACCTTGCCTCGCTGTGAAACAGCACTGCAGAATGGTCAGCTCCCATCTCCTCACACAGCGCAGAGAACAGGCGCGCTTTCAGGGGTCGGGTTTTGATGAAATTTACCACGTTTATAACTTCTGTCAAAACCTCATTCAGCTCAGGGCTAAGCTGTCTTGACGCTGGCG